>NC_067487.1:71123754-71441221 GCF_947179515.1 Apodemus sylvaticus | reverse complement strand
TGACTTGTATGTCAAACTATAGTATGTCAGATTTTTCCAGTTACCTTTGTTACAACTCTGATAAAAGAACACAGAGAAGTGACTTTTTACTTCTCATTTTACAAAATATTAGCAAAAAAAAAAAAAAAAAACCTCAAAAAACAAAAAGAGAAGTGAGAGATATTTTTACTAGCACCGTAGCTCAAATTTTATTAGGATTTCAGGATTTGGTGATAGTCATAGCTAGAAAAAACTACCTTGATTCCTTCAGCTGATTAAAATATTGTAATTCCGAGAATGCTTGACTGACATTTCAGTGAACCAGTTTCTACAAGTTCTAGGACACTGTCAATGATGGGAAAAGATGATTCTTTCTCTGGAACTGTGTGTTCTTTACCACATGTGATATTACTATTCATACAAACAGCTTATATTCTTGATGAATATGATCAATTAAAATTTAAAAATCAATGGATATTATTTCTCATTTAAAAATTTTTCTTACTTAAAATGTATGTGGAAAATGTAGTTTTGTAGAATAAAACTGATCATATTTATTCTACAATTTTGCATGATTTAGAAAACTCTTCCTTGTGCTATGAGATCAGTTTAGATTATCTAAGTAGCATCATATATCACAGACTACCAGAGGTAAGGCCGTATCTCTGTATTGTTTTCCTTTCCCATACCTCAGTCACACTCTCATTTGACTAAAATGTTAGTATTTGTACCCATGTCTGTCAGTAAAGTCATTATATTTGTTTTTTATGAATATTGTAGAATATTAACACAAATTTGATGCTCTAAAATAACGTTTAGTCTCTCACAGTTCTGTATTCCAAAAATCTAAAATTAGTATTCTTGAACAAAATAAACTGAAATGAAGAGGCTATGCTCTCTCTATGTCTGAGGAGACAACCTGTTCTTTCTAGCTTTGGTTTTCTGGGGTTGTGACACTCCCTGGCTTGGAGCCTCAGTCCTGCATACCTGTTTGCTTAGGCACACTAATTTTCTTACCTGCTGCTGTGTTATCTCTCTCATCTTTTCTCCCGTAAGGGGGGACATGTCACTGCATTTGGTCCACACCGGGATTCCAAGATTATTCCAGGAAAATCTCAAAATCTATAATTTGACCACAGACTCAAAGTCTCTGTCATATATAGCAAAATTAATGTGTTCAAGGTGAGGGAGAGGTTTCTTTCTCATGCTGAAGCTCTAGTCCTATATAGCATAGGGTATGTGCCGTATAATTATCAAACATTTATTCAAAATTTCCCCGAGGCACATACAATAAAACTAAAGGTTACAGAGGCAACTCCATGGAACATGATGGGTTTCCAGTGCTGCGCAGGAAGCAGCAAGTGAGAAACACTGACTAGAGGCTGGCATTCTGTGTGTGCATGATGTGGGATGGGCATGTGTAAATGACATGTGATGCATATTGGGCATATGCATATCATGGTACATATACATGCAAAGCCATCAGATAACTCTATGGACTCAGTTCTCTCCTTTGACCTTTAAGTGGGCTTTATGATTTGAAAGTAGTTTTTGGGGTTCTGCAGCAAGTGTCTTTATCCGCCTAAGCTATCTTGGGGGCTACAGAGTACAAATGAGTACTTTTACTCTATATCTTTTCTTTCTTTCTTTCTTTCTTTCTTTCTTTCTTTCTTTCTTTCTTTCTTTCTTTCTTTCTTTCTTTCTTTCTTTCTTTCTTTCTTTCTTTCTTTCTTCCTTCCTTCCTTCCTTCCTTCCTTCCTTCCTTCCTTCCTTCCTTCTCTCCTTCTTTCTTCCCTCCCTCCCTCCCTCCCTCCCTCCCTCCCTCCCTCCCCCCCCCTCTTTCTTTCTGTATTGGGGATTAGATGCATGCCTATGCTAACTCTGAGAAACACACTCAGCTTGAACAGGACATTCTTTTGATGTCATTACAAAACTCCTGATGAAACTTGTGGTAAATTTTGCAATTCTAAATAAATGAAATGAAACTAATATCAATGTACTACAATCATTAAGAGTACCTAGAAAATATATTATCATGTATATCATTTACATTCAAATTTAAGTAGTCATCACTGTTTCTTTCTATTCTGAATATCAACAGTCTAGACTATAAAATTTATTAACTTCATAAAAAATTGGAATATTTTCTTATGAAGTAAGTAACGTTCTTTCAGTAGGCTGTGATTAATTCAAAATTACATCAGAAGTTACCATATTATCTTTGTCCCTTTTCAGAGCCAGGGCTCAGATTCATTTGGGCAATACAATTTTTAAAGGTGGCTCATTGTTTTATACTATGATTATGATATTTAAAGAAATACATATTAAGATACCATTTGCTAAAGAAAAACTCTATAATACTTGATCATAAAAAGGGATCTATGAGAAGAAAATGATCAAGTAATGATAAATACCATTAATGGAGAATGTTTTATTTAGGAATATGATATTGGTTGGGTATAAAGCATCTAGAAATTCATTACTCAGAGAGCTATCAACAATAAATCATATATATAAATCATTGTCTTTAACATATATTATGAGAAAGGTAAATTACATGAATTAGAGTGTCATATTTTAGAAACTGGTATTTTCGGACAAGAAGAAATTAAAGGTGAGAAACCTCTTCCATGGAATGGGATAAGTTGCAATATTACTATGCTGCCCAATGATTTCATGAAGCCTGTGAAGTGAGGGCTTCTATGTGAGGAGGAGATGGTTGGTGTCTACCAGAATGGCACTCTCAGCACAAGAGTGCTGTGGATAAGCAGAGCTCCAGGTGGTGCAGGTGAGGACCATGCTGTAGGTCATTGCAGGGAAAGTACAGGAAGCAGAGGAGAGGAAAGTCTGAGATATGCTTGGAGCTGTATGTAGGGCATGAGGGCACAAATGAAAATAGAATGCAAATATTCTGTCTCGTGGGAAATATATACAAGATATTTTATTGTCATGAAATTTAAATGTTCTGTGTTTTAAAATATCTCAGGGGCCAAGGTCAGAGCCATGAGTATTCCCTGATCCAACTTGTATACATTAACATATAGTCTTCAAATGAAAGAACACTATAAAGATTCACAGGAAAGGTGCAGTAAGGAAGAACTTTTGTTTCTCATTTAACACTTACTGTACTGTCAAAACTTCTTAGAAGATGGTCATTAATTGTCCATGATCTGCAATGATTCCCACTCCAATCCCTGAGTGACTAGCAGGAAGAATGTATAGCCATTGTGTAAACACTAGAACAAATGACTAAAATTACTGGCTTGAAATAATGAAATTAAAAATCCCACTAGAATTCATGGAACACTTCTAGTATTCTTTCATTTTGGAGTATATCAGATGAAATATTATAGGAAAAACTAAATTTCTTTGCATCATCCGGTCAGAATAACACTGCACTGTGTTACAGGAGTGAGGGCATGAAGTTCCATGTCCCTCTTTCACAGCAAAGACACTGAAAGCCAAGTGCCGTATCCCCGAGTAAAGGGGTGATCCAAGCGCTGAACACTGATGTATCTCAGAGTTAGGACACTTCTCTTGTCTCTTTCCTCATTTCCCTTTTTTATTCTGTTCTGTGTTCTGGTTTAGCGTGAGGTTCATGGAAGGAAAGAAACCACAAAAGGATGACTCAGAATTTCCAGGATCTCGGATGCAGTGCTTGCCAAGCTGCAGCTTCAGCAGGGTAGGCTGCTGTTGCCTAACCAGCCTCAGCCTCAGGGTGGGAGAGCGCTGTGGCTTTGCTCACGTCACCACTTTCCATCAGTGCCATGCATGCCGACTCAATTTCAGAAATCACAAATCCCGCAGCTACCAAGCCACTAGGGGTGAATATGGCATTACACCTCTTTTTCTCTTCTTTTTCTTTTTTTTTTGGTACCAATATTTCCTTTTCATTAAGAAATTATTCATACTAACTTAAAACTGATAATACTTTGATATTTTAAAAGTCATTTTAAAGAGAAGAATACATGGCTGTAAGAGATTTGCCAATCACTTGATGTTTTTATTAAGTTTAGCCCTGTGTTGAAATGTGACTACATTGCCCAATATGGGAAATTAATAATAGTTTTGATCTCAGGATCTGAAGACTTTTTCTTTTCATATTTGAAGTGAGATGATCATACAAGTACTTAATCATGAATAAATATTAATATGATGAAAAGTTCTAGTCTTCAATAGTTATAAACTTTCCTACTTGTTGATGCTTACGAACAGTTATAGATGGATATGAATTAGTCCCGGTAGGTAAGGATCATAACAACACTTGATACAATGCTTTGGTTTCTACTCGCTGGGAACTTGGAACTGAGAGTAGAGAATTCACGGTACCAATCAAGGATAAAATTGATTGTAATTTTTCCTTCTTCTTCTGGATAATCAAGAACTAATTACACAAAACATTCCCCTTCTAAGCTGCTGTAAAGGCTCCCTGTGATTCCTTGTCACTAAGTGGAGGCTGCTGTCAAAGATAAGCTCTCCTTTAGACATGTTCCCGCACACCAGCTCTCGCTGGGCATTCATTCAGAAGACAATATTCTGAAATTCCTTGTAAGTGATTAATATGAACTTTCTCTTTTTAAAATAGTTACTGTTATGGAAGGTTGCATTGTTGAGATTGTAATAGTAAAGCTTCATGTAAAATCAGGGAATATAAGACAAAAAATATGCAGCAGAAAGCTGGGTCAGAAGAGCGGAGCTGATAGTGCCCTAGGATCTCTGGGTGGGCTGCTGTGTCTATCTCTGCTTGGTTGTAAGGTAACAGTAATAAAGCATCACAATATGAGCCACCCAGTACTCCCAGAGCTCCCAGGAAAAAAAAAAAAACCCATCAACCAGATAGTACACATGGTGCTGTACTCCAGAAACACAGGCAGCAGAGGATGGCCTTGTTGGACATCAAAGGGAGGAGAGGCCCTTGGTCCTGGAAAGGCTCAATGTTGCAGTGTAGAGGAATACCAGAACAGGGAAGCGGGAAAGAGTTGATTGGGGAACAGGGGGAGGGGAGATGGCTTATGGGATATTCGGGCTGGGGGCAGGAAAGGGGAAATCATTTGAAAAGTAAATAAAAAATATATCTAAGAAAAAAAGCATCCAGTAGGCTTCCTGGACTACTAGGAAGGCAAAATAAAGATAACAAAGACATTATAACTATGCTGAGCAAGATGAGACTAGCTCATAAGCAGCAAAATATCACATAAATATGGAACAGAAAATTTTTTTTTAAACAAAATACTATAGTATACTATAAGCTCCACCAGCATGGAATTTTACAATAGTTTTAAAAAATGGATCCTTAAAAAATGGATAAGAAAGTTAAATTTTGTCCTAAAGCCAAATTATGAAGGGTCCTTCACTGCAGAAGACACTTTTACTTTTACTTTAATATTCTTTGGCAAGGTTGGGCAAACTTCTCTAGAGTAACTGACTTGAAAAACAAAATAATTTCTATTTAGCTAACTTTCAGTTAGGAATACTACATTATTTACTAAATTATAAAACTACATATTTTATATTTCTATCTGTGATCTTATTAAATGACATCTATTTATTTTCAGTATGTGCTGGTGAGGATGAGGAGAGAGGGGAACATTCCTCCATTGCTGCTGGGATTACAACTGTACAATGATTCTGGAAATCAATCTGGCAGTTTCTCAGAAAGTTGGAAATAGTTATACTTTAAGAACCAGCTATATCCCTCTTAGGCATATACCCAAAAGATGCCCCACCGTACCACAGGACACGAGCTCCACGATGTTCATAGCAGTTTTATTCATAATATCCAGAAACTGGAAACAATCCTGATGTTCCTCAACTGAAGAATAGACACAGAAAATGTGGTTCATTTACACCATGGAGTACTATTCTGCTATTAAAAAGAGGAAATCATGAATTTTGCATTCAAATTGATGGAACTAAAAAATATCATCTAGATAATATTTGAGTTTGATAAACCAAACTCAAAAAGACATGCATGGTATGTACTTACTGATAGATGTATTATTAGCCATAAGTGCAGAATACCCATGGTACACCCCACAGAACCAAAGAAATTAAGCAAAAAGGAAGGTACAAGCAAGGATGCTGAATCACACTTAGGGGAACAAAATACCCACAAAAGGCAGAGGTAGGGAAGTGGAGAGGAGAGGAGAGGGGGAGGGGAATGGGACAGTTGTGAAGAGACAAAAGAGAGATCCAGAGGGCCAGGAGATTGAATGGAGATGAGCAGCTGCCAGGGGTTGTGTGTGTGTGTAGGGGAATCTTTCCGAAGTCCCAGAGACGTGAGATAAAGGAGGCTCCAAAGAGTCAATTCGGGTGGCCTTAGACAAGATCCTAACAGTGAGAACATGGAACCTGAAGGGGCCAATTGCTATAGTCAGGAAGGTCCTCCAATGGAGGTATATGGACACCAACCTACACACAAAACTTTGGTCCAAAATCTGTCCTGTCTGTCTGAAAGAAATACAGGGACATTTTCAACCAATAACTGATCCAACTTTAAACCCATCCAATATACAAGCACCTAACCGTGATATTAATAATGATACTCTGCTATGCTTGGAGACAGAATCCTAGCATAACTGTCCCCTGCAATGCACTACTCAACAGCTGGCTGAAACAGATTTATATACCCACAGCCAAACATTGGATGAAGGTCGGGGACTCTTATGGAAGAGTTGGGGGAAGGACTGATGGTCCAGGAGGGGATGGGAACCCCAAAGGATTACCAACAGAGTCAACTAACCTGGACCCTCTGAGTCCTCCCAGAAACTTAGCCACCACACACATGCAGCAGATGTGTAGCTTAATCTCTATGTGGGTCTCCCAAAAGTGGAGCAGACACTTTCCCTAAAGCTGTAACCTGACTATGGTATTCTTTCCCTAACAGGGCTGCCTTGTCTGGCCTCAGTGGGAAAGGGTCCACCAAATCTGGCAGAGACTTGATGAACCAGGCTTGAGGAATACCAAAGGGGGCTCCACCCTCTCAGAAGAGAAGGGGGGTTCAGTGATGAACAGAAGATTTCAGTAGGGGTTAGGCCAGGATGTAGGGTGCATTTGGCATGCAAATAAATAAATACACAAATAAATACAGAACAGTATTTAATGCTCCAAGTATATTTAAATATTGATAGGGGAAACTGAAGATGAGTTATTAGAAAACTTTGTACTATAATCTCAATTATTCTTGAATTCAAATTGTTCTAAAAATAGCCTATTTATAAAATGTTTATTTGAGACATATGAATAATAAATGAATTAAATACTTTTCTTTTCCTGCTATGCTAGGTTACTGGAGGGAGACCTTCAAATACCTAAATCATTATTAATCCAAGTATTTCTCTAATCAGTATAAGATAGAACCTAGGTAGAAATGAATACTAGTCAGCTTCTGAAATGTTAATTAAGAAATTCAACTTTAGTTCAATATTTCGATATTACAAATATTTGGAGTAAGCCAAATATATCCAAACAAACTTATGTTTCCTTTTATAAAACAAATAAAACAATATTCAGAGTCCTTTGAAATTCCTAATTCATGGAAAAAAAGAAAGATCTTCACAAATTGGGAAAAGATCTTCACCAACCCTACATCAGATAGAGGGCTAATATCCAATATAATCTGATCCTTTGTTAATCACTCTTCTATGTATTCTATGATTTCCTTTCTATCTATGCCTTGTGTAAGTCTTGCCGTACACCCCAGTTGAGTATGGCTGAATTCAAACAAACACATTTTACTAAACACTTTGCTCATTTTCCACACCTCCTTTACAATATTATCAAAGGTTTCTTTCATTATATTTACAGTTAAGCCAAGAAGTTGGCCTCATTTGAATTAAATTATTTATTTTATTTGCAGTTTACTTCATAAATTGCTTAGTAACATTCTTTGTTTGCAGCTTACTTCATAAATCACATAGTAACATTCTTTGTCTCTTTAACAGGAATTGTTCATACATAATTTGTGGTGTTTTCTGATAGATTTTATGCAGTTTTCTAAAATTACAGTACTATAAAATTAAAGATGTTTTAAATGACATAATCCAAAAAGATCTATCATAATTTTATAATTTCATAATTTGTACCACTTGTTTTCATAATGAATTCAAATAATATTACATCTATAATATTACAATTGCAATTTAAGTTTTCTCATAATAGGTTATTTATTTATTTATTTTAATTAGATATTTGCTTTATTTACATTTCAAATTGTATCCCCTTTCCAAAAATCCCCATCCCATCCCCCTTCCCACTGTAATCCTGCCCCCCCCCCCCAACTTCCTGATTTGCATTCCCCTATTCTGGGGAATCAAGCCTTCAGATGATCAATTGCCTCTCCTCTCACTGATATCTGAAATGGTCATCTTCTGCTATGTAACTAGAGTGATGGATCCCTCCATGTGTACTCTTTGGTTGGTGGTTTAGTCCCTGGGAGTTCTGGGGGTACAGGGTGCTACATATTATTCTTCCTCGTATGGGACTGCAAACCTCTTGCTCCTTGGGTCCTTTCTCTAGCTGCTCCATTGGGGACCCTAAGCTCATTCTATTGGTTGGCTCTCAGCCATGGGTGATCCACATTCCAATAATGATCAAAGTAACCTTCATATTGAGCTTCATGTGGTCTGTGAGTTGTATCTTGGGTATTCAGAGCTTTGGGGCTAATATCCACTTTTCAGCGAGTACATGCCTTGTATGTTCTTTTGTGATGGTGTTACCTCACTCAGGATGATAGTTTCTAGCTCCATCCATTTGCCTAAGAATTTCATGAATTCATTGGTTTTCTTTTCTTTTATTCGATATATTTTTTATTTACATTTAAAATGATTTCCCCTTTTCTGATCCCCCATTCCCCAAAAGTCACATAAGCCCCGTTCCCTCCCCCTGTTCTCCCACCCACACCTTCCCACTTCCCTGTTCTACTTTTGCCTTATACTGCTACATTGAGTCTTTCCAGAACCAGGGCCCACTCCTGCATTCTTCTTGTACCTCATTTGATGTATGGATTATGTTTTGTGTATTCCAGTTTTCCAGGCAAATATCCACTTATTAGTAAGTGCATACCATGATTGATCTTTTGAGACTGGGTTACCTCATTTAGTATGATGTTCCCCAGCTCCATCCATTTGCCTAAGAATTTCAGGAATTCGTTGTTTCTAAAGGCTGAATAGTACTCCATTGTGTATATATACCACATTTTTTTGCATCCATTCTTCTGTTGAGGGATACCTGGGTTCTTTCCAGCTTCTGGCTATTATAAATAAGGCTGGAGGTCAGCATGCAGAAGAATGCGAATTGATCCATTCTTGTCTCCTTATACTAAGCTCAAATCCAAAAGGATCAAGGACCTCCACATAAAGCCAGACACTCTGAAGCTAATAGAAAAGAAACTGGGGAAGACCCTTGAGGAAATCGGTATAGGGAGAAAGTTTCTGAACAGAACACCAATAGCATATGCTCTAAGATCAAGAATTGACAAAAGGGACCTCATAAAATTACAAAGTTTCTGTAAGGCAAAGGATATCATCAAAAGGACAAATTGGCAACCAACAAATTGGAAAAAGAACTTCACAAATCCTACATCAGATAGAGGGCTAATATCCAATATATATAAAGAACTCAAGAAGTTAGACTCCAGAAAACCAAACACCCCTATTAAAAAATGGGGTACAAAATGGATCAAGGACCTCCACATAAAGCCAGACACTCTGAAGCTAATAGAAAAGAAACTGGGCAAGACCCTTGAGGACATCGGTACAAGGAGAAAGTTTCTGAACAGAACACCAATAGCATATGCTCTAAGATCAAGAATTGACAAATGGGACCTCATAAAATTACAAAGTTTCTGTAAGGCAAAGGACACCATCAAGAGGACAAATCGGCAACCAACAAATTGGGAAAAGATCTTCACTAATCCTACATCAGATAGAGGGCTAATATCCAATATATATAAAGAACTCAAGAAGTTAGACTCCAGAAAACCAACCAACCCTATTAAAAAATGGGGTACAGAGTTAAACAAAGAATTCTCACCTGAAGAATTTCGGATGGAGGAGAAGCATCTTAAAAAATGCTCAACTTCATTAGTCATTAGGGAAATGCAAATGAAAACAACCCTGAGATTTCACCTTACACCAGTCAGAATGGCTAAGATTAAAAATTCAGGAGACAGCAGGTGTTGGAGAGGGTGTGGAGAAAGAGGAACACTCCTCCACTGCTGGTGGGGTTGCAAATTGGTATAACCACTCTGGAAATCAGTCTGGCGGTTCCTCCGAAAACTGGGCACCTCACTTCCAGAAGATCCTGCTATACCACTCCGGGGCATATACCCAGAGGATTCCCCACCATGTAATAAGGATACATGCTCTAATATGTTCATAGCAGCTCTATTTATAATTGCCAGATGCTGTGAAGAAACCAGGTATCCCTCAACAGAAGAGTGGATGCAAAAAACGTGGTATATCTACACAATGGAGTACTATTCAGCCATTAGAAACAATGAATTCATGAAATTCTTAGGCAAATGGATGGAGCTAGAGAACATCATACTAAGTGAGGTAACCCTGACTCAAAAGGTGAATCATGGTATGCACTCACTAATAAGTGGATATTAACCTAGAAAACTGGAATACCCAAAACATAATCCACACATCAAATGAGGTACAAGAAGAAAGGAAGAGTGGCCCCCTGTTCTGGAAAGACTAGGTGAAGCAGTATTCGGCAAAACCAGAACGGGGAAGTGGGAAGGGGTGGGTGGGAGGACAGGGGGAGAGAAGGGGGTTTGCGGGACTTCCGGGGAGTGGGGGGCTAGAAAAGGGGAAATCATTTGAAATGTAAATAAAAAAATATATATATCGAATAAAAAAAAGACAAAAAAAGAATATATCTAATAAATAAATAAGTAAATAAATAAATAAATAAGAAAAAAAATGTAAAAAAAATGGGGTACACAGTTAAATAAAGAATTCTCACCTGAAGAACTTCAGATGGTGGAGAAGCATCTTAAAAAATGCTCAACTTCATTAGTCATTAGGGAAATGCAAATCAAAACAACCCTGAGATTTCACCTTACACCAGTCAGAATGGCAAAGATTAAAGGAGAGAAGGAGGCTTATGGGACTTTTGGGGAGTGGGGGGCTAGAAAAGGGGAAATCATTTGAAATGTAAATAAAAAATATATCGAATAAAAATAAGTTAAAAAAATAAAAAATAAATAGGGCTGCTATGAACATAGTGGAACATATATCCTTATTACATGCTGGGGAATCCTCTGGGTATATGCCTAGGAGTAGTATAGCAGCTGCATGGTTTTGGTACAGTGACAGGCAGGCAGATCAATGGAACAGGGTTGAAGATCCAGAAATGAACCCACACACCTATGGCCACTTGATCATCAACAAAGGGGCTGAAAACATCCAATGGAAAAAAAGATAGCCTTTTCACCAAATGGTGCTGGTTCAACTGGAGGTCAGCATGCAGAAAAATGTGAATTGATCCATCCTTGTCTCCTTGTACTAAGCTCAAATCCAAATGGATCAAGAACCTCCACATAAAGCCAGACACTCTGAAGCTGATAGAAAAGAAACTGGGGAAGACCCTTGAGGACATCCGTACAGGGGGAAAGTTCCTGATCAAAACACCAATAGCTTATGCTCTAAGATCAAGAATTGACAAATGGGACCTCATAAAATTACAAAGTTTCTGTAAAGCAAAGGACACCATGAAAAGGACAAATGGGCAACCAACAAATTGGGAAAAGATCTTCACCAACCCTACATCAGATAGAGGGCTAATATCCAATATATACAAAGAACTCAAGAAGTTAGACCCCAGAAAACCAAATAACCCTATTAAAAATGGGGTACAGAGTTAAACAAAAAAAAATAATAAGTTTGTGAACTAAAATGAATAAATGTTTAAATTCCTCATTACATATACTACACACACACACACACACACACACACACACACACACACACACACAGAAAATTCAAGCAAACAATCTTAAGCATCAAGATCTAAAGAAATACAGTTTGTAAATGCAAAGGTGGTTAAGTACCAAACCCATAGCCTCCTAACTTGTCTTTGAGAATTTTTTTTTAAAGAGCCTGTGCTGATCTTTTTTAAATTTTATTTTCTATATTCTTGGTTTACATTTCACATGATTTCCCCTTTCCCGGTTCCCCCTCCCCATATGTCCCATAAGCCTTCTTCTCTCCACCCATTCTCCAATCACCTCCCTCCTTTTTTTTCTGTCCTGGTACTCCCCTACAATGCTGGATCAAACCTTTCTAGGATCAGGACCCTGTCCTTACTTCTTCATGGGAGTCATTTGTTATGATAATTGTGTCTTGGGTATTCAGAGCTTCTGGGCTAATTAATATCAACTTATCAGTGACTGCATTCCATGTGTATTCTTTTGTGATTGGGTTACCTCACTTAGTATGATATTTTCTAGTTCCAACCATCTGCCTAAAAATTTCATGAATTCATTGTTTTTAATTGCTGAGTAGTACTCCATTGTGTATATATACCACATTTTCTGTATCCATTCCTCCATTGAGGGACATCTGGGTTCTTTCCAGCTTCTTCCTATTATAAATAAGGCTGCTATGAACATAATGGAACATGTGTCCTTATTGCATGACAGGGAATCCTCTGGGTATATGCCCAGGAGAAATATAGCAGGGTCCTCCGGAAGTGTCATGTCCAGTTTTCTGAGGAATCGCCAGACTGATTTTCATAGTGGTTGCACCATCTTGCAATCCCACCAGCAGTGGAGGAGTGCTCCTCCTCTATATGTATATCTATAGATCAGCTTGCTCACAGTTTCAGAAAGCAATGGTCCTCGGCCATCATGGTGGGGGCATGGAAATGGACAGGCATGTATGGCACTGCAGCAATGGTGGAAGCTTACAGCTTCCGTCCTATTCTGTAAGTGAAAGCGGAAGGTGGGGGTAGAGAGGGAGCCTGGCCTGACTCATATGTGGAGGCAGGCAGGCAGACAGCCAAAAATCTGGACCTGCTATTGGTCTTTGGAAAACTCAGCCCACCCCCAGTGGCATATCTCCACCAACAAGGTTAAACCTCCTATCTTTCCCTAAACTGTCCAAAAACTTGGGTCCAGGCATTCAACTATGAGCCTGTGTGCCTGCCTGGTATGATCAAGCCTATAAAATGCTTTTATAAGTTGATTAGGTCATGGCGTCTCTTCACAGTAATAGAAAAGTAACTGAGATTAAAAACAGTTCTAAAATCTTCTGTGCTTAACACCATAAATGCTTCTCTACTTATGAAGTGTAACCCTTTTCTTTGATATTCTGATGTAGTAGATATAGAATAAGGGAATGGATGGGAGGATTCTCTCTCTCTAGGAAGGGGAAATATAACAGGGAGTTAAGGATGGATGGTGGTGGCTAAAATATAGGATTACAGTGGGGTGCATACAGGGAATGTGGGGAAGGAGAGCTTAGCTAAGAGCATACAAAGGGTCTTAAGTAAAGGAATGCAGTACAAGTTTCCTATAATATAATATATGAAGGTCATCTAAATGGCACCAGCAAATACCTGGGGAGACAGAGCCCCATCTAGACATCTCTAGGCACCAAATGAAACCTACAATTCTAAAAACAGGTCACATATAATTGACAAGTTAGACAAAGCGTTTCCATGGGAACTCCTAAATAACTCACACTTTTGCCAAGATTGCTGGTTGCTATCCACAGATCGATGGCAAGGCCCCTTGCTTGGGACATGTACAGAATTCATTGATTACAGAGAAATGGAGCTGGTGCCTACCTAGAGCCGTCACCCCTGTTGAGTACATTTTCTGCAATCCACCAAAGGAAAAGGTGAGCACCACGACCTGGCTACAAACTCTTTGGTCTACAATGGTGACCTTCCTGCTGGGCATGCTGATGTAATAGTGGTGTAGCTGGTGGGAGTAGTCTACAGAACGCTGGGTGGACTTCAGGCCACCTCAGTGACATGGAACCCGTCCCTGATACTGCTCAGGTGAATGAGAAGCTGAGAGCACACAGGCCAAAGACTTAGGGAAAACAAAAATCTACTCTTCTACTAAAGAAGGGTGGCAGAGAAACTTCCTCCTGCCGTTAATAAGAACAAATACAGACACCCACAGCAAGACAGTATGAGAGAATGAAACCTTGAGGCACCTAGGCCCAAGTGGGATGCCTCCATCAAACCCCTCCCTCCCCTGAGGACTCAGGGAACTCAGCTGAAGAGAAGGCTGGAGGATGTATGAGCACAAAAGGACAGAAGATACAAGGAAACAAGGGTTTCTATACAAAGCAAGGTGGATACACAGATGAATTCACAGAGACTTGCAGTAAGCACCGAGGCTGCATGGGACTAGATGTAGAGAGTGGCGAGCAGGGACATGAACAAAAGCCCACATCCTGACTCAGAAGCTACCTCCACTTACAAGGTGCTCGCAGATGCGTAATTGGACCGGTGCAACAGCTTTTCACTGAGCATAATAACCACACTGAAGGGTAGGTAACATTCGCAGCAGGACATGCTAATACCAACAGAAAGCTAGCTCGATGGCAGTTTGAAGGCTCTTTGTCATATAATGTTTTTTAGGGGCTTTTATATTTAAAAAAAAAAACTTGTGGGTCCTTTACAGATATATTCTGGTTTGCAGTTTCATGGTTGTCATGGGACCTGTGTGCTTCTGTGACTTTATGTGTTTCTTGAGCTTTTTCATTGGCTATTTATCTTCTTCTTCTGTTTATTTTGTCCTATTCTGGCTTGTTTTTATCTAATATATTATGACTATTTTATCACCATCATCAAAGTAATAATATTTATTATCATTGACTACCTGCTTGTATTGTAATTAGAGAAAGAAAGGATCCTGTTTGGGATGGGTGGGGGAGTAAGGAGATTTCTGGATGAGTTGGGGAAGGAGAAACCATAATCAAAATGGACTATTAAAACAATCTATTTTCAATTAAAAAGTTAGAGATGTTGAGATTTCTGTCACAGAAAGGACTGTAATTTCCTTTGGGAAGGAAGAAACGAACTGGTTAGGAATAAGAAAGCGAGTTTCAATTACAAGAGACACAGAGTCTCCAGTGTGGTGGCCTGGGAATGAATCCCTGGAAAGGAGAGCTGAGTCAGCAGACCAACACAAAGTTCCACATCCTCGTTTACATTTTAACTCATAATTGTTAAATAAAATTACATTGGGCAAGAAACAGGCTTATAATAAATCTCATTGCTATTCTTATTGTTTATGACAATTGTGACTAATGCTGCCCAATTACCATATATTGACTTAAAAAGATCATGTTTTCCTGTCATATCTATGGTAGGTACAGAAAACACTCTCTTTCCTTGTGACCAGAAATCAAAAGTATGTTTCATCTTCTAGTCCAGAAAATAAGTAACATAACAGAACATATACTTGATTTAATTGTGGGTTTGTAGAAATGTTTAATATGTTAAAAGACCATGGCCAAGCCAAAAGGAATGAAGAGAAAGAGGGGAAGGAAAGGGCCAGGGGAAGAAAAAAGACTGTCCCATGTATGCAGGGCTTTGGGGTGCCAGCTAGCCTGCGGTCAGTGAAAAGTATTCTTTGTCACCTTGCAGAACTGCAAACTAACATCTTCAGGAAGGAATTACAACATTTAAATGATTGTGGAAATACAATTAGCATGCAAAATGTCATTAAGATAAAATATTTACATTTCATTACCATAAGGCAAACAATGAGAACATCAAAAGCATATTTAAATATTTGCTTTAAATTATATTTCAGTTTGTGGGGAAAGAGTACCATAAAACATTCTAAATTCTTTAGCAGAGAAACGTTTAGTCAATCCTAATTTTTCTGAGGACATTTAGTACAAGTTGTAATAATTTTAATGAGAAATTGCTCAGGGCCAGTGTTTTATAAAATCCCACAAAACACTCCATTTAAAAATATTTTAAATTTAAACACATTTGGGAAGTATTGATTCAATAAAGCTAATCTGCTAGTGCATGTTCTGCACCCCAGGCAAGTCAGTTCTCTTTTTTTCAGAGTTTCCCAACAGTGCAGGACAAGGCAAGCCCCCCTCCCCCACCTTTTAAGATCAGACCAGGGAGTAAATTATACGAGATTCTATTCTATGAGAAATTATGAAGACTGCACTTCTCTTTATAAAATTTGTGGTTGTGCTTAATCATTTTTTATACCTCACTCACAGAATGTCCAAGACTTCTGAACCTTTAAATATACACAGATAAATTATATGTATGTTAATTTATCTAGCTAACTATTTTCCTAGCTACCTATCCGATAAACATTTCTCTAGAAATACACATTTGTTATTGACACTGACTAAAGACCTACGCGTCCACATGGATCACCTTTCCTAAGAGCCTTAACACATAGTGCCTCCAAGTCAGGTGCCACCAAGAAAACAATCCTAAAACAAATCATAATGTGTAGATTATGTTTTGGGTATTCAAATGAGGTACAAGAAGAAAGGAGGAGTGGCCCCTGGTTCTGGAACGACTCAGTGAAACAGTATTCGGTAAAACCAGAACGGGGAAGTTGGAAGGGGTGGTTGGGAGGACAGGGGAAGAGAAGGGGACTTACGGGACTTTCGGGGAGTCGGGGGCTAGAAAAGGGGAAATCATTTGAAATGTAAATAAATTATATCAAGTAAAAAAAAAAGAAAAAAAAAGAAAAAAGAAAATAAAAAAGAACCAAGTGTCACAAATAACCGGACGGTAGATTGTTGATTTATGAATAAAACCAAGGAATTTTCCCAAAGAGTTCTAAATTAAAAAAAAAAAAACAAATCATAATGGCATGGTAAATAGGAATATATATGAATTAAAAACTATGCTGATTTATTTATTTAGGATGTGTTTTGTATATTTCATGCACATGTACACATGTACCATGACATATATATGAAGGTCAGAGGACTATCTGCAGGATGAGTTTGATGTTATTTCCTTCTAGCATGTGGGTTCTGAAGTCTGATCATAAACTGTCAGGCTTAGCATCAAGCATCTTAAGCCACTGAGCCAGCTCACTGGCCCAGTATACATAGACGTTGTTTTTTATAGAATAGGCTCGCTTGTCTAAGCCTAGAAAATGACTATCTCATTGTGGCACAAGGAAAGAGGATGTCTAAGGGACAGCATAATACCATGATAATCCAGCACCTGCCAGAGGTTATCCTGTGCCCATTAATCTGTGCCACTCCAGAAGCAAATTTTATATAGAAAGAAAATTGTTGCTTTCCTAGGGAAACATCATTGCATTTTATTGTAGTTCTAGCCTTCCCAATTCCAAATTTAGAAAAGTGTAAAAGAGAAATAGCTGAGTTTCAGTAAGAAAGGGAGCCACTGGAAGGTCTATAAAGGGGCTGGTGAGATGGCTTCAGCGGGAAAGGTACTGACAGCCAAGACGGATGACCTGAATCAATCTCTGGAACCTACACGGTAAAAGGAATCAGTTCTTCAAACTTAACTTCTGATGCCTGCATGTGTCGTGGCACATGCATATGTGGAACAGATGAATAACTGCCTTATAGTCTACTGACATTCTTTTTTTTAAATTTTTTTTTAAATTTTATTCGATATATTTTTTATTTATATTTCAAATGATTTCCCCTTTTCTGATCCCCCACTCCCCAAAAGTCACATAAGCCCCCTTCCCTCCCTCTGTTCTCCCACCCATCCCTTGCCACTTCCCTGTCCTGGTTTTGTCTTATACTGGTACACTGAGTCTTTCCAGAACTAGGGGCCACTCCTCCTTTCTTCTTGTACCTCATTTGATGTTTGGATTATGTTTTGGGTATTCCACTTTTCCAGGCTAATATCCACTTATTAGTGAATGCATACCATGATTGATGTTTTGAGACTGGGTTACCTCACTTAGTATGATGTTCTCCAGCTCCATCCATTTGCCTAAGAATTTCATGAATTCATTGTTTCTAATGGCTGAATAGTACTCCATTGTGTATATATACCACATTTTTTGCATCCATTCTTCTGTTGAGGGATACCTGGGTTCTTTCCAGCTTCTGGCTATTATAAATAGGGCTGCTATGAACATAGTGGAGTATATATCCTTATTACATGCTGGGGAATCCTCTGGGTATATGCCCAGGAGTCATATAGCAGGATCTTTCGGAAGTGCCATGCCCAGTTTTCTGAGGAACCGCCAGACTGATTTCCAGAGTAGTTGTACTGCATGGTATTGGTACAGTGACAGGCAGGCAGATCAATGGAACAGGATAGAAGATCCAGAAATGAACCCACACACCTATGGCCACTTGATCCTCGACCAAGGGGCTGAAAACATCCAATGGAAAAAAGATAGCCTTTTCAACAAATGGTGCTGGTTCAACTGGAGGTCAGCATGCAGAAGAATGCGAATTGATCCATCCTTGTCTCCTTGTACTAAGCTCAAATCCAAATGGATCAAGGACCTCCACATAAAGCCAGACACTCTGAAGCTAATAGAAAAGAAACTGGGGAAGACCCTTGAGGACATCCATACAGGGGGAAATTTCCTGAACAGAACACCAAAGGCTTATGCTCTAAGATCAAGAATTGACAAATGGGACCTCATAAAATTACAAAGTTTCTGTAAAGCAAAGGACACCATGAAAAGGACAAATGGGCAACCAACAAATTGGGAAAAGATCTTCACCAACCCTACATCAGATAGAGGGCTGATATCCAATATATACAAAGAACTCAAGAAGTTAGACTCCAGAAAACCAAATAACCCTATTAAAAAATGGGGTACAGAGTTAAACAAAGAATTCTCACCTGAAGAACTTCGGATGGTGGAGAAACATCTTAAAAAATGCTCAACTTCACTAGTCATCAGGGAAATGAAATCAAAATAACCCTGAGATTTCACCTTATACCAGTCAGAATGGCTAAGATTAAAAACTCAGGAGACAGCAGGTATTGCCGAGGATGTGGAGAAAGAGGAACACTCCTCCACTGATGGTGGGGTTGCAAATTAGGACATTCTTATTTTTAATGTATTTCCTATCTATGTATTACCTACCTATTTGATACATATATATGTAGAGATAAACTTTTGCTCTTCCTGACACTGACTCAAGACTTAAGTGTTCCCATTCATCATTTTCCACAAAAGGCTTAAATGACACATAGTGCCTCCAAGTCAACTGTCACAAGGCAAGGTACCTACAACAAATCCTAGTGATTTGGTACAACTGGGTAAGTAATCAGATATGTACAAATCTAAAAATACTGATTTATTTAATTCGTATATCTGTATGAGTATGTACCACATGAGTGCCCTAAGAATCAAGAATAGGGTCTCAGACACCCTGGAGCTAAGGTACTTGGGAGCCATGTAACATGGGGTGGGTGGAGGAGGAGGATGACCTCGGTTCCTCTGGAAGAACTGTAAGTACTCTTAACCAATCAACTACCTGTGCAGCCTCTTAATAGTCCCACTTCCAAATGAAAGTTCAAAAAGGTGAGGGGTGATAAACAAATTCAAAATCATATACACGTGGTATAACTCAGACACACAACCTCAGGTTTCAACTTCTGTCTCCTATGTATTGACCCTGCCAGTGCATCTCTACTATGCTTGTTTTATTTAAGAATATCAACTATTTCCCCAGCCAAAAGATATATTTTGTACTGTATAGATAGTATTGATTAATGTTTTACCTACTTAGATGTCTAATGAGTTTCAAAGCTATCATCAGAGTTTACCTTATTTTCTACATTGGTTAAAAGCTTTATCCATGGATCTGGTTGTGCCCATGCTTACTTTCCAGGCCAAGGTCTCTGGTTATGGTTATGAGGAATTAAATCAGGCTAGCTGGAGGGGTAACTGTACACCTGAGATTGTGACAATTTCATTGAGAGCAATCAGACTTTTTATGTTGTTTTTCAGAAACAGAATATAATGGCCATTTCCAGGATCAATATAGTTGTAGTTGCCAGGATATAATGATGTTTGCAAACCGTACAGGGTATGCAAATTAACATCTAAGATCAATCATCCTGTAGGTAATCCATGCTTCCTTGACTACTATGGGAACACACAGAGAGACACAAAGCTTCCTGATGCTTCCCTGCTTGAGGGAGGACCCAGGAGCCACAGACTCTAAGCGGGAAATCTCTGACACAGGTCTCTATGGCAGCTGGGTTGGGCCAACTCCATGGTTCCTTGCAATAGTTTTATGGCTATACATTTCCGCTTCAAAGGCAGCACATTACTTGTGGAAGAAAGAATATATTTTATCTGCTAATACTCATTAGGTATGGTAATTTGGTAAAATTATATAAACTAGTGACTATAAATATTAACAAAAGATAAAGATTCAAATTATTTTGATGAAATAAAACAATGAAGAATTTAAGACTGTTTATATCAATTTACAGAACCTGTGAGCTCTCTAAATTGATAAGTTATAAGAAGTCTCAATGAAAAAAAATCCATTTATTCAAGTAATAAAGTGAGCCCCAAGTCTTTTGCTTGTTTTTAGACAAGAAACTGCCAGGTAGAATCTTAATAAAGTGCTCAAAGTAATATGCATTGATTTTTTTCAGATAATCTTTATAAAAGTACATAATATAGTATATAAGCAGAGCATTTATGATATACTATCTATAGAACACATACAGTGTGAGAGAAGCACGTATTTTAAAACATAAAATTTTTTGGTTGTGAGCCTAGGCTTTAACAGCTAAGCTATCTCACATCAATAAATCGAAATCCAATTAGAAGGTAGTATACAGATATAAACTGAGAATTCTTAATACAGATTCGCTAATGGCCAAGAAGCATTTAAAGAAATGTTCAACATCTTTTGTCAACAGGAAAATGCAAATCAAACAATGTGGCAGTTTCTCAGAAAATTGGGAGTTGATTTACCTCCAAGCCTAGTTATCCGCTCTTGAGCAGACACCAAAGGGAGCTCCTCCACAACCACAGCGACACTTGCTCTACTATGTTCCTAGAAGCTTTATTTGCAATAACCAGAAATGGAAAACAACCTAGATATCCCTCAACTTAAGAACGGATAAAGAAAATGTGCTACATGTACACAGTGGAATATAAGTTAGCTGTTAAAAAAACAATGCCATCATGAGTTTTGGGGGCAAAAGGATAGACTTGAGGTCATCCTGAGTGAGGTACACAGACCCAGGAAGACACTCATCGGATGTACTCACTTGTAAGTGGATATTAGCCATAGAGTATGGGATAACCATGCTACAAGCCACAGACTCAGACAACTTAAGTAACAAGGAGGGCTCACGGGGGGGGGGGGGTGTTCATGGATCTGCTGATAAGGGGAAATAGAATAGACACCAAGGGTAAAGGGGGAATAAGAAGTGGATGGGAGTGGGCATGGGAACAGGAGGGATCAAGTTAGGGGAAGAAGGACGGAGAGACTACTGGGAGAGAAGACTAGAATGGGGTGGCCATCTCTCTGATGAGCTAGAAACCCACAACAATGAAAACTCTAGGAGTCTATGAGGGTCACTCTAGCACTGGGGGGCATAAAGTTACATCTTTTGTAACTAGGAAAGACTTCCAATGGAGAGATTTGGACAACAACCTAGCCACAAAATCTACCTACAATTATCCTGCTTATAAGATGTGGTGGGATAAAGGTGGCTCAAAAATTGTGGAATTGGCCAATCAGTGACTGGTTCAGCTTAACCCATGACATGAGAGGGAGTCCACCTCTGACACTGCCTGGAAGTCCACAGACCTAGGACAGAATCAACCACTGGAAAAAAATTGCTAATGCTAATCTATTATACTCATAGATTGCTGCTTAGGGCAATTGTCATTAGAGAGGCTTCACCTAGCAATTGTTCAAAACAGATGTAGAGAGCCCCTCCCCCCAGCCCATTCACCCTGACTGTTCTATCCCCTGCCTCCTCCCCACCCCCCTGTCTCCATGTGAATGAATGTCCCTCACCCCACCTGACCTCTAAACTCCCTGGAGCCTCCAGTCTCTTGAGGGTTAGGTGTATCATCTCTGAATGAACACAGGTCCGGAAGTCCTCTACTGTATGTGTGTTAGGGGCCTCATATCAGCACCAGCTATATACTGCCTGTTTGGTGGTCCAGTGTTTGAGAGATCTTGGGGTCCTGATTACATGAGACTGCTGGCCCTCCTAAAGGATTGCCCTTCTCTTCAGCTTCTTTCAGTCTTCCCTAATCCAACAAGAGGGGTCAGCTGCTTCTGCCCATTGGTTGGATGGAAATATTTGCATGTGACTCTTTCAGCTGCTTGTTGGGTGTTCTGGAGTGCGGTCATGCTCGGTCCCTTTTTGTGAGTGCTCCATAGCCTTAGTAATAGTGTCAGGACTTTGGTCCTCCCCTAGAGCTGGATCCCACTTTGGGTCTATTGCTGGACCTTCTTCTCCTCAGGCTCCTCTCCATTTTCTCTTAACTGTCCCTCTTCACTTCCTGTCTATATACTTTTTAACATAAAGAAAATTCTTCTGAATTTTCAAATGTTATATAAAGTGCCAAGTTGGGATAATCAAATATCACCATTAATATAGTTTAACTTGTCCTTATTTTTCTTCTTCCAGTTGGAATTTATAGAGTATGACATACAGAGCTGTATTATCTTGGATTGTTCACTCTTTACCGAAACACTTTGGATAATCTGTGGCTGCCACGGTAGCACAGATGGTAGAGTGTACACGTGCACCACGTCCTGAGTTTCGTGCCCAGTACACTGTGATAGAGGAATGCACTTATATTCCCAGTATTTAGGAAGCATAGGCATGAGAATTGCTGAATACATTTTGTTTATCCTTGGCTAAACAGTGAATTTGAGGCTAACCTAGGATACACGAGATTCTAAGTCAATAAAACAATTATGTGTGTACGTATTTACATATACATGTACCTATATACATCAGCTAATAATACTGCACTGGACAAAATGACACCTTTTCCTTCACACCACCTCTAAAAACTTATGAATGGGCCATAACATCAAGCACACCCACGGTCTTTCTACTCATCCTTTTCTAGTCTCTGCCTACCTAAGACTACATTGTCTAGACCTGTGGGAATGGCTCAGCCATAACAGGAGCATGAGTAAAGTGTCAAGCAACATCTGGATCCCTCCTCCCTGCCAGTACGCCTGGGGAGCATTCAGAATGTCACACTGCAGCAATGGCTAATCTAGAGCATCAAGGGTCAATGCACAAGGGTCAATGCACAGATTGCAGCAGTCTTTTACTGATGGTTAAATCTCTTTGCAGCTGGTGACTGGATACTTTTAGCTGTCAACTAATTCCCCCAGTTTCTGTGATTTTCGCTTTGGTAGTGATTGCCATTGTTCTCCACTGCACAGTGGTTCTCAAGTTTCTGTCTTGTCTCAATCCTGTCATGTGCATCTTGTTCACAGATTGCAGTAGTTTTTATGGGAGATTCTCTACTTACAGAGATGTTCAACACTCTAAATTTCACTGTGAAACATTTTTATACAAGGGGTTGTCATCTCTAATCTGTCACCTTTCACCTCAATTTTCTGGAGTATATGGGTTAAAACAAATCAGCTAAGAACCATAAAAGCACAACAAGTTTCTCAAGAGAAGAAATGTCTGAAGCATCAATACCCAGTAAGATCCAGAGCATCAACCTGCCACACACATTTTAGACTTCCCAGCTGTACAACCATGTGGACCAGCTCCTTAAGCACCTTAAGGAAAACACTGTGCATGTGCAGATGTGTATATATGTGCACACACAATTTGCTGAATCTATTTACTTACTTAGAGAACCTGAGTAGGGCATAGTTTCCTACTTCTTTTCTGCCTGAGGCTTTGAACTGATGTTGAATTGGGATTTAGATCTCTAGCACCCAGATTCCAGAAGATTGTTGGTATTATAATAATAATTGACAATATTTTCATATCTGATCTAAAATGTTAGTGTATAAAATACATTTCTTTACATTGAAAATCCCAAACAATAAATTATGATACTAGCATTATTTTTGCAATCAACTGAAACAAGTTTGAAATAATGTTTCCGTAGTGTTTTAAGATACATAAGACATATTAAATGTATCAACAACTTAAGTATGAATAACCAAACTTTTAACTAAATGGCAATATTTCTAAACACATAAAATCATTTTAATGTCTAATATTAAATCACTATACAGTTTTTTTAAATAACATTAACAACAGAAAATGGTAATTTAAAAACCTATGTTTGTACATTTGTTTTCTGTGTGGGTGGGGTAGAGAGGTTCACACATGTCACAGGGGACTTGTGGAGGGCTGAGAACACTACTCAGGAATTGGTTTTCTCCTTCCGGATGGTGATCCTAAAGACAGGATTTCAAATAGCAGACTTGGTAAAAAGCTCCTTACCCCCTCAATTACCTCACTGTCCAGAGAAAAGGCCATTTTGATCCAATAGCCATGCTATGTTTTATATCAACTTTTAAAATTCAGTGCAAAAATAAAATAATTATCAGTGAAGTCATCTCATTTCCTTTAATAGAGCAATATAAAATTTAGTGATATGAATATGAATTAAGCCGAGGATAGCAGTAGATAGTAACAGAGGTTTTTGTAGTTGTTGTTTTTGATTTTTTTGGTTTTTGTTCTAAACCCATATTAATATCTTTGTATTAATTAAACCATGATTTTGACTGAATAAAAAATCATTTCATTTTTGTAATTTGTGACTATGTGTTACCATCTTTGTTATTAAAGACAGTATCACTCAACTTTTCAGAACCACGTGGGCAAAGCAGTTAGATGACTAAAAATACCATAACAATGTCAATATCTGAACATTTAATCTACATTTCTAGAGCAGGAAAACTATTGTCAATTATCCTTCAGTACTTTAATCACTTTCTGCTGAGTTTATTGCAAAAGCCATAATGGAGAATGAACTGATGGTGTGAAGAGCTAATTCTGATGGCCAGAGCATGATAGGAACCTAGAAGTACTAAGTTCTAAGTACATTTATTGCTATCACTATGTTGGTTATGACAAATATACAGCCTTCTATGTTTTATAAAATGAATATATTGGTCAGGTGTTGTGATGCATGTGTTTGATTCTGACACTCAGAAGGCAGAGGCAGGCAGATCTCTGAGTTTGTTACCTGTCTGTTCTACAGAGCAAATTCCAGGACAGCCAGAGCTATACAGAGAAACCTTGTCTTGAAAAACAAAACAAAACAACACCAGAATAAGAAAGAAATAAAGTAAAATGTATGTCTTAGACAATCACATCAAAAGCTACTAGCAAGGGGAGGCCACTGTTATTATCTTTGGTTATAAAAAGAAAGATGGCAAGCTATGAGACAGAAAACCAAAACTGTAAGCCAGAAAAGTCAGTAGGCAAGCCTAACGGGGAGCTTCATTCAGAAATTTTTAGACACAAAGTTGATGAGAAAGGAAACATGCAGACAGACCAATTCCTAGTCCATTGGTCCCAAGGGAGCCACTTCAATTTTGTCCAGAGGTTCATCTAGTTATTGCATCTTTCATACCTCACCAGCTACAGATATTATCTTACTTGCCAGGAATTAACTACTAAATGGTCTAGCTTTCCTGAATGAACACATGCCAAAGGGCATAGATATCTTAGACTAATGTCAAGTGAACACTGGAAACTGAATAACAAACTCCAGTGAAGCGTCATGTTTTCAGTTTTGAAAGTTAGTTGCCACATTGCAGGAGGGTGGAGTAACAGAGGAGGGAGTCACAGACCATGCCTCCGCCCCTATGAATAAACCCAGAGGAAATACCAATGAGAACAGAAAAAAAAAAGCTACTTAGAATTGTAAGAACAGCTTTCTTATTGTAAGACTGGCTTTCAACTGAATTTATTACTTTTAATTTATCAAGGCTATTGTAATGAAACCAACAACCCTCTTTGATTGATATTAATTTGTTGCACAATACTGTACCACAGCCATTTTAAATTTTTGGCTGGGTATTTTACCAAACTACGAACAAATCAGAATTGTTCTGGAAAGATGCTTACTTTTGATTACTTTGTTTATACAACACAGCAAGTCAAAGCAAGCCATGAAAAATATGACAGAGAGACTCCAAAAAAAAAAAAAAAAAACCCAGTATAACCCATGCTTATCTTTACAAAAGCCATAACTTACTTATTTGTCAGTCTGTCCTCCCTAGTATAGCTGTGCCAGAGCCTACCTGTGCATTTCTGAATTTTAATTCGCAAGAAAATATATTTGGTTTTAGAGTCTAGTTACCAAATAAAGCCTTTATAAATCTTTATAAATCTAAGACCATTTTTACACATATAATATTCTTTGTTAGATTTCATGTGCTAATGGACAGGAATGTGACTGTGTTGTTGCATCCTCACAGTAATAGCTGGGACTATGTGTGTCAGACTTGTACAAGGTCACACCAGTCAAAATCCCTGCATAGAGTCATAAAGTCCACTTCTAGCTAAGGAGCTATTGCCAATTGAAGATGTCTGTGGTGAGAAAGCCAGTTTCTTCAGGCTTCAGGCTCTGAAGGCTGCTTCTGCTCCATAGATGCTCCTATACGAATGCACATAAAGGCATCCCTACCTAGACTTAGAGGCTCTAGCATAAAATAGCACACGAAGTTAGAAAGGAAAAGCATTGAAGGGAATAGAGGAAGGGCTAACTGAAAGGCTCTAGGGCAGATTTGATCAAAACATATATGGATAGAAAACATTTTAACAGTAAGAAATTAAATCTGAATCTCCTACATTTAATATCTAGAGGGTCAAGTTAGGTAAGTTGAATTGTAATCCTTTCAGGTACTGTGTTCTCTATAGACACAAGACTGAAGGGCTTCCTTCAGTATGCTATGTTATTAAAAGTCAGTAGAGAATGGGAACATACTTTGTTCTCTGAATTAGGACGTATTATGATAAAGTTTGTTATATATCTTTTACCAGGCATTATTGATTTCCTCTTTTAGCATAACGATTGAATATGAAATGAAGAGGCGATCCACAAAGTCCCTCTTCTTAAAGCTTGTTCATGAATAGAATCCACAGTGATTCACTGTATCATTCTGTCTTACAATGTGTTTGCTTGAATTGCTTGCATTTCTTATTTTCCTGTTTCGAACCATAGCACCTCACTATTACTTTTGGTTCCCCAAACTTAATTGTATATCAATTTTCATATCTCAATATTAATATAAAAAAGAACCACAGGGAAGATATGATTTGCACTAGGAGGTGGGGAGGAAGAGATGATTTAAGATTCTGAAATACAGGATAGACAGAGTGCTTCACGAATTCACTTATGTCTGTGAGGGAGGGTGGGTCCTTGGAACATGTATCTCATGTCTTCCTTTCTGATGCCAAAGTGTAGGCAAATATGAGTCAGTTTAGTTCACATTCAAATTACAAACCTGAGTAGATTTACGTGTTTAATGAATCAGTAAAATAAAGAAGAATAAGAAACAGAAATCAAATAAATCAGAAAATAGAGTCATACAGCAATCTTCACAAAAAAAAATCACACATTAAAATGTCTTTAGACACATTTTATTGCTCTAATTTTTGATAAGTTTTCTAAATAGAAAAATTCTGGACACTGACAGTGCAAATCATTAAAAAAATTAAGAAAGTTTGAAGGATGCTCCAAATAGGTAATACAGGAATGGATGTAGTGAGAATTATGATAATCCATTATATAAACTGGGAGGACAGAAGAAAAAACAGAGACAACACGAGACCCTAGGTCTGCCTTCAGTACAGTGAAAGAATGCTTGCTTATCAGGTCTTAGCTATTAGTGAGGGAAATTAACTCATCTTCAATATTCTCTACAGTTTACAGTATTCAGTTGGAAAATTTTTTTAGCATTAGCAGGTTATAAACCCATGATTTAGATGTGGCAAATAATAAACTGGGTATTTAAGTCAGTTACTGCTCTGCTAAAAGAGGCAGAGTCTCTGACAGAAAGAGACACCGAATGAATAGTTTTTTCTTTTTAAAAAATGTATCGACTACAAAGAAAATAACAGAACATCAATTGCTAGTAGGGAGGTTGAGAGAGGTTTCTTATGAATGCAGTTCGTATTCTACAGTTTGAGGGAAGTACACGGGCCAGTGTGACACAGATCTGGAAAAGCCAGAGGAAGTACCTAGCAGAAATAATCAACAGGCATTGGAGGAACTTGGAGTAGTCCAGTGCTATAGATGATAAACATTTAAAAAGTGGTTCATAAAGAGACTAGAAAGCGATGCAAACTCAAATGCCCAAAGTTACACAAATGGATGAAATTTGTGAATGAAATTTAGAGAAAATTAAAAATTGAGAAGCAGCAATATGGCTTATTGGATAAGGGTGTTTATACTCAGGCCTGGTAGCCTGGGTTAGATCTTCAGGACCTACATGGTGAGAAGAGAAAACTGTGTCTCTCAAGTTGGCCCCTGAAATGCTCATGCATACTGTGGAATGTGCCCATACACAACCATCCTAAAGTAAAAACAAAACAAAACAAAACAAAAAACAAACACAAAACAAAACAAAACAAAAACCTTTTAGTAAAACAGTTGGAATAGTTAGTTGCCATTGTATATGGTCAGAAATTTCCCTTTAAAATTTTTTTAAAGTTAAAATGTCAATGCCAACTTTTAAAGCAAACACAAGGAAATGAGGCTAAATATAGACGTGTACTGAGTTCTGCTAATGGCTTGCCACTGTGCAATTTCTGAAGTCATTAGGCAAAGCCAAGCTTATGAAAGGTTTTGTGTATTATGCTAAGGGGTTTGAACTTTATCTTGAAAACCATAGGACTCATTAAGAGCTCTGAAACTAACATTACAGAATACTAGTTGTATCTACATATAGGAAGTCTGAGAAAGGGCTATATAAGGACTTTCACAAGACAGTGATGAGCACAGAAAGATACAGGTTTCAAAAAAGTTAATCAAGGCACAAGGTTGATATGTGACACAATTTAAATTTGAAGTCAGGTCTCCTACCTTGCTTGGTATTTTATATTTACCTCAGTATTTTGATTTCTTCTGCCTTATTTACTTATTTATTTATTTATTTATTTATTTATTTATTTATTTATTTATTTTGAGCCAAGGTTTTCCTGTATAGTCTAGTCTGGCTTAAAATTTGTGATTATACAGGTACATCTCAGAGCAAAGTCAGAGATGTCTTTTTAAGGAGAACACTGTAATGTATAAGGTGCCTAGATAATTCTAGACAAACATGAAAAGTTATATAGCACAGGTAAATAATGTACTAAAATAAACTCTAAGGAGAATAAACAATCTCATGGTGACAGAATGCTGAATAAGGCCCCTTAACCTGTGCTTTGGCAAGCAAATGTTGTATCTAATTTAAACTACTCAGAAGAGAGACATACCACAATGGCTTGAATGATGTTGCTTTTCAGAATTCATGGCAGAAATCTTTATTTCCAACATGGGCCGCAATAAGTAGAGTCACATGATAGTGATTAGATCATTATAGGTCTGCTTTATGAACACATTGGTGCCACATGGAAAAACCGGAAGGGATTCTCTAGGTGTCTTTTCACTTTTCAGCCACATCAGGAACAGCACTGATTTCTTTTGCCAAGAGTCTTAGGGTAACCACTGCTGTGCTGAAACACCATGACCAAAGCCACTTGAGAGGAAACGGCTCACATTTCTTATGTTCATCATCTAAGGGAGTCAGAGCAGGACCTGCGGAGAGGCCCTGATGTGGAGGCCATGGAGAAGAGCTGCTTTCTGGTGTGCTCCACATGGTTACTCAGCCTGCTTACTTAAAGAACCAGGACAGTTAGCCTAGGAATGCACCACCCATAATAGACTGCCCCCCCCCCATAGATCACTAATAAAATGCCCTAAGGCTTGCCTACAGCACAATTTTATGGTTTTTCTCAATCGAGGTTCCCTCCTTGCAGATGACTCTAGCTTATGTCAAGGTGATATAAAACCAGCCAGCATACCATTTGACAGTGCAATAAGAAGGCCCCCACTTAATACTGAATCTTAAACTGTACCTTGATCATAGACTTCATAGACAGATAACTGTGAAACATAAATAACTTTAAGATATAAGTTACCCACTACATTTCATTCAAGTATAGCACTATGGATGGACTATGACTGATACCATCACATGTGTAGTGAAGGAACAGAAAGTACTATCTGGTGTACTCTGGTCATACCTCACAAGTTCTATGACTAACAATAACTCACTTGACAAGTTTTCCAGATTATATGCTCTGTTGTTAAGCTGTGTATTCAGAGGAAGCAGAGTGAGCAGGTTTACTCTGGTTAAATACAAAACTTTATTTTAGTTCAATTGAGTAATGGCCAGACAACAGTAAGTCAAATGGAAAGTGAAGTCATTAGGTGGGGCAAGGTGATGTCAAACCCTGAGTGTTTTTCTCTTAACCTTTTGGTTAGGAGCTTGATGCCATTTGGCCAACTGGCACAAGACAAGATTATAAAAGAACATTTCTTAAACAGCCCTGTGGGTAATAAATCAATTCATACTGCCTGCTTTTTTTTTTTTTTTAAAAAAAGCTGAAATATGCTCTATTTTCTTTTAAGTTTAAATGCTATTTTTCATAAGATAACTGGAATATTTTGTTGTAAAGTTTCTGTACCTTAAAATTTCTTGCAATTATACTTCCATGGGTAAATAAAATTGCTTAATTATGGCAATTTGGAAATAAGTTTCATGATTGTATTTTTGTAATAATACAGCAAAGCAATCCTTTATTCCAATTCTACTCTGCTTAAAATCAACAGTCACTCAAGGATAGTGGTAACAAGCTTTCACCTCTTTGATTTCATGCTTTTAGTTTTTAGAAGGACATAGGAACATAAAGGTGGTCAAAATACACTGTAATTAGTCAGTTACTCGACTGCATCCTTTTAGTCAGGTATATGAAGTAGTATCCAACACCACAGTGACTTGAAACAACAAAGATATAATTTCTCATTTATGCAATACTTATCAGATATTGCCTGGTTTGTGGGAAGAGGAGATTCTAATCTTAATCACCTTCATTTCTTAAACTGAAATGGGCAGATATTACAGTCACTAAGGTAGAAGAAAGGAATGTTTTCTGGATGTTACATTATAGATACCACTTTTAGTCCAAACTTGCTGTGAAGGACTGCTCTAATAACATTGCTCACCTACCTGTCTGAAGTGTAATTTAACCATAGACACAGAAAGCAAAGGTCTGGATATTTTTGGTGAGGAGAACTAATGGCTCTCATAGCCTTGCATGGAATTGCCCTATTTAATTCCACTCATCCTCGTTTTCTGTATTTGACTAGACTATGGAATCCATGGCTGAAGTGTCTCCCAACAATATTGTTTGTACCTCTAAATGTACAAGAGATTAAAGTCCGATTTTTAAAAAGTCTGCTAGATGTGGTGGCTTGCCTCTGTTACCAGTACTTGGGAGCTTGAGGCAAGATGACTGCTCAAAATTTGAGGCTAGACTAGGCTATTGAGTGAGATCCAGATTAATATAAATAAATAAAAAACAAGCAAACAAATAAAATCTGCTTAGGGCTTTTCTTCCCAAACTCCATTTGTTACTTTGTATTTATGCCTATGATAAAATAAAACTTGCCAGAGACAGATAATAAAATACCTCAAACACATTGAGGACCCAGAAAGGAACCACATAGTTATTAAATCCAGTATATTTCACAAAATAGATATCTAAGCTTATGCTAACTTGATCAATGCACAGAAGTTATTACTCATTAAAGGAGGAAGCGTGGAGCTGTGGCACCATAGTTGCTCTCTCTTTTGTGTATTTCATGTTTAAAGTTCAACGTTGGAATCACTCAGCCATGCTGTCTATTCTCTGTGAGTTTTTGTTTTTATTCTTTTTGGTTTTTTTTTTTTTTTTTTTTTTTTTTTTTTTGGAGACAGGGTTTTTCTCTGTAGCCCTGGCTGTCCCAGAACTCACTCTGTAGACCAGGCTGGCCTTGAACTCAGAAATCTGACTTCCTCTACCTCCCAAGTGCTGGGATTAAAGGCCTGTGCCACCACGCCCGGCTGATGCTGTCTATTCTCCCTCACTTTAAGACTATTTGTCAGAAGTCTCAAATACCCAGGCTCTCAAATATGTACCTCAAGATCTTTCTTATCCCAGAAAATCCAGGATTATATACAAGACTCTGTTTTTATCACCCTTAATTCTTTTTTTTATTCGATTTATTTTTTATTTATCCCCCTTCCCAGTTTCCCCTCCACAAGCCCCTCATCCCTTTTTCCATTGCCCTGCTTCTATTAGGGGCCTCCCCCATTGCCCCCTACTCCTGCCTCAGTGGCATAGTGTTCCCTTATTCTGGGTCATCAAGCCTTCACACCCATTCAGAAACAGAATCCAATCTTTGTTCTTTGAGGGTTAACATAGTTAATCTTGGTTGTCGGCCAAACTACACCAGGAAATATCTAACCCCCTAGCCGTGGACATGCTAGGAGTTTTCTGAGTGTATCATTTGAGATAGGAAGACTCATCCTAAATCTGTGTCACACCTCCTGGTGGTAGCTTACATACAGGAAATGGAAGAAGAGAGCTTTGGCTTTTTGTCTGTTTGCCCTCACTCTCACCAGCAAGCACATCTACCCTGCTGCTGAGCCATTCCTGTCTGGTTCTACATCCTATTTCTTTGTTATTGCAATGTAGATAAGATCATCAGCTCTCTAACTTCAGTCTGGGACTGCTGAGACATCCAGCCTCCAGTACTCACTCTTCCTTTAGAGAAACTTAATACAAGGCTCCTATATTTAAGTGTGCTTGTCACACAGATGGAATAACCTGATTCCTCTTCTTCACTGTTACCCTTAGGAGGAAACAAGACCTGACAATTTACAGCTGAAACAGTTCTAGTATCTAGGAATACCTCACAATTTCTCCAAACAGCAGAGATTATTAAGGACTTTTTTATTGGATTACAAGATGGACTATTATTATCTTTACTTCCAACTTGCAAAGAATATGCGTGTGAGATATATATATATATATCAATGTCCTGATAATTTTAATGAAGTTAAATTTAAAATGAATAGTGTTTGCCAGAAGAAATTTGAAGACACCATAAGATCCAAGTTTTGACATGGTTATGGTGCACTGCTCTTAAGTCAGATCTACAGTGTCTTAATTACTTCTCCTTTACTTGTTGCTGTAAAACAAAACCTGACAAAGTCAACTTAAGGAAGGAAAGGCTTATTTTAGTTTCCAGTTTGAGGCTATAGTTTACGTAGTAAGGAGGATGTGGCAATAGGAGCTCTGAGGTACCTGTCCATCATGTCTATTGTTAGAAGACAGATGAGGGTTGGTATGCAACTCATCTTTGTTTACGTACAGCTCAGCAACACAGCCCAAGGCACAATTCCATCCAAACTCTGGGTGAGTGCTCTCAATTCACTTAATGCTGTCTGCAAACACATGCACATTTGCAACAAGAAATGTGTTTCCATGGTGGCTGTAAATCCAGAGTGAGAGAAATCAGTGTGCAACTTGGTGTAGAAAGGCATGTGAGTTTAGAATAGCACAGACAAAGCAGATGTAATTGTTAATGAGTCTAAGTTAGGGTTCTAGTGCTGTGCATAGATGCCATGACCAAGACAACTCTTATAAAGAAAAACATACAATTGAGTCTGGCTTACAGTTCAGATGTTTTGTCTATTACTGTCTTGACTCAGCAGGAAGAAAGGCAATGTTCATACAAAGTCCTCAAGAGGGACCTGAAAGTTCTACATCCAAATCCAATGGCCAAAGGAAGAGGGAGTGACAGTGGGACTGGCTTGAGACTCTGCACCTAGTGATAAACTTCCTCTAACAAGGCTGAAGAGCACTTCCCAATAGAGACACTCCCTGTGAGCCTAAGGGGCCATTTTCACTCAAACCATTACAAAGAGATTAGTGCTATTAAAGAGAAATCTGGAGATGCATACTGGGACAATCCAAAACATACCTCAAAGTAAGATCCCATTATAAAAAAGGCATCCCCTTTTAGAAATGAAAATTCAGCTGAAGGAAGAGGGACTGCACCAAGAATGTCCCCAAAGAGGATCCTTGTTTGCAAACAAGCACCTAAGAGAGATGTTGTTGTTCAGCATTCACAACAGCTGTGATAGAGGGAGCCAGACCCCTTAAACTGGAAATATAACGTGGCTATGTTTTCAGTATGGTGCCTATTTTGTAGGCACTGAAAATGCAAGACGAAGTCATAGAGGCTTGCACTAAGGTGGCAGAAGACTGTAGAGGGCGAGGAGCATTTCTCTAGGTCAGATTTCCTTTACAAGGCCTCTATGATACAAAACTGTGAAAAGTAGTGTACGCTCTAGTACAAACGCCAGGGTTTTGTAGCTGTAGGCAATGAGATACTAGATGCTTACTTAGGAAAACTGCAAGCATGGAGTAGATCTGGCCCAAGTCAGGTTATAGCATAGAACTAGAGAGATGGGGCAACCACACTACAATAAAACACAGATGACCCCAGTTATAAGCCTTGGGTTCTAGACACAGATCTTCAGTAGTAGGTGTTTGCCTTGCTGCAGGTCTTGCATTGGCTCTATTTTTCCTTGCTATTTAGAAATTTTTTTATTGAATATATACTTCATTTACATTTCATATGCTAAAACTTTTCCTGGTTTCCCACCTCCCCAAAATCCCCCAACCCCTCCTCCCACCCCCTGCCTCCAAGTATATATGCCCCTTCACCTGACCCACTCCCATCTCCGCCCCCCTGTAAATTCACAATCATGTGTGTGTGTGTATTCTTTTTCTTTACACTCTTCCTAAATTCCTACTACTGTATCCTTTTTGCTTCATTGCCAATCAGTTGTTTTCCTCTACCTGATGTTTCCTTTGGAGACACTTTTAGGAAGCATTATTCAATCTGATATTCTTTGCCTTAAAATATTTTATAAAAATGTATATATAAAGAATTTTGAATAAATAATACTATCAAATATCTCATTATTTAATTGCATATGCTCTGGAAGATTTATCAATAATCCATACAACATGATGGGGTTTGGCGCTCTAATTCCATATCTTCTGTAGCATGTTCACTGATAGGTTAGCTTTACTCTTATTTAGGGCAACAGACTCAGCGTAAGCCATGCAGTCAGTGACTACTGTTTGTCTAAAAAATGAACAGCAGATACATGAAATTTTCCTTGAAAGATAATTTCCCTTTCCATGCTGCTTAGCCTGTTCCTAGGATGTGTCCCTTATAATATATACCTAATACGGCTATGGGGTGGGGAGAGAGACATGGATTCTATTAATCACTGGAAAGGCATGTCATTTCCCTCTGTGTCCAGTTAACACTGATTTTGACACATAGTTATACCTGCATAACAATGAGGCTGATAAAGGTAGTTGATTGTATGAAGGCTGGACTACAAAGCAGTACATTTAAAAACATTTAAAAAAACCCCACATTTAAAAATAAAAATAAAAATGAAATAGAGTTTTGAGGTTGGAGCCACAGAATCTGCTAAAACATCCAGATTTATCAGGGGCTACAAAGAGGATCAATTATGAAAAGAAATGCTAGGAGCCTACACACTTACAAGTATGTTCATTATTGTTATTTATATTGCCTTTAGAAACACATTCATCTTCAAAGCCAGACTCGGCTCATAACTCCTCTGCTTGGGCCTCCAAGCTGATCAATCCTGTTCCACAGACCTCCGAAGAAAATTTGAGGTGTCTTCTCAGGACTTCAGACATTCAGAAGTATGCATGGTGCTTAATATTTTATAAATATATGTAAAAATATCAATATATAATTATATTTTATATAAACATACAACATAATTTATTATATATGTTATACATATTACAAAAATATATTATATATTTAATATATAATTTATTATATAAATTTAAAAGCCAGTTTGTCAATAAATATTTTGTAGACATATGAGTATCTTCTATCTATGGCCTATGGCATATTAAATAATGAAAGGGTATTTTAATATTGAGTAATATATAATAAATATTATTTTATTGAAAATAAGAATTTTCAATATTAAATAATAAAGTATAAGCAGGGGTTATTTCTTCTGATAAATACTTCCATCAAGTAGAGATCACAAGTATTTGCAAATTAATTACCCTATTTTGTTAAGTGATAAAAAATGTTTGAAATAATGACTACTATCAAACCAAATTTATAGTTTATAGAAATTTTAGGTATAAAGTTATTCAATCATAGAAACATATGTTCAAACACAATTGTTCAAACACAGTAACACCTTTTACTTGAAACTCAGAAAGATGTACACATATCCCTATTGAGTTAATTTTAAAGTACACCCAAATCTGTGAGTAATTTTCAATTTGAATATATATATTAGCCTAGGGGACTGTAGGGAATGGAGAAGACTTTAAGTAAGGGTTGCTCTAAGAGAGAATTATAAAATTGACATTTATTTCATCTTTATATCATTTATTTTATCCTAAATTTATATTTTAATATTTATATTTATGTTATATTAATTATACATAAAAATAAAATATTTTAAAATAACTTTGAAGTTCTATTGAAGTATATTATTTTCAGGTTTCATTAGAATAGAAATTAAAACACATGCACTTATAAGACTGATTTCCTGATAATTTCATACCTACCCTTTAAAAGTCTACAAGACTGTGGTTAATACTGCACACTAACTGCACACTATTTAAAATATATGAATTCTTTGTCCTTTTTGAACACTTAGACTGTTAAAAAAATTCTTCAGCACAAGTTTATTTTACAGTGTAATTCCTGATGTTATTGGCAGATGCATAATAATGTATGTGACCAATTTTACTTACTGGAGTCATAAGCACAATCCATAAATCATCACTGAAGTGACCTGACCATAATCAGTGTACCCTGGAACAAGTCCAGCAGGCCATTAATCAAAGCATGTAAAGGGAAAGCGAGAGCCACAGTCTCAACAGCTAGGTAAACACACGGAGAAGCTAATAAAAACTACCTTGTTTTAAAAGCACCTCAGTGTTTACTTTGCAACTAACATAAACATTATGATAAAATTAAAGTTGTATAATAAGTTTGTTTTGATGACCAAAGAAAATATATAGCAATTCAACTGTATGTTTCCTTTTTGACACTAAAGATGTTTAAACTTTAGAAACCCCAAACTGCAAAAATTTGATATTTCTGTCTGATATACTTCACTTAGATAAATATATATGTAAATAATTCAAACAGTTTGAGTTGCAACTTTAAAAAGCCATATTAGCAACTTTAGGAATCAAATACAAATAGAGAATAGGCAGAACCTTTGATATTATCATATGAAATTTCCACTTTGTCTATTCATATATAGATGTATATATGCACATATGCGGCAATTTTATAATATTTGAAAGAAGGATAGTTTTAAGATATGTTGTTTTCATTCAACATTAAACTTTATTCATTAGTAAAGAAAGGGAAAATATTTACTGATTAAACAAAGAAGAGGTATAGACAATTCTAATTTCCATAGAAAACATAAAAAAAAAGAATTATTCAAGGAATAAACATTTCAAAATTAAAGTTGCTTTTCCAGGAAAAGATACATATAATTTAGCTTTAAAAGACCTGGTAAGAGGGTGTCTTAAAAAAGTAATAGCGGATAACACTCTTAATCAAGCCCAGAGCTTTCTATTCTTACTGATCTTGAAGAATCATAGATATTATTAACCCAATCTCTGAAAATTTGCAGAGCTTGCAATTATGTCCCTATTGTGTTTATACAGAGGGTTTAAGCAAGCAATTGAACCTCACTAAAATTCAATTTCATTTAGTTATTTTACAAATACGTATGAAAATGTTGTGCTAATTAACAGAGTTGCAGTGAAAATTAAATACACTAAATGTCTAATTTAAGATGTTTAATATAGTAGTTACCACTGAGGAATCAAACCAAAATTATAAATAGTGACCAAAAGGATGGTTCTTAGAATAGGATGAACCTAAGACACAGAACTGGAAAATGAATTTTTTTTTTTTGAGCAAATAATCTAACTTATCTAGAACTGAGCTTTCAGATCTATGAACTAAGTACAGGTAAATAACATAAATCTATCTATCTATCTACCTTCCTATGTATCTATTATCAATCATTGTTTATCTATCCTGTTTACTACAATGCTTAAGGCATGTTAACATTAAAACTATAAATTTAATAACTAATATCTAGATGACAAGCTGTGAAAAATATTAAAATTTAGGATATTAGAAGCTCTAAAGCAATAGGAAACAAGTATCTCTACTGCAAATTAGCTGAAGTTATGAATGGATAACGATAAATGATAAAACTGAATAACAAATAAATATGTGAGAAAGAAAAAACAATGACGAACCTGAACAATGAGAAAAGTGACTTAAGAAGATCAGTGCCAACCTAGATAACAAATGGAGGCACTTTCACAGCACACACACACACACACACACACACACACACACACACAGAGGAGGGGGAGGGAGAAAGAGAGAGAGAGAGAGAGAGACACCCATATACATATACACATCCAAATATACACGGATGAGTTCATTAACAGTTAAATATAAAAGATTAAAAAGTGGGATAAAAACTGTTTATTAAAATGATTTGGCTATAACCAAAATGAAGAAGATTTTGAAAAATCACAAAGCAAACACAAGTTATAAAGTCAAAATAGTTCAGAGGTTCTGAAGGAATTCTGATTAAATATGATACAAGACTAACAGGTTTATTTTCCTGATGTTCTACTAATTCTATTTTTGGGACTCAACAATAGAAATTAACCAATTAATAAAAAATATATTGCATATTATATTAAAATAAATACAATGATTTTTTCCAATAATATAAAAAATACACTGGAGGATTGGCTAAAGAAAAAATGAAAATATTTAAAAATTGGAATGTCAAATTACATTGAAATAATCTACCAAAGAGAAATTTTTTACATGTATTTGTATTTAATAACAGGTTATATGAACCCAGACACAGAGCAGAAGAGAACTGAGAGATACAGAGCTGCTACAGTGCTAGCTCTGCTCATCTCCATGTGGAAGAAACCATGGGCTTCTCAGCTCACCCCTGCTGTCTATGCTTCTGATTATTTGGGATGACCATGTACCCCTTCTGTAATCACAAAATAAAAATGTGAAGCTCATTTCACTACAAACAAACGCATTAATAGTAACTTCCTCCTTTATATTTTTAGCAACCAGTACCTTGATTTTTTTTAAATTATATCTAACACTGATTATATAAACAAAGAAGAGTTAGAAGGTTGGAAGATGATCAGTGGGTGGATTGCTACACAAGTGGCCTGACCTAAGCTTATAGTTCCAAAGCAAATGTACATCCAGATGTGGAAAGATGTATGATTTAAGGGGGCCTACAGAGACAGAGACAGGAAGGCCCAGAAGCTGGCACATCAGTAGTTGTCACAAAGTGGGAAACAATTGCTCTGTCCTATGACTACAAAGTATTCAGTAATATTTCACTTTCTTCAGAGTGTAGCCTTTCACATTCACTTGTCACTGAAATACAACAGCTTACATAATTTTTAGTGGGAAACAACTCAGAACACATAGCTCAAACTCCTTTGCTACAGTTTGAGGAGAAACATCTGTAAGGTTTTAATATTTTTTTATTATTTTGGAAAACATGATTGAACTCTTTTTAGAAGGCATCTACCACACAGAAACCTAAATCATTCCCATGAAATTATGCTTGAAATACAGGAACCTACACATATTCACTTCGTAGCCTGTAGAAACAAAGACAGCCTCTAGAAATTTCTAAATGCTATGTAAGAATTTCTTTATACTCTGTCCCAGTGCTTTAATGGGTTTACCCTGTAACTGCAAATGAGGAGGTGCTGAACGTTTTCTTGTGTCCTGTCGCTCAGAACATGACCTCCTTACTCACAGCAAGGGCCATCAATGTGGTAGGCAAACAACTTCCTCAACAGGATGGTACAAGGAACATGAGGCGATCCCACAGGTGCACTAGAGGGTTTTCTTATAACTTACTTTAGTGCCTAACATTATAATTGTGTTTGAAATCTCCTCACATTATTATAAAATCACTGATGATTAAGGAGTTTTAGTCTGTATCTCAGATCAGGTCTATGGAGAATAAGTACTGCTCCTTGGGTTGTTAGTATGCCCTGTACGTCTCAGTCTCAGAGAGCGCATAACGGAGGTGAATTGTTTGATGGTGCAATTCTTAAGAATATCTGGAAACTCAGTCAAATAAATTATTTCCTGTGGGGATTCTCAGAAACTCTGTGGTATGAATGTCTGAGTTATGAAGATAGGAGTACAAAGGGCTGCAGATGAGTCACATTTATTTCAACCTAATTTGGAGGTAGAGTCCTTCTCACACATGCCTGTACACTGAATGGTGTCATAGGAGCAAGTCACCAAATTACAGTAAATGTGTGACCCCTTCCATGTACATTTAACATGGAGGCACTTGGTTCTTATCTATCTCTTCGGCATTTCTTGAACTCTGGAAACTCTAAACTATATTCTTGACACATGGTTATGGAATTTACATATTTCAATATTTTACTTCTCATCTTAGTTGCCAGAGAAATACTGGGCTGGTAACAATATGATAATATGATATGGCTTTATTCTTAGTTTCTGCCACATTTTTCTCAGAAAAACTGAGAGAAAGAAATTCCATTCATAAGCCTTTATGGATAAATAGCTAAGCCTTTGTTAATACGTAATACTAATCTCTTTAGCTAAAACTGCTTTGTCTTGTGGTGTGTTTGTGTGTGTGTGTGTGTGTGTGTGTGTGTGTGTGTGTGTGTGTGAGAGAGAGAGAGAGAGAGAGAGAGAGAGAGAGAGAGAGGGAGAGAGAATTTTGTGGAAAAGTTCTTTCTGAGGCATTCTGAATATACTAAGGCAAGGGTAAGCTATATACAGATGAGCTCCTTGCATGATGCCCTAGCAGTGGAGAAGACTTGGTGCTGCTGAGAACCTGGACTCAGCTCCCAGCACCTGATGGTAGCTCACAAGCTCACAAGCATCTAAAACTCCAGCTCCTGGAGATCTAACGTGCTCTTTTGACTTTCATAGGCACCAGGCCACTTACACAGTAAACAAATACAAATAAATATAGGCAGAGCCTTCATAAAATAAAAGAAATGAAGAGTAACAAAAACTTGAAAGATGGATGGCAAAAAAATCCAGGATACAATGTTATTTTATTTATTTATTTTGCTATTACAATTTCATAGAAAGTAATTTTATAGTGCTCTTGTGTCTCAGTATTAGACCTGGTGACATTACTGAAATATATAAATTCAAAAATTTTCACAACTTCTGTAGACTTTGCAAGTGGTTCATTTTGTTTTTTTTAATATTTTTATTTTCTATATTCTTTGTTTACATTCCAAATGATTTCCCCTTTCCCAGATCCCCCCTCCCCATATGTCCCATAAACCTTCTTCTCTCCATCCATTCTCCAATCACCTCCCTCCTTTTTCTCTGTCCTTATATTCCTTATATACAGTGTTATCTTATTTATTTATTTTGCTATTACAATTTCATAGAAAGTAATTTTATAATGCTCTTGTATGTCTCAGTATTAGACCAGGTGACATTACTGAAATATATAAATTCAAAAAATTTCACAACTTCTGTAGACTTTGCAAGTGGTTCATTTTGATTAACATACATGGGTAAGAACGCTGACTGAAAAGTCTCTAATCATAGCTTAGTGTGGTGTGATATGGAAAAGAGCAGGGATGCCCAGCACATGGACCCTTTAATAGCAACAGTGCTGGGCGCATTGACAGGAAGAATGATGCCACCAAGCATCTCCATACTGTCTGCATTAGTCATACTAACTTTTGAATAAATATTTATCAATATACATCAGACTTAAGGATTCCAGAATAATACTAGAAGCAGTAAATCATTAGCAATCTAAAAATATTCCTGAGAAAAAGCATTTATATTTACCAGAAAGAAGCAAAATGACAATCTAAATCTGCACTTCTGGGTTGCTAATGCATACTAAATTTTATTTTTTATTTTTAGATGCTTTTATTCCTGTAAGCATCTAATAATCTTCAGGATGTATTTAAGTTTTTACTTTCTTGTGTTTTGAAAATGAAAATGAAAGCTGCGTCATTGTGAATCCATGACCACACAACCTAAGAAGTTAGAAAAGTTTAAAATAAACAGGAAAATGTACCATAACTTTAGCTACATGTAACTCATTAGATCCTAAAGATATAATATTGGATAATATATCAGAATTGTCTGCCCAATCCAACAGTTGGAAATTTGTTTTTAAAGACAGTTTGTTTTTTTTTTTAAAAAGTATTCATACGTTTAGTTTGATGCTGGCTACCGGTTTGCTGTATATTGCTTTTACTATGTTTAGGTATGGGCCTTGAATTCCTGTTCTCTCCAAGACTTTAAGCATGAAAGGATCAGGGACCAGACAAGGCTGCCCCCTTTCTCCTTATCTTTTCAATATTGTACTTGAGGTACTAGCTCGGGCAATTCGACAACATAAGGAGGTCAAAGGGATACAAATTGGAAAGGAAGAAGTCAAACTATCATTATTTGCACACGACATGATCGTCTACCTACGTGACCCAAAGAACTCCAATAGAGAGCTCCTACAGCTGATAAACAACTTCAGCAAAGTGGCAGGTTATAAAATCAACTCAAGCAAATCAGTGGCCTTCCTATACTCAAAGGATAAGCAGGCTGAGAAAGAAATCAGGGAAATGACCCCCTTCACAATAGCCACAAACAGTATAAAGTATCTTGGGGTGACTCTTACCAAACATGTGAAAGATCTGTATGACAAGAACTTCAGGACTCTGAAGAAGGAAATGGAAGAAGACCTCAAAAAATGGGAAAACCTCCCATGCTCATGGATCGGTAGAATCAATATAGTTAAAATGGCCATTTTGCCAAAAGCAATATACAGATTCAATGCAATACCCATCAAAATCCCAACTCAATTCTTCACAGAGTTAGAAAGAGCAATTATCAAATTCATATGGAACAACAAAAAACCCAGGATAGCTAAAACTATTCTCAGCAACAAAAGAAAATCTGGGGGAATCAGTATCCCTGACCTCAAGCAATACTACAGAGCAATAGTGTTAAAAACTGCATGGTATTGGTACAGTGACAGGCAGGAGGATCAATGGAACAGGATTGAAGATCCAGAAATGAACCCACACACCTATGGCCACTTGATCCTCGACAAAGTGGCTGAAAACATCCAATGGAAAAAAGATAGCCTTTTCAACAAATGGTGCTGGTTCAACTGGAGGTCAGCATGCAGAAGAATGCGAATTGATCCATCCTTGTCTCCTTGTACTAAGCTCAAATCCAAATGGATCAAGGACCTCCACATAAAGCCAGACACTCTGAAGCTAATAGAAAAGAAACTGGGGAAGACCCTTGAGGACATTGGTACAGGGAGAAAGTTTCTGAACAGAACACCAATAGCATATGCTCTAAGAGCAAGAATTGACAAATGGGACCTCATAAGGTTACAGAGTTTCTGTAAGGCAAAGGACACCATCAAGAGGACAGATCGGTAACCAACAAATTGGGAAAAGATCTTCACCAATCCTACATCAGATAGAGGGCTAATATCCAATATATATAAAGAATTCAAGAAGTTAGACTCCAGAAAACCGAACAACCCTATTAAAAAATGGGGTACAGAGTTAAACAAAGAATTCTCACCTGAAGAACTTCGGATGGCGGAGAAGCATCTTAAAAAATGCTCAACTTCATTAGTCATTAGGGAAATGCAAATCAAAACAACCCTAAGATTTCATCTTACACCAGTCAGAATGGCTAAGATTAAAAATTCAGGAGACAGCAGGTGTTGGAGAGGGTGTGGAGAAAGAGGAACACTCCTCCACTGCTGGTGGGGTTGCAAATTGGTACAACCACTCTGGAAATCAGTCTGGCGGTTCCTCCGAAAACTGGGCACCTCACTTCCAGAAGATCCTGCTATACCACTCCTGGGCATATACCCAGAGGATTCCCCACCATGTAATAAGGATACATGCTCTACTATGTTCATAGCAGCCCTATTTATAATTGCCAGATGCTGGAAAGAACCCAGGTATCCCTCAACAGAAGAGTGGATGCAAAAAATGTGGTATATCTACACAATGGAGTACTATTCAGCCATTAGAAACAACGAATTCATGAAATTCTTAGGCAAATGGATGGAGCTAGAGAACATCATACTAAGTGAGGTAACCCAGACTCAAAAGGTGAATCATGGTATGCACCCACTAATAAGTGGTTATTAACCTAGAAAACTGGAATACCCAAAACATAATCCACTCATCAAATGAGATACAAGAAGAAAGGAGGAGTGGTCCCTGGTTCTGGAAAGACTCAGTGAAACAGTATTCGGCAAAACCAGAACGGGGAAGTGGGAAGGGGTGGGAGGGAGGACAGGGGAAGAGAAGGGGGCTTACGGGACTTTTGGGGAGTGGGGGGGCTAGAAAAAGGGAAATCATTTGAAATGTAAATAAATTATATCGAATAAAAAAAATTAAAAAAAAAGTATTCATACATTTGATCCCATTCTTTTCCATCTTAACTCCTCTCAGCTCTTAACTTCCCCACTTGTCAAACTTCATGCTCACTCTTTCAAAAAAAGGCCAATGAATAAAAAGCTAATACCAAAACCAACAAGCTAAAGAAAAATCTAATGAGAAAAATATCAGAAAAAGAAAAAAAAAATACAGAAACTAGGAAGGCATGCGGCCTGGCCTGATTTTCCCTTTTCCAGATGGTATCAATTGGAAAGAGCTTCTCAGAGCTAGGAATCTGTCTCCATGTCCCCAACTCAGAGCTTATATTATATCTGGTTTTAACCTGTGCAGATTTGTGGATGCTGTTACTGTCGCTGTGAGTTCATATTTGAATCATTCCTGTTCTTTCTTAAAGATCCTGTTGATATCTGAATCATATAACCTTCCTGAAAACCTCGTCTTCTACATAAATTCTGGATCTAAAGATATCCTATTTACAGTTTAGCGCTCTAAAGTCTCTCACTCTCTGCATTATGACAGCGGTGGACCTCTGAGCTAATCACCATCTGTTGTACAATGAACCTTCACTGATGTGGGCTGAGTGGTGCCCTCATCTACTGGTATAGCAATATGTTGTCCGGAGTCATTTGTTGCTTCGTTTATTTAGTGGAAAAATAGATTTTTTCACTAGGCCGCATGAAGTAGTCTCAGGTTCTTGAGTTCTTTAGCACTGCCAAGTATGAACTCCATATCATGGGCTAGACTTTACATCCACTATCTAAAAACTGCTGAGTCATTCCCGTGACATTTGTGTCTCCTTTGCACCAGTAGTTTTGCATGCAGGTTGCTCACTGGTCCTTGTCACTAGGTTTGAATCTGGGAGATATTAATCTTCTCCTCAGATTGAGATGCAAAGTATCTTGCCATACCATGGGCTTTTATAAGTAAGGCTGAAGCCTTTAATTGGTCAACAGCTTGGTTACTTCATGTTGGATGGGGTAAGTAAGTTGTGTCTCAGAAATAGGGATTCACCATCTAGTTATGAAGAAAGAGTAAAGGAATGAACCTGTACTTGAAAGAATTACAGAAAGGATTCTGGAATTCTTCCAATTCATGGAAGAACTAAGGTTCCCTGGATATGCACCAAGATGCCAAGTTCTTAGGCAACAGAAGTGGCATGGGAGGAGGGCTCCTGTTGGCAGGCTGCAGCAGGAATAAGGGTTCTGGTTGAATAGACTGGAATGGAGGATGAGAAGGAAGTCCCTCCCTAATGTGGCAGCTTGGATTCCTGGTAGAGGGTGGTTCTGCTGGTTCTCCCAGTCATAAAGAAAAGGAGCAAAGGGGAACAACTGGGGCGCTCATGACATGGTCCAAGATGCTGAGTCCCAAGGATATAGAGATGGGATAGAAGGAGTAATCTGACATCTTCACAAGAGGTACAAAGCAATATCAACAGGCAGGAAAATCTGAAGAAAATAATTGCTCTATAATATCAAAAGCAGGGATACTTCCACACTGCGTGAAAGGCCATGTTCCTAACAGGGCTATATGTGTGGCCACTGTGATCTGGCCTGAGAGCGCCACCATTTTATTCCTTCTGCCTTGCTCTCTTCTGTTACATGCATACTCTGGCTCACAACAGATAATGTGCTTGTTCGCTGTTATCTAACCCTGCTCCAGGGTTCTGTTTAACTCCTCCTTTCCCTTCAGGTTACAGATCAAATGACAGTTCTTCAGGATGAATCCTCTGTGGTGTTTCTAATACATCCTGAACACCTTTAAATGTACGTTAATATACACTCGCATCTTGTCATACAGAGTTATATAAATAAAGGAAGGTGAATACTTGGTTCAGCAGTGTATGGGAAGTCAAAGGAAAAACCAACAATGCCTGCTATGCATTTCCTCAGTCAGTGTAGAGTTTGGTGGCAGCTAACTAATGAGGCTATGGGACTGTTAGAGGAGATACTGAAGAAATAATCTTGTAAGGGACTGTACTGGTGTGTGTCAACTTGATACAAGCCAGAGTCATCAGAGAGGATGAAGCCTCAGCTGAGGAAATGTCTCCATATGATAAAGTTGGAAGGAGTTTTCTCAGTTAGTGATAAATGAAGGATGTCCCAGCCTATGGTGGGCTGGTTAGTTCTGGGTTCTATAAAAAAGCCAGCAAGTAGTACTCCTCCATTGCCTCTACATCTGTTCCTACACCTTGAGGTTTCCTAGCCTGACTGCCTTTGGTGATAAACAGCAATGTGGACGTGTAAGCTGAATAAACCTTTTCCTCCCCAACTTGCATTTGTTGGTCATGGTGTTTCTTCAATAGAAACCATAACCGAGACAGGGAATGACCCAAATATTTAAAATTCCACATGAGTTACAACTAATGCTCTCTATTTCTCTTTGAGACAGTGTGTCATTTAGCCCAGACAGGCATTGAGCTCAGTATGTAGTCAACAAAGAGGATGTCCTTGAATTTCTGATTCTTCTGGTTCCATCACCTGTGTGGTGAGTACAGGGCTATATCATCCTAACAAATTGCTGAGGATTGAACCTAGAGCTTTGTGCATGCTAGATAATCACTCGACCAACAGAGCTATATTCTAGTCTAGAAGAATATCCTTATGAATATACCAATGGGAACATTTTGTTTATTTTAGCAAACTTCACGAATATTTTACCTCCCTTAGTACCATAAACGGAAGCAGAATATCATGTAAACAATCAGACATAGTCAACCATTAATTTTCTACCAACACTTAGATGGTTTAAAACAGCAGCAATCCATTTGTAAGAGAAGCTAAGGCTAATGGCACTAACCCAGAATAAACCTAAATTATATATACGCTGTTAATGGTAATTTTTTTTTTTTTTAGAAAAAATGCGTTTAAGAAACAGTATACTACACAAAAGGCTAATCATGAGCATGGCCATGCCCTCCTTACCTCCCAACCTCCCCTTGGCAAGTCTCAGCCTATTTTTTTCTTTTAATTGTTGCTTTCTGTTTCATTTCTGGCTAAGAATATACTTTTTTTTTTATCAGAAGCTTCTTTTTCCACAGAAAGAATTGGAAATGTGGACCAAGTAATTACATTTTGTATGAGCTCTAAAATTTCAGCCTAGAATATTCAAAATGAAAAAGGAATTCTGAAATACAAAAAAATTAAGGTGTATATTTATATGTTAACATCTTAATTCCATTAGATGATGAAGTGTTATTATAAAGCAGGGTGTCAGACACTCAACCTTTGATTGACAAGCACTAAACTAAACTACCTTTAATCCTCAGAATTCTTACTTAGGCTTTTCAGTTAAATATAGAAACAGTCTTCACAGACGGTCCTACAAGGACTGGCAAATAATGCAAAAAAGATGATATGATTTAATACAACTTTTAAAATGTTGAAAATATACTTACCAAACTGACACAATCATTTCAAAATAAAAGGAAATATTTTAATAGGGATTTTTAAAAACAAAAGCACATTACTTTTATTTTAAAGTTTTGTAAAAATAGTCATGACTCAGAACTAACATTCTTTCACCTGTTTACACTGTATATATCAGAAACTTGTTTTAGCAGCAGTGTGTACATAGGGAATATTGGCAATGTTAAAACATTATCAATAATATTGATAATGTTATTTGTTCCCCAGAACACTGAGAGGTGTAAAATACTGCTCTCCCATATAATCCAACGCATTTGCTTTCTTACAGCCCATGTTCATCAAATGAAACATTCAGAACAAAAAGAACAAGACATATTGGATAATTAATTCTGTTTTAACTCTCCTGCATCCTTAAGATTTGCTATCATACCTGGCACATAACTTATATCCACAAGTTACATTTGCTGACTAGCAAATAAAGGTGAGACTTCTTTGAGTTGCCAGTAATTTATTCTTAGCAATAAAATCAATATAAATTGCATGGTAATTTTGATATAATTTAGGTATAATTCTTTACTATGTAAATCATAGGATGCCTTGAGTGGCAATATCTCTTTCAAATGGTTAAGAGATGACGAATGAACTCAGATGACAAACTAGAACATCAAGAGTTCATTGTATATTGATTTTTAAAAGAGGTTATCTAGTCACACGTACTATATATACACAATGGACCTCGGCAAGGGACAAATACATCAGGCAAAATTTCAGAAATAAATAATATACAAATCAATCCAATTTTATCACCATGATATTTTTGTTTTGATTTGGAGATAGGATCTCACTCTTCAGTCAGTTGGCCTTGAGCTAACTCTACAACAAGACTGGCATTGAACAATCTACCATCCCCAGTCATACCAGAGCTAGGACTACAGAGCAGAATAATTATAACCATCTGTAATACTTATCTATGCCAGAAACATAAGATTTTCCTGTTGTCTTGACAGACTCTCAAAGCATGGCTTACACTTCATCATATCCTTCTCCTTATCGAATTCTAAAAGATTTTGGTCTAAAGATCACATTACATTTTTAAACCTTTTGCGCATATCAAGAGTACTTGATCCATACTCTTGTTCATGTGAACTACAGAGGACACCTTGAAAATTAACACTAAAATATTCATTAACTCTTTTAAGATCACACAAATCTTTTGGACAACATGAATAATCATTTTTGAATTGATTTTAAAATTTGAGACTATAATATAACATCTGTTCCTTCTCTTTCCCCCTTGCAAACCTTTCCATATACCCCTCCCTATACTCCTTCAAATTCATGGCCTCTTTTGTTTTCACATATTGGAATAACTTTATTCTTTATAAATTATCACTATAGTTTCCAAACAAACAGGCAAACAAACCAACAAACAGTAGTTTGTGTGCACGTTTGTTTTGTGGTGCCTTGACTGAAAGCACTTCAGTGTTTATGTGCTTCTGCACTCTTTCACCTATGTATTAATGAGGATATAAAGAAAACCCTGCTTTCCATAGTTATGGACTTGAAGAAGGAAAGGGGAAGACCACAAGGGAGGACCTTGGGAGCCACGGAATTCTCTTTGCACATTCCGCAAGGAGCTAATAACATCATCTGCAGAATTAACCACAAGTTGTAGGGAAAAGAATAAAATCCTCATTGAATAACAATTCACACATTAACTTAGAATTCACCAAATAATACTATTTATGAATATCCACTGTTTTGTTATATTGAAATGAAATTTTTACTTTAAATTAGAAAATAAACAAGTTTGAAACTAAGAAAAATAAAGCATATGCTGTCAAAGTTTGATCAAAGTAAACAGAAGACCGGAGAAGAGGATTTACAAGACAGGCATGACCAGACAGAATGGCTAATCTGAATGTGATCTCGATGCCCGTGAAGCAATAAATTGGACTGAAATGCTTACTGAACACAAGATACAGTCTAATACTTTAGTATTCTATATATCTTCTCTAATTAAACTATGAAAAGCACAACAAAGCACTGCTTATATTTTTAGAATTAATATTTATCTTATTTTAACCACTACAAAAAAGATATCATCTGAACTGCTTTATAATATCTCACATACTAATTTTTACCTCTAAAAGTATGTTATCAACTGAGGAGCTCTAAGCTTTTGGGTAGTCTATATGGGGATGTAGCATATGGGCCCACACACCTTTCCTTCTCCTGTAGCGGCAACTCCTGTGGAGCAATTTTAGGTTCTGTCCCAAGATTCTTCTGCATTTGGTGTCTCCTCTTCCTACTTGGTGCAATGTCAGTGACATCTGGACTTGAAAATATGGAATCATCCTTATGAAGGGTTTCTAAAATAAAACAGAAATCCAATGCATATTATTTATATTAAATATTAAATTCTTTCCACAACGATGACATTAGTAGCACAATGAAGACATAGCAGAACTATACTCACAAAGCTTTATGTACAGTTGGTAATGTGAAGTAGGTAGATGGTATACAATATGTTATTACCACTGGGAGAATTATGATCAGTGTCCACTGAATAATTTGGCTAAAGTAGTCATTGTGTATCTGTCTGAGGCAAGCATGTTCTCAACTAATATAAGAAATAATATACAGGGATGCATAAAGCAAGTTCATTTGGAACAGTTTCACATAGATCACATAGATCAGTCTTCCTCTACTTTCTCAGTCCTAGGGCTACAGTTATCCACTACTATACCTGGCTAAATTGTTGATTTGAAGAAAACATCAGAAACTAATGCATTCAAGGCTATAACATCCATTTTCAAGGAGTAAAGAGTCAGGTGATTATGATGATAGGCTCATATGTTGCCTGAGATTTAATGCAGCCAGGACTTTTGTTCGGGGTATAAATAGAGATCTAACAAAAACCATGTCAGAACTGCAAGGTTCTGAATGTTATGTCCAGATCTTAGTCAGTTTCACAAGCAAATATCATTAGGATTGGTGTGAAATTTTTTTAGAATGATTCTGAGATACATAGGTCTGCATGTGAATAACAACAACAACAAAGACAACAGTAATAAATGATATATATATCTATATTCCACATATCCCATAGTGGTAGACATTCAAGTCGAGTTCCCATGTGCTAGTGCAGCAGTGTCACTAACCAACAGCATCTAATTGGGTTGAAGACCCACTCCATGAGACGCAGTCCATGCCGCCTACTGTTCCTGGCAAGGGATGGTGAGAAACTTGAAAACAGATATGTAAGGGACCTGGGGAAGACCAAATTCTATTGTTCTGCTAAAAGAACATAACTGTAAAGTGACTACTAACAGTATTCTCTTAGAAGAGTATTTTGCTCAGCCCCCAATAGAGAAGCTTCTTCCTGCATGGGAACAAATATAGAGACCCACAGCTAGAAAACGTGCAGAGTGCAAGGCATTGGAACACTCAGTAGTAGATGGGGTTTCACCATCAAATCCCTCCTTTCAAGTCTTAGATAAAATAATCAAAGAGAAGAAAGAGAATGCACGAGCTAGAGGTAATGGAGGACAGCAAGGCTGTACTGTCTTCTAAACGCAGCAGGCCTGATGCACACATATGAGTACCAAATGACTACAAGTATACCCAGGACCTGCGTGTGTGGGGAAGATGGGGGTCACAGTGCTGAGGGGGAAGCAGACACAAATCCCCACCCCTAGACCTAGAGCATAGCTGTAACTGATAACTATTTAAAATAAAAAAAAAATCTTTCCAATGGAGTCTTATTAGGGAGAGAAACTACTCCTAATGGCAGGTCCCATGCCCAATCGTAGATGGCAACATAAAATCAACACACTAGCAATACTGGACATTCTTGTCTCATAATTTTGTTTTCTGGGAGTTTGTTTAAATTTAAAAGTTCTTTGCACAGAAATTATGGCTCCCTATTTTCTGTTTTTATTCAATTCTTATGTATACATATGCCTGTGTCTCTGCATCTTTTTCTTTTATTCTGCTTTTTTTCTCTTTCTGTTTACTTTTTACTGTTCCTGCTTTGTGGGGTGATGAGCTGTGCGTAGGCAGCCTGGTCCCTGGTGAAGCTCAGGCTTAAAACCCCAGATGGCCAGCAGGTGACTGTCACTGGCAAGGAATGAATGGTAGGTGTTTGGCCATGCCCCTTGGGCCCCTGGCACCTGTGGCATCCACACCCCTCCTGCAGTCCCCCAACCCCTGCAGAGAGGTGTGTGGCCATTAGTCATGTAGAAGCAGCAGAAAGCCCTCCCACCTACAGATATGGTTTCCCTAAGCTCTCAGACCAAGCCTATGAGAAGTACCTGCTGTCAGACCCTGACTCACAAAAGACTGTATAGAAGAATCCTATGTAGAAGGACTAAAGGTGTGCAAGAACCACTGTCATCTGAGGGCTTCTGTCATAAGAGCTGTAACACTTGGGAAGAGGTCCGCTCTTCCAAAATGACACCGGAAGCTTCTCTGCACTCCTCCCTGGCTAGTCAGCCTCTCCTTGGCCCACCCTGGCCCAACTCAGCACAGGGCAGCAAGGAGCAACTGAGATGGCGTGGGCACAGCTGCGACAGGTACAGCCAACTGCAGCAGCAGAAGCAGCAGAATCAACTCCTCCTTCCTGCTTACACTCGCTCCCCTTCTCCAGACCCTTGCACCCAGCCTGGCCAGAGATCTCTGTGGAAAGCCTCCAGTACACAGGACAACACTGCTTTTATTTTATTACTTTTTGTTAAACACCTGACTGTATTCTACGGAAAATAGCATATGGATCTGGATATGGAGGGAGGTGGGAAATATCTGAGAGGAGAATGGAGAAAGGGAAATTTTACCAGATATATTATCTAAAAAAAATCTATTTTCAATAAAATAAAAAGGGAAAAACAAAATAGGTAAGAGTGGGCTACATAGAAAAAGTGAGCGTAAAGGAGATATATAGATAATGTAAAACCTTTCAGTCAGAATATCTTCTGATTGGAAAGTAAGTTATCTATAACTGTACTCATAGAATTTAAAACCTATCATCAGTTCTTTGCCATCACAATGTATTTTTGAGCATTTCCAGTAATTTCCAAACAAGTAAACCGAAGACAAAGGCCATTGCCAACCATCCTACTAAAGCTGAAGCACTGACAGGCAGGGGCTCTGGAACGAACCTCAAGTTCTCACAGAGTTTGCTGCTCTGGATACGAGGGATCTTTACACAGTCCCTGCTGTTATAAAAGGGGCCTCACAAACACCCACAATACTCATCTGACAGCAAAACTGCAGGATCTTGGCAGCAGAAAGAAGACATGAGGAGAGTGTTGGCTTCCCTGGGTATTCTCAATGTCAAATTAAATGATCTTTGGTTAAACTGCCAGACATTTGGGTAAATCCCATGAGAAAAAAAAAAAAAGAAAAAAAAAAAACAAACAAACCCCAAGCCTTGCAAACTTCAGTTTTGGACCAATAGACTCTAAAGTTTTTACTTTTTCGTTTTGGTTTGTTTTTGGTTTTTTAGTCAAACATGACTGGTCAAATGAAATGATTCCTAGTTTCTAATGATACTCATAGAGCATAAAATCGTTGCTGTTCAGTCATTATCAGAGAGGATTTCTCTGGCAGCAGATAAGAGTAGTTAGAAAGGCTCATAAGCAGACATTGTGTGTGTGTGTGTGTGTGTGTGTGTGTGTGTGTGTGTGTGTGTGTGTGTGAGAGAGAGAGAGAGAGAGAGAGAGAGAGAGAGAGTCTGAACTAGAGATCTTTATTGGGTTCTTCCCCTAGGACCTCAGGAAACCCCCAGAAGTGGTAGAAGTATCCTATCATGTGCTCTCCTCCCTATACAAGTGTCTTGAGGCTCACTATGAGTCTTTCATGGTATTGGCAACATAGCTCTCATATGAAATTATAGAATGAAGGAGGTACTGATCATGGTCCACTAGTCAACTAAGCAGGACTCATGTAGACTCACAGAGTCTGAGATGCCAAGCATGAGGCCTACATGAGTATGACCGAGTTCCTCTGCATAGTATGTTATAGATGTCAACTTGCTGGGTTTTTGGAATTCCTGGCAGTGATGCCACTGCATCTCTGATTCTTTTGTCTGTCCGTGGGACTTCTTTATCCTATTGGATTGCCACACAACACAACACCAAACACTGCAAGCATTTGTATGCACACATACACACATTATAGCATAAAGTTTAAAAAAAGGTGTCACACCCTTTAATACCTTTCAGTATTATATTTCTAAAATTATTCTGTTAAGCCTCATATTTTCTTGTCTTTTGCCAAAGATCTATTGAAATTGATTTCTCATACTGTTTTCATTATTTATAGATACATCTTTTGAAATGTAATTGTTAATTTGAAATGAGATTTCTCAAATTTACAAGAGATTTCCTAAGACGAAGCTATTAAGTCTGTCTTACTTCTAAGCTTACTGATTTAAGAAAGATGAGAAATTAATGTTTGGTGCAGTGTAGTTGTTTTTGTATGGTGCTGTGCTAAGTGTTAAACCCAGGACTAGGTATATGGTACACAAGTCTCTTGCCATTGAGCTATACACCAAATCCAGGAGGATATTCTAGAGTGAACTCAAATAAAAATGTGAATCAACCCTTCCTATTTATCTCCCAGAGTCTTTTGGATAGTTACCCAACATTTGTACTGGATTTCATTGAATTTTAATTAATTTAAAACTTACAATCATCATAAAGCTAGGATAGAAATTATCATATGTACTACTAATGTATAAAACAGAGTAATTCCTCAATACACACTCATTGATTAACTGTAATAAATTTCAAATACTAATCAACTTAATTTCTCAGATTGTGTTTGTTATTAAATATTACACTGTTAATTATGTCTGCTGCCACCAATCTTGTTAGCATTTTAAAAAGTTACCTAGAATAGCAGTTTATGAAAGAAACCCATTAAGCATTCAGTTTATATAAGTTTACTGTTAAAATAACAAACCTTGGAAAGTACTTTAAATAGTTATTAACTTCACAAAACAAAACTATAATTCCCCAGTTTCCAACAGTTACTCATATTGTGCAATAATTGAACTAACACAGAGTTTATTGTTCCTGTGTCAGGTGTGGAATTCAGTCAATAGAAAACATTTGCTAGTGTTTGTTCATACAGATTTCTATGAGTTTGGGGTCTTTTTTTTTTCTTTTGACGAAATTTTAATGAAATATAGCTCTTTATATAGCTAGTACAGAAAGTCAGTGAAATGAAAAACAAATAGAAAAAGTTAAATGAAATAGAAAACATTTTTAATGAGGTATAGGAATTCTTTTCGTTTTCCTTTCATAAATACTGCACCAATATATACTCTGAAGTAAATCAGTTTTAACAGGTTAGAACTAGCTTGACTAACAACTCAAAAATCACAATCTGCTAGGAGTGGCCAAAGTGAAAAAAGTACCTCACGAATGGTGGATGGGGCTCTATTAAGAGGACCATAAGCTCTCTCTGTCTCAGCAACAGCAGCAGGAAGAAAGGTAGGACTAAGGTTGCATGAGAACATTCACTTCTTTTGCCTATTCATGCTTAATCTCTGACAGCTTGACATAACTTTGATGAAGGAAAGAAAGGCAATTCAAGTTCCATACAAGAACTGAATAAAAGCAATATACAGCAAACCAGTAGCCAACATCAAACTAAATGGAGAGAAACTTGAAGCAACCCCACTAAAATCTGAGACTAGACAAGGATACCCACTCTCTCCCTGTCTTTTCAATATAGTACTTGAAGTTCTAGTTAGAGCAATTAGACAACAAAAGGATGTCAAAGGGTTACAAATCGGCAAAGAAGAAGTCAAAATATCATTATTTGCAGATGATATGACAGTATACATAAGTGACCACAAAAATTACACCAGAGAACTCCTAAACCTGAGAAACTACTTCAGCAAAGGGCTAGATATAAAATTAACTCAAATAAATCAGTAGACTTCATTAGATGAATGATAAATGGGCCGAGAAAGAAATAAGAGAAATGATACCCTTCACAATAGCCACAAATAATGTAAAATATATAGGTGTGATTCTTTTTTTTTTTTTTTACTATTTTTTTTATTCGATATAATTTATTTACATTTCAAATGATTTCCCCTTTTCTAGCCCCCCCCCACTCCCCGAAAGTCCCGCAAACCCCCTTCTCTTCCCCTGTCCTCCCACCCACCCCTTCCCACTTCCCCGTTCTGGTTTTGCTGAATACTGTTTCACTGAGTCTTTCCAGAACCAGGGGCCACTCCTCCTTTCTTCTTGTACCTCATTTGATGTGTGGATTATGTTTTGGGTATTCCAGTTTTCTAGGTTAATATCCACTTATTAGTGAGTGCATACCATGATTCACCTTTTGAGTCTGGGTTATCTCACTTAGTATGATATTCTCTAGCTCCATCCATTTGCCTAAGAATTTCATAAATTCATTGTTTCTAATGGCTGAATAGTACTCCATTGTGTAGATATACCACATTTTTTGCATCCACTCTTCTGTTGAGGGATACCTGGGTTCTTTCCAGCATCTGGCAATTACAAATAGGGCTGCTATGAACATAGTAGAACATGTATCCTTATTACATGGTGGGGAGTCTTCTGGGTATATGCCCAGGAGTGGTATAGCAGGATCTTCTGGAAGTAAGGTACCCAGTTTTCGGAGGAACCGCCAGACTGATTTCCAGAGTGGTTGTACCAATTTGCAACCCCACCAGCAGTGGAGGAGTGTTCCTCTTTCTCCACACCCTCTCCAACACCTGCTGTCTCCTGAATTTTTAATCTTAGCCATTCTGACTGGTGTAAGATGAAATCTTAGGGTTGTTTTGATTTGCATTTCCCTAATGACTAATGAAGTTGAGCATTTTTTAAGATGTTTCTCCGCCATCCGAAGTTCTTCAGGTGAGAATTCTTTGTTTAACTCTGTACCCCATTTTTTAATAGGGTTGTTTGGTTTTCTGGAGTCTAACTTCTTGAGTTCTTTATATATATTGGATATTAGCCCTCTATCTGATGTAGGATTGGTGAAGATCTTTTCCCAATTTGTTGGTTGCCGATTTGTCCTCTTGATGGTGTCCTTTGCCTTACAGAAACTTTGTAATTTTATGAGGTCCCATTTGTCAATTCTTGCTCTTAGAGCATACGCTATTGGTGTTCTGTTCAGAAACTTTCTCCCTGTACCGATGTCCTCAAGGGTCTTCCCCAATTCCTTTTCTATTAGCTTCAGAGTGTCTGGCTTTATGTGGAGGTCCTTGATCCATTTGGATTTGAGCTTAGTACAAGGAGACAAGGATGGATCAATTCGCATTCTTCTGCATGCTGACCTCCAGTTGAACCAGCACCATTTGTTGAAAAGGCTATCTTTTTTCCATTGGATGTTTTCAGCCTCTTTGTCGAGGATCAAGTGGCCATAGGTGTGTGGGTTCATGTCTGGATCTTCAATCCTGTTCCATTGATCCTCCTGCCTGTCACTGTACCAATACCATGCAGTTTTTAACACTATTGCTCTGTAGTATTGCTTGAGGTCAGGGATACTGATTCCCCCAGATTTTCTTTTGTTGCTGAGAATAGTTTTAGCTATCCTGGGTTTTTTGTTGTTCCAGATGAATTTGATAATTGCGCTTTCTAACTCTGTGAAGAATTGAGTTGGGATTTTGATGGGTATTGCATTGAATCTGTATAGTGCTTTAGGCAAAATGGCCATTTTAACTATATTGATTCTACCGATCCAGGAGCATGGGAGGTTTTCCCATTTTTTGAGGTCTTCTTCCATTTCCTTCTTCAGAGTCTTGAAGTTCTTGTCATACAGATCTTTCACATGTTTGGTAAGAGTCACCCCAAGATACTTTATACTGTTTGAGGCTATTGTGAAGGGGGTCATTTCCCTAATTTCTTTCTCAGCCTGCTTATCCTTTGAGTATAGGAAGGCCACTGATTTGCTTGAGTTGATTTTATAACCTGCCACTTTGCTGAAGTTGTTTATCAGCTGTAGGAGCTCTCTAGTGGAGTTCTTTGGGTCACTTAGGTAGACGATCATGTCGTCTGCAAATAATGATAGTTTGACTTCTTCCTTTCCAATTTGTATCCCTTTGATCTCCTTATGTTGTCGAATTGCCCGAGCTAGTACCTCAAGTACAATATTGAAAAGATAAGGAGAAAGGGGGCAGCCTTGTCTGGTCCCTGATTTCAGTGGGATTGCTTCAAGTTTCTCTCCATTTAGTTTGATGCTGGCTACCGGTTTGCTGTATATTGCTTTTACTATGTTTAGGTATGGGCCTTGAATTCCTGTTCTCTCCAAGGCTTTAAGCATGAAGGGATGCTGAATTTTGTCAAATGCTTTTTCAGCATCCAATGAAATGACCATGTGGTTTTGTTCTTTGAGTTTGTTTATGTAGTGGATGGTATTGATGGATTTCCGTATATTGAACCAACCCTGCATTCCTGGGATAAAGCCTACTTGATCATGGTGGATGATCGTTTTGATGTGTTCTTGGATTCGGTTGGCAAGAATTTTATTGAGTATTTTTGCATCGATGTTCATAAGGGAAATTGGTCTGGAGTTCTCTTTCTTTGTTGGATCTTTGTGTGGCTTTGGTATCAGCGTAATTGTGGCTTCGTAGAAGGAATTGGGTAGTGTTCCTTCTGTTTTTATTTTGTGGAATAGTTTGAAGAGTATTGGTGTTAACTCTTCTTTGAAGGTCTGGTAGAATTCTGCACTGAAGCCATCTGGTCCTGTGCTTTTTTTGGTTGGAAGACGTTCTATGACTCCTTCTATTTCTTTAGGCATTATGGGACTGTTTAGATGGTCTAGTTGGTCCTGATTTAATTTTGGTATTTGGTATCTGTCAAGGAAATTGTCCATTTCCTCCAGATTCTCCAGTTGTGTTGAGTATAGGCTCTTGTAGTAGGATCTGATGATTTTTTGGATTTCCTCAGTTTCCGTTGTTATATCTCCCTTTTCATTTCTAAGTTTGTTAATTTGGATACTTTCTCTGTGCCCTTTGGTCATTCTGGCTAAGGGTTTATCTATCTTGTTGATTTTCTCAAAGAACCAGCTCCTGGTATTGTTGATTTTTTGTATGGTTCTCTTTGTTTCTACTTGATTGATTTCGGCCCTGAGTTTGATGATTTCCTGCCTTCTACTCCTCCTGGGCGAAATAGCTTCTTTTTGTTCTAAGGCTTTCAGGTGTGTCATTAAGCTGGTAATGTATGCTCTCTCCATTTTCTTTTTGGAGGCACTCAGGGCTATGAGTTTTCCTCTTAGCACTGCTTTCATTGTGTCCCATAGGTTTGGGTATGTTGTGTTTTCATTTTCATTGTGTTCTAAAAAGTCTTTAATTTCTTTCTTTATTTCTTCCTTGACCAAGGTATCATTGAGTAGAGTATTGTTCAGTTTCCACGTGTATGTGGGCTTTCTGTTGTTTCTGTTGCTATTGAAGACCACTTTTACTCCATAGTGATCAGATAGGAGGCATGGGATTAGTTCTATCTTCTTATATTTGTTGAGGTCTGTCTTGTGACCAATTATATGGTCGATTTTGGAGAAGGTACCATGAGGTGCTGAGAAAAAGGTATATTCTTTTGTTTTAGGATAGAATGTTCTATATATATCTGTTAAATCTAATTGGTCCAAAGCTTCAATTAGTTTCATTGTGTCCCTGTTTAGTTTCTGTTTTCCTGATCGGTCCATTGAGGAAAGTGCAGTGTTGAAGTCACCCACAATTATTGTGTTAGGTGCAATGTGTGCTTTTAGTTTTAATAAAGTTTCTTTTACGAAAGAGGGTGCCCTTGCATTTGGTGCATAGATGTTCAGGATTGACAGTTCTTCTTTTTGTATTTTTCCTTTGACCAGCAAGAAGTGTCCCTCAGGGTCTCTTTTGATGACTTTGGGTTGAAAGTCAATTTTATCTGATATTAAAATGGCTACTCCAGCTTGTTTCCTGAGACCATTTGCTTGTAAAATTGTCTTCCAGCCTTTTACTCTAAGGTAGTGTTTGTCTTTGACCCTGAGGTGTGTTTCCTGTAAGCAGCAAAATGTAGGGTCCTGTTTACGTATCCATTCAGTTAGTCTGTGTCTTTTTATTGGGGCATTAAGTCCATTGATGTTAAGAGATATTAAGGAATAGTGATTGTTACTTCCTATCATTTTTGACGTTATTTTTTAAATTTTAATGCTTAACTTCTTTTGGGTTTGATGAAAGGTTACTATCTTGCTTTTTCCAGGGTGAAGTTTCCCTCCTTGTATTGGTGTTGTCCTCCTATTATCCTTTTTAGGGCCGGGTTTGTGGATAGATATTGGGTAAACTTGGTTTTGTCATGAAATATCTTAGTTTCTCCATCTATGGTGATTGAGAGTTTTGCTGGATATAGTAGTTTTGGTTGGCATTTGTGTTCTCTTAGAGTCTGCATGAGATCTGCCCAGGACCTTCTAGCCTTCATAGTCTCAGGTGAAAAGTCTGCTGTGATTCTGATAGGTCTTCCTTTATATGTTACTTGGCCTTTTTCTCTTACTGCCTTTAGTATTCTTTCTTTGTTTAGAACATTTGGCGTTTTGATTATTATGTGACGGGAAGTATTTCTGCTCTGGTCCAGTCTGTTTGGAGTTCTGTAGGCTTCTTGTATATTCATGGGCATCTCTCTCTTTAGGTTAGGGAAGTTTTCTTCCATAATTTTATTGAAGATGTTTGCTGGCCCTTTAAGTTGTAAATCTTCACTCTCATCTATGCCTATAATCGTTAGGTTTGGTCTTCTCATTGTGTCCTGGATTTCCTGGATATTTTGGGTTACAAGCTTTTTGCATTTTGCATTTTCTTTAACTGTTGAGTCCATGGTTTCTATGGAATCTTCAGCATCTGAGATTCTTTCTTCTATCTCTTGTATTCTGTTGTTGATATTTGCATCTCTGTCCCCTGATTTCTTCCCAAGGCTTTCTATCTCCAAAGTTGTCTCCCTTTGAGTTTTCTTAGTTGTTTCTACTTCTGATTTTAGATCCTGGATGGTTTTGCTTAGCTCCTTCACTTGCATGTTTGTGTTTTCCTGTAATTCTTTAAGAGATTTTTGTGTTTCCTCTTTCATGAGCTCAGCCTGTTGACCAAAGTTCTCCTGTATTTCTTTAAGAGATTTTTGTGTTTCATCTTTCATGACCTCAGCCTGTTGAGCAAAGTTCTCCTGTATTTCTTTAAGTGTTTTTTGCATTTCCTCCTTGTTGGCTTTTGTATTCTCCTGGATTTCTTTCAATGATTTTTGTGTTTCCCTTGCAAGGGCTTCTAACTTTTGATCCATTTTCTCCTGAATTTCTTTATGTATGACCTTCATGTGTTCCTGTACCAGCATCATGACCAGTGATTTTAAATCCAAATCTTGTTTTACTGGTGTGCTGGGGTATCCAGGACATGTTGGTAGAGGAGAATTGGGTTCAGATGTTGCCATATTGCCTTGATTTCTGTTAGTGACGTTCCTGCGTTTGCCTTTTGCCATCTAGTTCTCACTGGTGTTAGTTTATCTTCTCAGTGCTGGACTCACCAGTGCAAGCTGCCCCTTCCCAGTTGGCCTCTGGTGCACAGCTTACCTCCTGCACTGCTTGTAGACAGTGTGCTGCTGCCCAGGCTGTTCCGATCCCAAAGCAGGCACCAGAAGGCTCCCGCTGGGGCCCGCTGGATTCACTGGAGCACACTGACTTCTCCCAGCTGGCCGCCCGGAAGCCCAGCTAGCCACTTGCAGGACTTGGAGATGTAATGCTGCTGCCCAGACTGATCTGGATCCTCAGTCCGATCCGTGGAGTACGGAACCAAGATGGATGTGCCTCTCCTGACTGGTGGGAGGCCGAGTTCTGAAGTGGCCTCCTTGCAGGAAAGGCACCGCACAACTGCAGCTGCTTGCTGCCCGGCTGGTCAACGAAGGTCAGTGGTCGTGGGCGCAGGGCCTAACTGGTCCCTGTGACGCCTTGGTTCCACTGCTGATGGCCCTTCAGCTGGAGCAGCCACTGCTGCTGCTGCCGCTGCCGCCGCTGCTGCTCTATAGGTGTGATTCTTAACAAAGCAAGTGAAAAATGTCTATGAAAAGAACTTCAAGTCTCATAAAGAATCAAAGCATTGCTCAGGAGATGGAAAGATGTCCATGCTTATGGATTGGCAGGATTAACATAGTAAGAATGCCAACCTTACCAAGAGCAGTCTACAGATTCAACGTAATCCCCATCAAAATTCCAACTCAGTCCTTCAGAGACAGAAAGATAAATTCTCAAATTCATCTGGAATAACAAAAAAAGTCCATGATAGCAAAAACTATTCTCAACAATAAGAGAACTTCTGGGTGAATCAACATCCCTGACCTCAAACTTTACCATAAAAAAATAGTGATAAAAAGCATATGGTATTGCTCCAGAGACAGCAGGTAGATCAGTGGAATAGAACTGAAGACCCAGAAATAATCCCACACACCTATGGACACCTTATTTTTGACAAAGAAGCCAAAACTATCCAGTGAAAAAAAGATAGCATTTTCAATAAATGGTGCTGGCTCAGTGGTGGTCAGTAGCCATATAAAGAATGTAAATCGATCCATTCTTATCTCCTTGTACAAAGCTCAAGTCCTAGTGGATCAAGATACACATAAAACCAGACTGAATCTAATGGAAGAGAAAGTGGGAATGAGCCTTGAACACATCAACACAAGGGAAATTTTCCTGAACAAAATACCAGTGGGTCAGGCTCTAATATCAACTATTGTCAAATGGATAAAATATAGGAGTTGAAATATTTCCTGTTCAAACATCAGCCTGATACTCTTTATAGTGCTGTATTTTATTGTATTTAATGTTATCTATAACTTTATTTTACAAAAAAAGTGTCAGCCAGGTAGTGGTGGCACGTGTCTTTAATCCCAGCACTTGGGAGGCAGAGGCAGGTAGATTTCTGAGTTTGAGGCCAGCTGGTCTACAGAGTGACTTCCAGGAAAGCCAGGGCTATAAAGAGAAACCCTGTGTCAAAAAACCAAAAAATAAGTGTCATTTTTACTTTGCAAACTGAATAGCTTCTATAATTTTGTTGCATGCATTCAAAATAAGAAAAAAGTAAAAATTATTTTAATTATTATTTGATGAAACATGTACATGAAATCTATTATTTCAATGAATATATGATTTCATTTCCTATTAGCTTTTATAGTTAAGAAGATGACAAATACCCGCATTTAGTCATCAGTGCTAACAAGATGCAACCATATTAAAATGTTCAGAAAGAGTCACATTTTGGTCTTCCTACTTCTTGAGTTTCATGTAGTCTGTGAGTTGTATCTTGAGTATTCCAAACTTCTGGCCTAGTATCCGCTTATCAGTAAGTGCATACCATGTGTGTTATTTTGTGATTGTGCTATCTCACTTAGGATGATATTTTCTAGCTCTATCCATTTGCCTAAGAATTTCATGAAGTCATTGTTTTTAATTGCTGAGTAGTATTCCATTGTGTAAATGTACCACATTTTCTGTATCCATTCCTCTGTCAAGGGACATCTGGGTTCTTCCGATCTTCTGGCTGTTATAAATAAGCCTGCTATGAACATAGTGGAGCATGTGTTCTTATTACATGTTGAAGCATCTTCTGGGTATATGCCCAGGAGTGGTATATCTGGGTCCTCAGATATACATACATACATACATACATACATACATACATACATATATATATATGTGTGTGTGGGTGTGTGCACACATATGCTTAAATTGTTCAATAGCAATATTACCATGAGATAGCAAGATAAAATTTATCATTGCAAGAGAAACAAAATGTGAATTCATATTTATGTAGAACATGAAGATATTTCTAATTCCAATTTATATTTCAATAAAAATGTCTTATTTCCCATAGTGGACAGTCTAAGCAGGACTCTGCTTCTTAAAAGAAGGGAAAGAGCAGAGTTCGTACATGGAAGCCTCGCTGAACCTCAGCGAAGAGCAAGAGTTGGAGCCCAGGCAGACTCTGATGACTTCACCCAAGAGAAGAGGTGGAAATTAGAACTCTGTGCCATAGCTCGGCTTTACTAGGCAAGTAGCAAAGGAGAGATACCTAGAGTGGTATCGCCCCAAGGTGGTCATCATGAGCTGTTAGATGAATGTGAGTCGTCTGCACAAGTACAATGCAGGGCTCTGCCAATGTTTGGCAGAAAGTAGTTCTCTGATGAGCCCTGGGCTGTGAGCTGCGGAGAATTCCAGATGTCAACTCTGCACCAGAGATAAAGAACTGAAAGTGCTGTGCTCTCCTGGACACCACAATAGTCTAGACCCACCATGCTGGGCTTTAAAAGAAAGCAAGATTAGGTGCCAGCAAATTGACTGTTTGCCAAAACAAATCAAACCTCCTTAAAGGAAAAGAACAAATCTCTGACTCCATAGTATAGTAATCACTATGTCTAGAGTAAATTTAAAACTACTATGAAATAAGAAGACATGATTCACAAAGAGGAATTACTAACACTTCAAGTGCTTAAGAAAGACTAATATTTTTCTACTACTAGATTCTATAGTCCTTAGAAAACTGTACCTTTAAGATAGTTTAGAATCTCAATTCTAAACCAGCTTGACTGTATGCAGAGTTTAAAATGAGACAAATTTATGATCTGCCTCATCTGCTGTACTCCATCACTGCATTTTCATTCTCTTAGATTTTCTTACTAGCAGGAACTCAGCATGGTAATAAGCATTGTAGAACATCAACTTCTACTTGCAGTCTCAGTGGCTGGTTAAGTCAAAAACTTTAGCATATGTTTGCATTTTGTCTATCCTTTCTCCTCATTAAAGTGGTTTTGATTTTCATTTCTATTTCTTATCTTTTTTACCCTGTTGAAATCTGTTTTCAGGAACAATACTTTTCTTCTGGCATATTTTTTCAACTTTTCTTAAATTCATTCACGATCCTTCTTTTAGCAACTACTGTTTGGTGAAAAAATTCCTAACTGGAAACTGAATGTATTTTCTCCAAATTCTTGAATCCAGGTTACGTCAATGTGGTGGTATAAATGACAATTGCTCCCATAGGTTCATGTCATTGAATACTTGGTCTCTACAGGGTGGAACTGTAGTGGAAAGATTATGAGGGTTTCTTGAAGGTATGGCACTGGGAACCAAATTTGAGTTTTCAAATGCCCTTGCCATTCCCAGGCTCTACTTTTCTGTCTCTCTGTCTCTGTCTCTGTCTCTGTTTCTCTCCATCTCCCCCCTCCCCCCTCTCTTTCTGTCTCTTGATTAGTGTCTCAACATGGAAGTTCTGAGCTACTGCTTCAGTGCCTCACCTGACTGCCTGGTGTCATGACCTTGACCTGAAGGCAATATACTCTATCCCAATGACACTGTAAGCCCCAAATAAATCCTTCTAAAAGGTGTCTTGCTAATATATAATATAGTCTGCACAGCAGCAGAAATGTAATGAAGACATTCAGATTATGACAATATTTATAAATGGATGTTTGAAGTGATTATCAGACTTAAGTGATGTGATAGGGTAAGACAGAAGCCAATAGTGTTTGTATGCTTGAAACAGGCAAAAGACCAGGGAATATATCCCCACACAGAAGAAAGCATCCATAAGTATGCCAGATGTGTTTCAGAAGAAACCATATGTGAATACAAATTAGTCAATTCCTGAAGCTATTTTCATCTTTTCTGTAATTTCCCCTCAAACTTATCACTTAGACACTGAGTTGGCGGCATCATATCCAAGAAAACTGTCATCCCTGGAAGCAGTACATCACTGGAACACCTTTTACTAACCATGGCTCCTACTAGACTTTTTTATATACCAGTATTTAGAGGTGATAGGTTTGATCTTAAATAGGGGTTACCTCATAGGAGATGGGAAAAGAGAAAAGAGGAGCATAGGAGGGAGGAAGAGGCCAGATGAAGAAAGAGACCAACAAATGTGAGAGCAAGAGATCAGGCAAAACAGAAGTAGAGACCATGTTTGACAATATGGTATTACTGAAACCAGCAATACATCATGCCTTTGTTTGAATCTCAGTTTATCAGCTTCTACCCGTATCAAATAGGGCAAAGGTTTAATTTCTTGTTAGACTATAAAAGAACCTACTACACATAGTAGCAAATAAAATATAGTAATACATTTTATTATATACTGTGTGTGTGTGTGTGTGTGTGTGTGTGTGTGTGTATAATACTTAACCTGGCACATGAGTCATTAAGGCTTCCTTTAACAGACTTGGAGAAAAATGCTGAGGAAATAAAATGAAAGCACCACTGCAGATGGAGTGTGTACACACCATTGTTATTTCCCTTTACAGGAAAGGTTTGGCTCTTGGGATAGAGGCATGTTTTGTCAAGCCTGATGGCAGGAGCTTCAGTCCTGGACCCACATCGCCATAAGAAACACTGGACTCCTACAAGTTGATTTGAGACCTTCACATGTGTACCAGGGCTCACAAATACTAGTGAGCACATGCACACGTGTGCACAAGCACACACACACACACACACACACACAAACCAAAAACACTCAAAGATAAACAAGAAATAAATTAAATATAAATTAAAAATGAACTAGAGATTGATGACAGAGACCAGATTAGAGAGTAATTTTAAAAATTAGACACGCAAGTTTTAAGAGAGGTATTTTAAGTTATTTAAGAGAAAGAAAAAAATGTTGATATTTATATCTCAATGAATTCCAAATTTATATTTGCAAATGCCTGCTAAAGACAGTAAACAATAAAAAATCAGTGAAATAGAATACTGAAATAAATTGAGGAAATATAAAAATATTTGAGTAGATATCAGGATAAGATTCATTTATTACTACCAGAGCATATGAAGAAAGCAAGGTTACATAGTTTGTTTTTGTTTGTTTTTTTCAGTGTTTAATTCAGACACACACACATACACACACACATACACACACACACACACACACACAACTGACCACAGTATGGAGAATAAATGACCGCAGTGTCCAGCTCTTAGCAGTACATATCTTACAACCCCCCCCCCCCCCAACACACACACACATCTCAGCCAACATCAAAGAAAAGGGGGTGAAAAGAGTGTGAACTGCAGTTTGGAGGCTTTCTACAGGACAATGTCCCTGAACATGAATGGCCACTGTACTCGCGACACCATTCCCATTCTGCTGACACACATTGTGTATAAGATTGGGCCACGCGACATCTTCTCACGCATGGGTGTAGGATACATGAGGCTACACTGCTCCCTGAGAGAAAATGGGCAGTGAATGGGAGCAGGGAGAAGGAGAGCCACTGCACTCCACAGTGTAACAGTGATAAATACCCCATGCTTCAACAAATAACACCCATGTTTATTTACACCCTGTAAACAACTAGAATTAAGCATGGCGAGTGAAGGGGGGAAAGACAAAGGACATCATAGTAGTAAGAAGGAGTTTGTGGAGAAGAGGTTAAGAGGAAAGGAAGAACATGAGTCACAAAGAAAGGCTGCATGTGAAGATAATGAAATTGCTTATAAATTCTGCAGGGACTGCTTATAAGTTACAGCCTAGCAAACACGATATGCTAAACATATATGTAACTCAAGAAAGGTATCAGTATGGAGTCGCAATTATTAAAAAAGTGCTTTAACATAAAGTCTTAAAACACAATTGTTTTAAATTCTTATTTTATTGTGTTTATATTTTATACTCTTAGATGTGACTGAATCACCCTTTTAAGTTCTATGGGCCATTCAGTTGATGTTAATTAAATAAATCAGTGGGTTCCATGTGTCCATATTACTTAATCTGAATTACATAAAAGTGCTTCAAATAATCTGTTTTCTCAGCAGCATTCTTCCAGTATAAGTTCCAGAACTCCAGTATATCATGCCAGCTCTAGCCTATCAGGGACCTTATCCACATTTGTTCCTTCAGCTGTCACAAGGGCACAGTATCCTCATGTGTATACTCACAGAGCTCTGGACACAGACTTCTGTTTCTTGAAAATTTACCTAAAACAAAATCTGACGTTTCCAAAACACAAATTCAATATCGAAGAGCTAGATTATCACATAAATCATTAAAAACTGTCAGTAGGTTTTATACCAGCTCTAAGTCTTTCTCCATACTAGTGCCGAGAAAGGTGTATTAGTTTGAGTTATTATCTCTCTCATTTCAATTCTATGCCTATTCAGCTCTATCATGATCAATACTATCACAACTCCTGACTTCATCCTAGACATTCTAATTAGAAGTCATTCTCAAAGTCACCCCATATTACATTCCCACATTCTACCCAGCCCTTTTCTCAACATGATGCTGGTCACATTCTACGCCTTCAGCCCTCAGCCGCTCTCACCTCCTTGACCTCCTCCTATTGGTTCATTCAATACTTTCCTGGTCTTGTATTTGCAATCATTTTCTGAGTGTGCTGTACTTCCCTCTCAGCCTGCTCAAGCTTCCTCAGCTGTCCTACTGCTTCATTTGCATATGTACTTATCTTACATGAATTTGATGTAAAGCATTTCAAATATGTACTTTAATATATCATTAATTTATTTAATAAATGCAAGGCACTGCCTAATACAAAATCATTCTCCTTGTACATGCTATTTTCTATTGCAACTGTTTCTCTGTTTTCCACTTCTCCTACAAAGTGAGGCTGAAAGGTGAGACAATGTTTTATTTAACATGCAGTTTCTGAGCCAGACTTCAGGTCAAAAACCTAATAGACAATTAAGAAATATTTGAGTAAATGAATTAACTTAATGCTAAAACACTTTTCTTCTAACTTCCAATTATTTCCACCTTCTCTAAGAGATAATTAAAATTCTGTGAGTAATTAATCATTCATCATTAATTGTTATTACATAATCTAATATGAAAATGAATAAATACCATTTCTAACTACCCCTGGGAATGTGAACAGCTATAGCCACTATGGAAATCAGAATGGAGATTTCTTATAAAACTAAAACCATAAGTATCGTATGACCCAACTATACCATTCCTGAATATATACCCAGAGGATTATAAGACAGTATGTCAAGATATGGCTATGCATACAATTTATTGCTATACAACTTACAGTAGCTAAGAAACTGAATAAAGTTATGTCTATCAGAAAACAAAAAAATAAAGAAATTTAATACAAATATGATGAACTATTACTCAGTCACTAAGTAAATGAAATAGTGGGACTATAGAAAAATGGCTCAGCTGTTAAGAGGCTGACTGTTCTTCCAGGGAACTTGGGTTCAATTCCCTGCATCCACCCAGCAGCTCATGGTTCTCTGTAATTCCAGGTGCAGGGTATCTGATAACCTCCCAAAGGCATATACGGAGATACGGAGGCAAAAGACCAATCCACATAAAATAAAAATATGTAAGAAAATTACATTGTAATTCCTGTTTAAATGTGATGAAACTGTAACCATTGTGTTAAGCCAAATAATCCCCTCCCAGAAATACAAATTTTTCATATTTTCTCATATATACAAAACAGTGTATGTATGTAAACATATGTTCTGTATATGAAAATAATTAATATAGACAGCATACAATGGGAAAAGAAATGATTGAAAGAGAAAACAAGAAAGCAGATCAGAAGGTGGAGGCAGAAGGGGGACATACATACAAAATTATTTATAAAATATAGATTTAAAAAGAGGGAGAGAGAGGAGACAGGAGAGGAGGAGAGGGGAGGGGAGGGGAGGAGAGAGAGTAATTAGAATTGCCTAAAACTTTGGAAATTTCTGTTTTTTGCTTTTTGTTTTTTCTGAGACTCCATTGTGTCATGTGTTGTTTTTCTGGAAACTGTCTTATGAAAAAATGTTTTTCTGAAACCACTGAAAGGATGTCTTGCTGAACCAGACATGTGAGAAGATGTTTTGCTGAGCAGACATTGAAAGAAGGCTGTGTTTGGAAAGTGTATAAGTATAGCCCAACAGACAATGAATACTGCAACACTTTACTGCAAGTGTTCACCTTGCAACACTTTACTTATCTTTGCTGACAACACTCTTGCACTGGTGTGCCTTACAATGCTCTGCTGGCATTCACTGATCTTTGTTGTGACTTTGTAGAGACAGAAAGAGCCAAAGGACTTTCGGAGATATTCTGGCTGCTTCTCGCTGCTTCCTCTGACTCATGCTAGTTCAGGGGAGCTGCAGCCTCACAGCCTCCTTGAGTGAACTGCCCTTACTGATTCATGTTTGGTGTCTGACAAGTGGGCTGGACTGCTCTACAAATTGTGCTTAGAATCACCCCAGAGAACTACTTCTAAACAGGTCCACATCACCCATTTCCTATTAAATTTCTTCTCCCCTAACTTTGGTCAATGGGCTAGAAGGGAGGTTGAACATTTAAGCAGCCTAAGTAGGTTTTAAAAAATCTAAGCCTATAACTATCAGAAAGGCAATAATTAATTTTTAGTTTTAATTCTTTAATAAGGGAAGTAATTTGCTGATTATTTTACAATCCAGAACTTCTGATCTTAGTCACCTTTATATTTCCTGGTACTGTTTACTCTTTTTCTTGTTTTGTTCCTTGTAAACCAAGGGTCACTGCAGTTAACAGCATTAGAACTCACACTTGATTTTAATCTTTCTTGAAAAGCAAAAGGCATCATGAACAGTGATCAAACTTACTTTGATATCAGCAACGTCCATCTCTGTGTAAAAACATTTTTTTTTCTCAGTATGCACAAAGGCAAGCAGGTTGTGCAGACTCTTTTTCATTAGTATGTATTGTAATTATTTGCATCTCATTATTTACTGTTTAGTTTTGTTTCAGAGTAGGTGATAGGTTAGATAAAGTTTTTACTCAGAGCAGAACATCCTGAGAATTTAACAATATGTGGTAGCTATGATACGCTCTCAGAAATTATTATAGGACAGCAGATTTGTCTGCATTTTATCAATGTCCAGGGATGTGAGAGTTCACTATTTTTAATCGAAAATGCACCATTCTCTTAACTCTACCAGATATAATGCACCAACTTCTTAGCTCTTGCAGATATAATTCATGGCTGGGGAAAAAAAGGATTTATATTAAGTTTATTAAAAAAATTAAAAAACTTATTTACAGATAATCATGTCTTTATGTTCAACTGACTTTTAAGTCACAACACAGTCCATCCTGATTAAAAAACAAATTTCCCTTGTAGACCTCAATTTACTTTAAATATTGTCAGTTCATGTAAAATAGCCATTATTTGTTTAACAATAAAACATATTTAATACCTACAGATGAAAGATGTTAATAACTGAACCATGAAACAGCCTGGCCTTTTGTCTCTCAAATATGAGTTTAGCTGGGCATGACAGCATTTGCTTTTATTCCAGGACACAGGAGGTTGAGGCAGGCAGACATCTGTGCGGTTAGAACCTGTCTTTCCCTCTCAATCACTATATGTCTGTGGATAGATTACTTAACCTTCCCTAAATGAGAGCCATAACTCCTGATATTGATTGTGGTCAAGATGAAATAAGTTATAAAAGCCAACTAGCTGCACAATAGTGTACAAAGAACACATAAAATCAATCTTGTCTCAATTGCCCATCAAAGACTAAAATGACCTTGTTTCTGAACAAGATGCATTTGAAGTAATCATAGTCAGCCTAATTGAGAGTCTCTTTGAAAAGAGAAAGAGGTTACTTGGATAGATTTGAACAAAACTCCACAACATTCAAGTTTCTCACTGAACTAATAAGATGCTTTAAAGAGAAATGCCAGTGCTCTGATGGGCAGTGCCGCACACATACCTGGTGATGGTGGGCGAGTTCAGTTACTGCCATAGACATGTTAGCTCTAGGTAGCAGTAGTATTTAAATCTTTATGGAACATTATAGCAAATTTTTCATACAGATGTCCTATGGAAGTATTTGTATGCTTCAATTTGATAAAAGGCATTCAGTACTTGGTAAAATGTAAACTACTATGCCAAGGCTGGGATTGTAAACCATGGTTCACTATTTCCTTAGAGTTCAAGCACAAATATAGTTAACTAAACAAATCATGGATTCATAAAATCTTTTGTAGCAGGTAACTTATTTAAAGCTGACCAAATATTGGAGCTATTGATTAATATGGAAATATTTTATGGAGACACAATCTTCACATAGATCTTTAGAAATATCCCAGAATTGTTTCATGGAAAGAAAGAGATAATAAGAAGTGAATCTGACTTGAGATGGTATCCAACAGCTAGACCAAACCATGATAAACTGATATTAAAATAAACATACTATGAGGTACGTCACTAATAGCACCTTACTGGATGTTGCAAAGCCCAATACTCAAGGGACTTGTAACTCACTTGAACTATAATGAATAACAAATCAAGGACAGTGGTTCCAAGTGGCTTGTAATCCATCAGAGGACATTTGTGAATGAGTGTCACAGCAGCAAAAGGACAGAATAAGAATGGAGTCTTTTAGGCTAATTTGAGAATAAAACAGTTTAAATAAATGTAAAAAAGCTTGGAAAACAACAAGTGTTAAAAACGACACTTTATCTTCCTGAAATGCTTAAGAGAATTAATTGTGCCAAATTAAAGTTCTGGCTGCTGGATTTTGTTTAGCAATGTAATTGTGCTCAAGTAAATGTTTAGTCTGTCTTCATGGTGTGCCAGATAACAATAGGGGCACGAATTTGTCAACAATTTACAAATTAAATTAAAACAACTCAGCAGGTAGACTATTTAAAAAGTGATTAATTTAAACTACATTTATTGTGTTTGTTTCAAAAATGCTACAAAAATTTGGTCACAATTTATGAAATGTCAAAAATTCTACTGTTCATAAGATAAAGAATGGGCAACAAGAGAAAACAGCAGATTAGCTTATGCATCCTCTGGAAAAAGAAAATAAGTATATACAGTAGAAGAACAATAAAAAATGCATCTAAAGTTTCTGCAACTCATAAAGTTTTCCGTACAAGCATAAAACTTATAGAATAACAGCAGTCTGTGTTCTATAATCTGCAATTACTTTATACACATATGGCTTCCAGAATCCCTGAGTGGTGTATGATTATAAGAGAATGCTTCCTTGTTACTGTCAATTATAAACAAACCATAGACATGAGCTCTCAGCTCAAAGTTTAAATTTCCTTAAAATGAGCCTCACTGCATCTACTTATTTATCTGCATTTTTATTTCATCATGCTGACAGTGCAGCAAGAGAACAGAATTGGGGTGTTTAAGAGATGACTCAGTGTTTAAAAACTGTAATTAATCATTTTCTGATTAATTATGGGAATTAATCAATTCAGATCTCAGCACCAACATCAGGTGCCTCATAAGTGCTTATAACTCCATTTAAAGGTGATCATATACTCTCCTGGATTCTGTAACTGCTCATAAATATCCACAAATACAGAGACATATGCACATACAAGTATATGCATAAATAAAACAAAATAACGTTTTAAATGAGAAAATAGAATTAAAATGTAAAGTCATCTAAAATATACGAGATATAAATTATGTACAATTTAGAAACAATATCAAAAAAGGAATCTAATAAAATGAAAATGATTTCTTACAGCAGAAAACCAAGATGGCCTTAGATCCACTAGGAACTGCCAGTTCAATAAACACCAGACTTTCTCTCAAAGAGACAGCAGAAAAAATTAGGAAATTATTAGACTCTTGCAGATTATAGCTTAAGTTCATTTTTTTTGGCTTCTAAATAAGCATGAAGAGAAGCAAGATAATAAAATACTGACCCCTGTATCCTTGCTCCCAAAGTAATGCATTTCATATTCTAGGATATAACTGCTAATCACACTTTGTGATATGAGTTAAGGAAGGATGTGGAACTACATACCAGATGCTATTCCTTTTGTTTCTTTTTAAATTTTTAAATCTTTATTAAGTTCTTTAAAAGTTCACACATATATATGTGTATAGAATGTTTACATTACTGTCACATTCACTTTTATCTTCATCCCAATCCCACCTCATCATCCAATACCCCTTCTATATGAGCCTATAAGGGTCCATGATTTGCCAAAGAATGATGCCCTAGACACATAGTATGTAAACACAAAGAGGATTTTATTTTGCAGAGGTCCAGTATGCTGGTGTCTCCCGTTAGAAGATGGAGACTCCCAAGTGAGCTCATAGGCTTGATCTTAAAGCACACTAGGGGAATTCTGGGGAGAAGGTAGTTGATCTCTATCGTTACCCATATCTTTAGAGATATTCTAGAACCAGTGCTGGGAAAGTCTGGAAACTGTAGCTGACCAATTGTCCTTGCCTCAGGTAGGTGTCAGGGCAGCTTCTGAGACTTGGACTTGCCCAATTCGTGGAAACAATAGACTTTGGCCTAGTCTTCTGAATTGCCAATTTGAAGCCCATCAAGGAGTCAGCCTGGCTTGTCCCAAGCCCATTCCCCACATTTATGTCTTTTTGTTGTTATTTTGTGATGCACTCAAGTTACCCAAAGCCATGTGTGATCATGGTTTTGGAACTATCTGTAGGAATATGGTGGATTCATCAGAAGAGGATATCTGTCCGTTCGCCAGAATCCAACAATAGTCAATAGTGCAGCAGGAAAGAATAAAGACACCTTGGTTCTTTACTGATCTCTAATAAGTATTTATAGGCTCAGTGTTGTACATGTCCATTTTAGGAATCCATGGACAATCCAGGATCATGATCACTTTGCTTGTTTCCTAATCATAAGATGACACTCTATAGCCTTTCTCCAACTTCTAGAGCCCTTACATTTTCTCTTTCTTCAACCCTGTTTTGTTCCCGGAGCATCAGAGTGGGTGCTATAAAATTTCATGATTAGGGCTGATCAGTAGATTGTCACTTCTTCCTAGCACCTTAGTCATACACTTGTTTCTGTATTAAGCACTGTTCATTGTGGAGAGTTTTCTGTTCAAGAATGTGTATAGGTATAAATGAGTATTTGGAAGACATCTTGGGGCTGTGTCAATTTAGCTGAACATAAGTAGATTGATCACATATGGAACATAATAGCACTTTGATCATGGATTTTGACTTAACTTATAGTAGCACTCATGACTTTCCACTTGTGAAATGGGCACCTAAACCAAGCAGATGAAGGATGGGTTATTGACATAACATTTGGGCCACTGTCTTAGTCAGGGTTTCTATTCCTGCACAAACATCATGACCAAGAAGCAAGTTGGGGAGGAAAGGGTTTATTCAGCTTACACTTCCACGTTGCAGTTCATCACAAAAGGAAGTCAGGACTGGAACTCAAGCACGGTTGGAAGCAGGAGCTGATGCAGAGGCCATGGAGAGATGTTCCTTACTGGCTTGCTTCCACTGGCTTGCTCAGCCTGCTCTCTTATAGAATCCAAGAACAGCAGTTCAAAGATGGTACCACCCACAAGGGGCCCTCCCCACTTGATCACTGATTGAGAAAATGCCCCACAGCTGGATCTCATGGAGGCACTTCCCCAACTGAAGCTCTTTTCTCTGGGATAACTCCAGCCTGTGTCAAGTTGACACACACAACTAGCCAGTACAATTGACCCCTTGTCAACTTGACACACAAACACATCACTATTAAGCCTCAACCCTTACTTTCTTATTCATCACCAAGATCTAAATTACTTTAAAAGTCCCACAGTCTGTACATATTAAAAGTTAAATCACTTTAAAATGTCCAATATCTTTTAAAATTCAAAGTCTTTTAAAAATTCAAAATCTCTTAACTGTGAGCTCCACTAAAATACCTTCTTTCAAGAGGGAAACATATCAGGGCACAGTCACAACCAAAAGCAAAACACAAACTCCAATGATTCAATGTCTGGGATCCAACTCAAGGTCTTCTGGGCTCCTCCAAGGACTTGGGTCACTTCTTCAGCTCTGCCCTTTGTAGCACACAGCTTGTCTTCTAGGCTCCAGCTGCCTGTACTCCACTGCTGCTGCTGTTCTTGTTGGTCATCACATGGAAATGGCATCTCCAAAATACTGCTATCTTCAACTGTAATTAGGCTTCACCAATAGCCTCTCATAGGCTCTCTTCATGGTGACAAGCCTCTGCTCCTATGCATGACCCCTTCAAGTTCTGGGCCTTCAACTGCAACTGAGGCTGCACCTTCACCAATGGCCTCCCATGGCCTCTCACTGTGCCAAGAGCCTCAGCTGCTCTTCATGACCCCTTCATGCCTTCAAAACTAGTACCACCTGGGTGACTCTTACACAGTACCAAGTCTAGCCACAGCACAAAATACAACTGTGGCTATCTCTGGAAAACAGCCTCTGTGCTCTCAGAAAACACTTCCCAGAAGATTTCACCTCAGTGGTACTGGTTTCTTCTTAATCACCACTAATTTCTTAGCTCCAGCTAACCAGCATCAATAGTCCCAGTAACAAAAAGGTTCTATTTAGTGGTTCTGGTATCTTGTTGATCACAGCTGATTCTTCAGCCCCAACCAACCAAAACCACAGAATCTTCACAATCAAAGCATGGCCACTGTAAGAGTCTTTAATCTTCCCTCTGAAATTTCACAAGTCAGGCCTCCATCTTCTGCACTGTTCTTAAAATTGTCTTCCAAACTCCTACAGAACTTTCCACTGAGCTCTTAATATCCAATGGATCATCTAGCCCAAATTTCCACAGTCCTTCCCAAAACATGGTCAGGTTGTCACAGGAATACCCCACTATGCTGGTACCAATTTGTCTTAGTCAGGGTTTCTATTCCTACATAAACGTCATGACCAAGAAGCAAATTGGGGAGGAAAGAGTTTATTCAGCTTACACTTCTGCATTGCTGTTCATCACAAAAGAAAGTCAGGACTGGAACTCAAGCACGGTTGGAAGCCGGAGCTGATGCAGAGGCCATGGAGAGATGTTCCTTACTGGCTTGCTTCCACTGGCTTGCTCAGCCTGCTCTCTTATAGAACCCAAGAACAGCAGTCCAAAGATGGTACCACCCACAAGGGGCCCTCCCCACTTGATCACTAATTGAGAAAATGCCCCACAGCTGGATCTCATGAAGGCACTTCCCCAGCTGAAGCTCCTTTCTCTGGGATAACTTCAGCCTGTGTCAAGTTGACACAGAAAAGTAGCCAGTAGAGCCACTATTTTACCAGTAAGCACATGCTGTCTGGCAGGTTAGTGTTATAGTTTATAGGATGCTCAGCTAGGTAAGAATATTGATGCTTTTTCTCCTTTGGCCATTTGCATTGAAGCTTCTGGGACTATGGAAACTACTAATAGGTTGAAATCTTCCAGGCTGTTCTTAAAATGGAGGTCTGCTTACCTCTGCTTTTTTAGTGCATGCATCCCCAAGCCCAGTATTGTCCATCTTTCTTTTCTTTTCTTTCTTTCTTTCTTCTTTCTTTCTTTTCTTTCTTTCTTTCTTTCTTTCTTTCTTTCTTTCTTTCTTTCTTTCTTTCTTTCTTTCTTTTCTTTCTTTCTTTCTTTCTTTCTTTCTTTTCTTCCTTCCTTCCTTCCTTCCTTCCTTCCCTCCCTCCCTCCCTCCCTCCCTCCCTCCCTCTCTCTCTCTCTCTCTCTCTCTCTCTCTCTCTCTCTCTCTCTCTCTCTTTCTTTCTTTCTTTTTGGTTTAGGGTTTTTGATATTTTTCGAGGCAGGGTTTCTCTGTGTAGCCCTGGCTGTCCTGGAACTCACTTTGTAGATGAGGCTGGCCTGGAACTCTTAAATCCACCTGCCTCTGCCTCCCAAGTGCTGGGATTAAAGGTGTGCACCACCACTGCCTGGCTATTGTCCATCTTTTAAAATTAAACTGGACATTCAAAATTCTGAATAACTAAGAAATACCAAATTTATTATTATATTCTTAAAAAATATTCACACTCACTTCAAATATTCACATGTATTAGAAATCTGTTTCCAGCCATTAAAACTTTTATGCAATATGACTGAAAGAATTACCATCTTCCAATAGTTTCAAGGTCTTTCTTTTTTCCAGTACCCCAGAGCATATCAAAATAGTCAAGTGCTTAATTCCCTCATACAATATAGGGTAAACTTTTCATATAATTAAATAATTCTACTCTATAATGAAGTAATTTCTGGGTTATCTAAAATACCTAATGCAGTATAAATGTTGTATACACAGTTTTTATTGTTGGTAGATAATCTTAAAAAGTCGTTCTGATCTGCTGTTAGTTGTGTGCAGGTGAGGAAATGGCTAGCGAGCCTCAACTGGGCAGACAGAGACTACAGGCAGGTGATATGTGCATAAGCTATGTTATAGAAGGAACCTGAACATCACAGGATATGATCTCTGAGAGGTACCCTGCACTTAATCCTCTCGAGACACAAAGGGATGGACATACAAATCATCAGACATCATCTTTTTCAAAGTGTCACAAGATGCTATTTAAGAAGAAAGAGCAATGACATTAATGGAGAGGCTGAGTTATGAAGAAGATACAGTGAAATGTTGAGGTTTGAAGCCGATGCCTTTTTCAGTGCATTCATATGCATTACTTGAAAAACAATAGCAAAGGAAAACAGATTATACAGTTTACTTTATAAAAGAAATCATCCATTTATAAATTAATTTCATCCAGTTTATTTATTAAATTACACAATACATGGTAATAGTATGGCTGTTACCATAGTTTGAATAGGGATATAACCAACATACCATAAGCTCCTCTTTTTTGGACACTCTTCAAAATATCCTGTATCCATCTCATTATAAAATCCCAACTGTCACTACCTTTACTGTCTTTTATAATCCTTAGTTTTATTATAGGCTCGGATTTGTCACTTTGAGTTCACAGTGTGACTTTCATCTGGCCTCCCTACTTGTGACCCTTCTCATCCACACACCACACATACAGATCTGTTTCTGGAGCCTGCTGATATCCATCCTTCACACATTCCCAGCTCAGCTTTAAGTTGCAGCTAGCACTGCATCAATGCTGGTGGGCTGGCAGCAATCCAGAAGTTCATTATGGGTAACCTTCTTTATCCTTTTGATCTTAAATGTGGCTTATAAGTGACAATGATGAATTGGCTTAAGGGACCAGATGTGCTGTTTGTGGTGGAGGTTCCTATGCTGATTGTGGTAGAGATCCCTGTCACAATAAGAGGGATGTGAGAATTTTATATATGGCATAATTGCACTTCAGCTGATTTAGAGATTGCTGATATGTTCACACCAGCCTTTTTTTCAGCTCAGTTATAGTCTGAGATTTATAGGGTCAATGAAGATGTTAAGCTTCCCTTTCATTGAACAAATGAACCACACTTTGTTTTCTTCCACTAGAATTGGGGCCTGAACCTAGGGTGCCATATATGGGAGGCAGCAGTCTTCCACTAACTACAGCTCTGGATTTGGGTATCCTTAAGTTGTTTTTACTACAACTCAGTGTATTATGCATTTAACATGCAGTGGTGTCTATACTCAGGTTTAAACAAAAGTCCTTAGATCTAAGTGAATAAATATTACCTTATATGGGTGGGGGAATCACCAACCCAGACCTCAAGCTTCACTACAGATCAATAGTGATAAAAACTGCATGGTGTTGGTAGAGACAGACACTTAGATCAATGCAATAGAATTGAAGGCCCAGAAATGAAACCACACACTTACAAACAATTGATCTTTGACAAAGAAGCCAAAATATACAATGGAAAACAGAAAGCATCTTCAATAAATGGTGCTGGTCTAACTGGCTGTCTGTATGTAAAAAAATGAAAATAGACCTGTGGTTGTCAACTGGCAAAAAAGCTCAAGTCAAGTGGATCAAGGACCTCATCATAAAACGAGATATACTGAATCTAATGGAAGAGAAACTGGGGAAGAGCCTTGAACTTAGTGGCACAGGGGGAAACTTACTAAACAGAGCTCCAATGGCTCATGCTCTACAATCACGAATTGATAAATGGGATATCATGAAACGGGAAAGCTAATGTAAAGCAAATGAAATAGTCAATAAGACAAATCGGCAACCTACAGAATGGAAAAAAAAAAAAAAAAACTTCACTAACCCAACATCCAATAGAGGGCTAATATCCCCAAATTATAAAGAACTCAAAAAGCCAATCAGAAAAAAAAAATCTGGGGAGAAGCTTGCTCCAGCAGCGTGGAGCTTAAGTTCCAGTCCTGAGGCCTCTGGCAGGAGCCTTCAGATCTCCACTTCAGGATCCAGAACAGCCTGGGCTGCAATGCCACATCTCTAGGTCCTCCAAGAGGCAAGAGGGGCATCTGGGAGGCTGGCTGGGAGGAGTCAGTGTGCTCTGGTGAGTCCAGCAGGCTCCTGCAGGAGCCTTCAGGTGTCTGCTTCGGGATCTGAACAGCCTGGGCCACAGCACTCAGTCTCCAGGAAGTGCAAGAGACCTGGTGTGCACCCAGAAGCAGACTGGGAGCTCACAGCTTGAAGGAGCTTTCAGGTGTATGCTTCAGGATCTGAACAGCCTGGGCCACAGCACGCTGTCTCCAGGCAGTGCAGGGGGTCAGCTGTGCACCAGAGGCCAGTTGGGAAGAGGCAGCTTGCACTGGTGAGTCCAGCATTGACAAGACCAACTAACACCAGTGAGAACTAGATGGCAAAAGGCAAACGCAGGAACTTCACTAACAGAAATCAAGGCAATATGGCAGCATCTGAACCCAATTCTCCATTAACAGCATGTCTTGGATATCCCATCACACCAGTAAAACAAGATTTGGATTTAAAATCACTGGTCATGATGCTGGTGCAGGATCACATGAAGGACATACTTAAAGAAATTCAGGAGAAAATGGATCAAAAGTTAGAAGCCCTTACAAGAGAAACACAAAAATCATTGAAAGAAATTCAGGAGAAATAAAAGGTAATAAGGAGGAAACGCAAAAAATCACTTAAAGAAATACAGGAGAACTTTGGTCAAAAGGCTGAGGTCATGAAAGAGGAAACACAAAAATCTCTTAAAGAATTACAGGAAAGCACAAACAAGCAAGTGAAGGAGCTAAGCAAAACCATCCAGGATCTAAAATCAGAAGAAGAAACAACTAAGAAAACTCAAAGGGAGACAACTTTGGAGATAGAAAACCTTGGGAAGAAATCAGGGTCCATAGATGCAAATATCAACAACAGAATACAAAAGATAGAGGAAAGAATCTCAGATGCTGAAGATAACATAGAAAGCATGGACTCAACAGTTAAAGAAAATGCAAAATGCAAAAAGCTTGTAACCCAAAATATCCAGGAAATCCAGGACACAATTAGAAGACCAAACCTAAGGATTATAGGCATACATGAGAGTGAAGATTTACAACTTAAAGGGCCAGCAAATATCTTCAATAAAATTATGGAAGAAAACTTCCCTAACTTAAAGAAAGAGATGCCCATGAATATACAAGAAGCCTACAGAACTCCACACAGACTGGACCAGAACAGAAAAACCTCCTGTCACATAATAATCAAAACACCAAATGTACTAAACAAAGAAAGAATATTGAAGGCAGTGAGAGAAAAAGGCCAAGTAACATATAAATCACAGCAGACGTTTCACCTGAGACTATGAAAGCTAGAAGATCCTGGGCAGATCTCATGCAGACTCTAAGAGAACACAAATGCCAGCCAAAACTACTATACCCAGCAAAACTCTCAATCACCATAGATGGAGAAACTAAGATATTCCATGACAAAACCAAGTTTACCCAATATCTATCCACAAACCCAGCCCTACAAAGGATAATAGAAGGAAAACACCAATACAAGGAGGGAAACTTCACCCTGGAAAAACCAAGATAGTAACCTTCTCTCATCAAACCCAGAAGAAGTTAACCAATCAAATTTAAAAAATAACGTCAAAAATGACAGGAAGTAACAATCACTATTCCTTAATATCTTAATGGAGTCAATGCCCCAATAAAAAGACATAGACTAACCAACTGGATACGTAAACAGGATCCTACATTTTGCTGCATACAGGAAACACACTTCAGGGTCAAAGACAAACACCACCTTAGAGTAAAAGGCTGGAAGACAATTTTACAAGCAAATGGTCTCAGGAAACAAGCTGGAGTAGCCATTCAAATATCAGATAAAATTGACTTTCAACCCAAAGTCATCAAAAGAGACTCTGAGGGACACTTCTTGCTGGTCAAAGGAAAAATACAACAAGAAGAACTCTCAATCCTGAACATCTGTGCTCCAAATGCAAGGGCACCCTCATTCATAAAAGAAACTTTATTAAAGCTCAAAGCACACATTGCACCTAACACAATAATTGTGGGTGACTTCAACACTGCACTTTTCTCAATGGACCGATTAGGGAAACAGAAACTGAACAGGGACACAATGAAACTAATTGAAGCTCTGGACGAATTAGATTTAACATATAAATATAGAACATTCTATCCTAAAGCAAAAGAATATGCCTTTTTCTCAGCACCTCATGGTACCTTCTCCAAAATCGACCATATAATTGGTCACAAGACAGACCTCAACAAATATAAGAAGATCGAACTAATCCCATGCCTCCTATCAGATCACTATAGAGTAAAAGTGGTCTTCAATAGCAACAAAAACAACAGAAAACCCACATACACGTGGAAACTGAACAATATTCTACTCAATGATACCTTGGTCAAGGAAGAAACAAAGAAAGAAATTAAAGACTTTTTAGAACTTAATGAAAATGAAGACACAACATACCCAAATCTATGAACACAATGAAAGCAGTGCTAAGAGGAAAACTCATAGCCCTGAGTGCCTCCAAAAAGAAAATGGAGAGAGCATACACTAACAGCTTAATGACACACCTGAAAGCCCTGGAACAAAAAGAAGCTATTTCACCCAGGAAGAGTAGAAGGCAGGAAAACATCAAACTCAGGGCTGAAATCAATCAAGTAGAAACAAAGAGAACCATACAAAGAATCAACAAAACCAGGAGCTGGTTCTTTGAGAAAATCAACAAGATAGAAAAACCCTTAGCCAGACTAACCAAAGGGCACAGAGACAGTATCCAGATTAACAAACTTAGAAATGAAAAGGGAGATATAACAACAGAAACTGAGGAAATTCGAAAAATCATTAGATCCTACTACAAAAGCCTATACTCAACACAACTGGAGAACCTGGAGGAAATGGGCAGTTTCCTAGACAGATATCTGACACCAAAACTAAATCAGGATCAAATAGATCAACTAAACAGTCCTATAACACCTGAAGAAATGAAAAGGGTCATAGAAAGTCTCCCAACCAAAAAAAGCACGGGACCAGATGACTTCAGTGCAGAATTCTATCAGACCTTCATAGAAGACCTAACACCAATACTCTTCAAACTATTCCACAAATTAGAAACAGAAGGAACTCTACCCAACTCGTTCTATGAAGCCACAGTTACGCTGATACCAAAACCACACAAAGATCCAACAAAGAAAGAGAACTTCAGGCCAATTTCTCTTATGAATATTGATGCAAAAATACTTAATAAAATTCTTGCCAACTGAATCCAAGAACACATCAAAACGATCATCCACGATGATCAAGTAGGCTTCATCCCAGGGATGCAGGGATGGTTCAATATAAGGAAATCCGTCAATGCTCTCCAGTACATAAACAAACTCAAAGAAAAAAAAAACATATGATCATCTCATTAGATGCAGAAAAAGCATTTGACAAAATTCAGCATCCTTTCATGCTCAAAGTCTTGGAAAGAACAGGAATTCAAGGCCCATACCTAAACATTGTTAAAGCAATATACAACAAACCGGTAGGCATCATCAAACTAAATGGAGAGAAACTTGAAGCAATCCCACTAAAATCAGGGACTAGACAAGGCTGTCCTCTCTCTCCATATCTTTTCAATATAGTACTTGAAATTCTAGCTAGAGCAATTAGACAACATAAGGAGGTCAAGGGGATACAAACTGGAAAGGAAGAATTCAAATTATCACTATTTGCAGATGACATGATAGTCTACTTACGTGACCGGAAAACTTCTACCAGAGAACTCCTACAGCTGATAAACAACTTCAGCAAAGTGGCTGGTTATAAAATCAACTCGAGCAAATCAGTTGCCTTCCTATACTCAAAGGATAAGCAGGCTGAGAAGGAAGTTAGGGAAATGACACCCTTCACAATAGCCATAAACAATATAAAGTATCTTGGTGTGACTAACCAAACAAGTGAAAGATCTATATGACAAGAACTTCAGGTCTCTGAAGAAGGAAATCGAAGAAGACCACAGAAAAGGGAAAAATCTGCCATGCTCGTGGATTGGCAGGATTAATATAGTCAAAATGGCCATCTTGCCAAAAGCAATCTACAGATTCAATGCAATCCACATCAAAAGCCCAACTCAGTTCTTCACAGAGTTAGGAAAAGTAATTCTCAAATTCATCTGGAATAGCAAAAAACCTAGGATAGCTAAAACTATTCTCAACAACAAAAGAAATTCTGGGGGAATCAGTATATCTGACTTCAAGCAATACTACAGAGCAATAGTATTAAAAACTGCATGGTATTGGCACAGTGACAGACAAGTGGACCAATGGAATAGAATTGAAGATCCAGAAATGAACCCACACACCTACAGTCACTTGATCTTCAACAAAGGAGCCAAAAACATCCAGTGGAAAAAAGATAGCCTTTTCAACAAATGGTGCTGATTCAATTGGAGGTCAGCATGCAGAAGAATGCGAATTGATCCATTCTTATCCCCATGTACTAAACTTCACTCCAAGTGGATCAAGGACCTCCATGTAAAACCAGACACACTGAAACTAATAGAAAAGAAACCGGGGAAGACCCTAGAGGACATGGACACGGGGGAAAAGTTCCTGAACAGATCACCAATAGCTTATGCTCTAAGATCAAGAATTGACAAATGGGACCTCATATAATTACAAAGTTTCTGTAAGGTAAAGGACACTGGTAAAAGGACAAAACGGCAACCATCAAATTGGGAAAGGATATTCACCAACCCTACATCTGACAGAGGGCTAATATCCAATATATACAAAGAACTCAAGAAGTTAGACCCCAGGGAACCAAATAACCCTATTAAAAATGGGGTACAGATCTAAACAAAGAATTTTCACCTGAAGAAATTCGGATGGCCAAGAGGCACCTTAAGAAGTGTTCAGCATCATTAGTCATTAGGGAATGCAAATCAAAACAACCCTGAGATTTCACCTTACACTAGTCAGAATGGCTAAGGTCAAAAACTCAGGAGACAGCAGGTGTTGGCGAGGATGTGGAGAAAGAGGAACACTCCTCCACTGCTGGTGGGGCTGTAAGATGGTACAACCACTTTGGAAATCAGTCTGGCAGTTCCTCAGAAAACTGGACATGACACTTCCGGAGGATGGTGCTATACCTCTCCTGGGCATATACCCAAAGGATTCCCTGGCATGCAATAAAGACACATGCTCCATTATGTTCATAGCAGCCTTATTTATAATAGCCAGAAGCTGGAAAGAACCCAGATGCCCCTCAAAGGAGGAATGGATACAGAAAATGTGGTATATTTACACTATCAATACTACTCAGCAATTAGAAACAATGAATTCACAAAATTTTTAGGCAAATGGTTTGATCTGGAAAATATCATCCTAAGTGAGGTAACCCAGTCACAAAAGAATACACATGGAATGCAATCTCTGATAAGTGGATATTAATTAGCCCAGAAGTCCTGAATACCCAAGGCACAAATCGCATAACAAATGACTCCCATGAAGAAGTATGGAGAAGGTCCTGATCCTGGAAAGGATTGATCTAGCATTGGAGGGGAATATAAGGACAGAGGAAAAAAAGGAGGGAGGTGATTGGAGAATGGATGGAGAGAAGAAGGTTTATGGGACATATGGGGGGGGGGGAATCCGGGAAAGGGGAAATCATTTGGAATGTAAACAAAGAATATAGAAAATAAAAATATTATTTAAAAAATCCAAAGCTAGGGTATAGAACTAAACTGATATTTCACAACTGAGGAATCTCAAATGGCAGAACAACTAGAGAAATGTTCAAAGTTCTTAGTGACCAGAGAGATGCAAATCAAAATAACCGTGAGATTCTACCTCACAGCAGTCAAAATGGCTAAGATCAAAACCTCAGGTGACAACACATGTTGGAGAAGATGTGGAAAAAGAGGAACACTCCTCCATTACTGGTGGGATAGCAATCTGGTACAACCACTTTGGAAATCAATCTGGAAGTTTCTCAGAAAATTAGAAATAGATCTTCCTGAAGACCCAGTTACCACTCTTGTGCATATACCATAAAGATGCCCCACCATGCAACAGGGCATGTGTTCCACTATGTCCATAGCTTCCTTATTTGTGATAGCTAGAAGCTGGAAATAACCTAGATATCCCACAACAGAAGGAGGGCCATCTCACAGTCATAATACTGAACCATAATTGTTCCTGCATGAAAGAATTACAGGGATGGAAATGGAAAGGAGCTGGAGGAAAAGAAGGGCCAGGTTCAAAGCAGAATACAGTGCAAGGGCAGGTCCCAAGTCCTGACACTGAGCTATGGAGTTCAAAAAAGGAACGTTGCATGAGAGCATGAGACCCAACAGCCAGCTCAGAGTCAGATGCAGATATTTGCACACGACCAATGGACAGAAGCTGCTGACCCCGTGGTTGTATTAGGGAAAGCTGAAAGAAGCTGAGGACAACCCTGTTAGGAGGACGAGCAGTCTCAATTTATCAGGATCCCAGGGATCTCTCAAACACTGAACCACCAAACAGGCAACATACACGAGCTTATATGAGGCCCCAACACACATACAATAGAGGACTGCTGGGTCGTGTTCATTCAGAGATGGTGCACCTAACCCTCAAGAGACTGGAGGCCCCAGGGAGTTTAGTGGTCAGGTGGGGTGGGGGTGGGGACATCCACATGGAGATAGGAGGAGGGGAGGAGTATAGAATGTGGAATAGTCGGAGGGTGGACAGGGGCTAGTGGGGTGGGGAATGAAATACGAAGTGTATAAAATAATTAATAAAAATATTTATAATAAAAAATTCCACAAAGACTTAGTATTTCAATTTTCTTTTTCACAATAATACAAATTTATTCTATCACTACAGAATAAGCAGGAAATAAAAATTTTAGCATAGGCATCATGATAAGTATATTGAAAAAAATATGAGTCTTTGATATTAAAAATATGGCTCTCACAAAATATGAAAGTAAAAATTTGGTATTAGCCACACTTTTAAAATAAAAAAGAAAACTGAACTTGTAGTTTAGTGAGTATTAAAAAGACCTGCACTGCAAACAGGGCAATATTTACTGTACCTCAATACAAAATATTAATCTAAAATAAAATTTTATTAAGGAATCATTTTCTATCTTTTCATAAGTTATACTAAAAGATCGGAATAACAAGTAGTGTACTTAGAGCATATTACAATGTATATTAAGCATAATTTCATCCTCAGTAGTTCCATGTGCCTAGCAGCTACCATACTAAATAATAAAACTCTAGCCAGATCTCCACGCTGATGCACGGAGAGGTGGAAATGTAGCTTTCAGTTTGAATGCTGCACTCCCTTCTTAATATCATATACACTCCAGGATTCACTTTGCATGTAACATCTTAATGCAGTCTTTCTGATTTAAATACTATTTCTATGGGTTAATATAGTTCTGAATCTTCTTGAGAATTCAACAAAAATTGGGATCCTTGCTCATAAAATGGCCATTTCTTTAATGGCTATAGGTTAAATTGTTGCTTTTACTTTTCTTCTAAAAAACAAAACAAAAACAAGAACATAAAAACAACACAGCAACAACTGATTTATGGTATAAACAGATAGCTCACTGAGTATAAGCACTTACCATTAACCTGTATATCTGAGCTCAATCATAGAAACCTACACTGTGCAAAAAGAAGTGACTCCCATATATTGTCCTCCTCTGATCTCCAGGAAAGGAGGTTATTTTTAAATGCAAACAGACACACACACACACACACACACACACACACACACACACACACACAAAGAGAGAAAGAAAAAATATAAAAAACTAGAAGTATTTAGGAGTTCTAAAGCCTATATCTAAGGATGGAACCTTAAATAAGTTAAGGCATTTATATGGATAACAATATTGTGCATCCCAACTAAATATGGCTTGTATCTATTTTTTGGTGGCTTTTGCCACAAAGTGCAGGTAAGATGACAGAATGATGCAGGGGAAAGACAGTACTCTAAAGGCCAGCAGGAGGGGGCCTGGAGCAGAACCTTCTTTCAGAGCCCTCTCTGGTTCTTTGGAAGGACCTCTCTGAAAATACTTTGATTTTATATCCTCAGAACCATGAGAAAATGATTTTCTATTGCTTCAACAACAGCATTCAAAACAACCCTAAGATTTCATCTTACACCAGTCAGAATGACTAAGATTAAAAATTCAGGAGACAGCAGGTGTTGAAGAGGGTGTGGAGAAAGAGGAACACTCCTCCACTGCTGGTGGGGTTGCAAATTGGTACAACCACTCTGGAAAGCAGTCTGGCGGTTCCTCCGAAAACTGGGCACCTCACTTCCAGAAGATCCTGCTATACCACTCCTGGGCATATACCCAGAGGATTCCCCACCATGTAATAAGGATACATGCTCTACTATGTTCATAGCAGCCCTATTTATAATTGCCAGAGGCTGGAAAGAACCCAGATATCCCTCAACAGAAGAGTGGATGCAAAAAATGTGGTATATCTACACAATGGAGTACTATTCAGCCATTAGAAACAATGAATTCATGAAATTCTTAGGCAAATGGATGGAGCTAGAGAACATCATACTAAGTGAGGTAACCCAGACTCAAAAGGTGAATCATGGTATGCACTCACTAATAAGTGGATATTAACCTAGAAAACTGGAATACCCAAAACATAATCCACACATCAAATGAGGTACAAGAAAAAAGGAGGAGTGGCCCCTGGTTCTGGAAAGACTCAGTGAAACATTATTCGGCAAAACCAGAACGGGTAAGTGGGAAGGGGTGGGTGGGAGGACAGGGGAAGAGAAGGGGGCTTACGGGACTTTTGGGGAGTGGGGGGCTAGAAAAGGGGAAATCATTTGAAATGTATAATAAATAAATTATATCGAATTAAAAAAATTTAAAAAAAAGAAGCTATAGCTAAATATCTATGCAGATACATGTATTATTTTATACATAATCCCAAATATAAATCCATCACACGAACACTCTCAAAATTACAAATTATTAATTCAATTGGAGAGCATTTCAATAAAAGGTTATTTATATAGTGTTTATACAATACATGCCTATTAATCATATCAACTAACATTTGTCTTAAGTCAATTCCAGAACACTCCTCTTATTATACTGGCAAAAGAACATACTGAACTGTCCTCCACATTCCTGAAAGTCTCGTTGTATTCTAAAATTTAATATTCTCATGGCTCTAAGCTATACTTTGAAAATTCATTATTTTGCAATCTTCCTCTCATACTCAGTATACATCCTCTTAACATGGAAAACACAGTAACTCTGTCCTTGGAAAATATCCAACTTCTTTGGAAAATTCGTTCTTTCATCCTTTTACTCAGGAAGTTGAAACCATCAGGAATAGTGTTTTCTTACATAGGGTTCTTCTAACATTACAACTTGTTGAAAACTGCCCATAGACCTTTTAAGTTTGAAAATTTTATCATATGTTTGAGCTAGCATACAGGGAGAAGAACTGGAAAAAATCATTTTTGGATCATGACACAGACACTGCAGTCAGGAACACTCAACACAGGTGGCTATCACCCCCAGATATGACGAAAATGAGGCTTTTAAACAGTCAGCATGGATAAAGATGGGACTCCTGTGGCCTTGCTGCTCAGACAGATTCTAGGGACAGAGAATCATTGCTTCAGTTCTAATACCCCTAATGGCAATCCTAATATCCAATGAACAGTTTCAATCCAATAGTTACACAGATGGCCTAAGTTAAATTAAATGAATTATAAGACCAAAATCAAAACCAACCCAAAACTATAGCTGTGAGAATTTTGGCAGGTGGGGTTGAACAATGACAGGGATAAGAGGGAGGTAAGAGGATGTGAGGAAAGAGTAATAAGAACATATCATGACATATCATGAAATTGTCAAATAACAAAGAAAATCCAACCAAAAAATAAATGGACTCTACATATAATTAAGTAGTGGTTATTATTTATTTAATAGGCTTTGAAGTGAACAAAAACAAAAATATTCTGTGTGTATTAGCCAGGGTTCTCTAGAGTCACAGAACTTATGGATAATCTCTATATAGTAGAGAATTTGTTATGATTTACAGTCTATAGTCCAACTCTAAATCAATGGTCAGCTGTGAATGGGAAGTCCAAGGATCTAGTAGCTGCTCAATCCCACAAGGTCAGTAGATTCCAAACAGATGTGTTGGCAAGTAAATGCAAACAGGCAAAGAAGAACAAACCTTCCTTCTTCCAATACCCTTATGTAGGCATCCAGCAGAAGATATGGTACCACCATGCCTGGATATGGGATTTGTTTTGTCCCAGGTTGACCTTGAACTCATAGATCTCCTTGCCTTAGTCTCCTGGGATTCAGAGCCAATGTGCCTCAAGATCTCCATGCCAAGATCCAGGTCAGAAACTTGTATCTTCCAGACTCATGTTCTGGATCACAGGTGAGCCTTCCAAATCTGGATTGTAGTTCATTCCAGATATAGTCATGTTGACAACCAGGAATAGCCATTACATGGACTGGGTGGACTTCTCTGAGCTTCTAAAGAGACTGGCTGAATCTCTATCATCTTGGCTCAGGAAAAAAACAAAAAGAAAGTGTGGTTGTCCAGTTCTAGGTTACAGATTGGACTGCAAATAATCACTGAACATTCCAAGGCCCAGAAAAAAAGAAACAAATACAGCTTAGTTAACTCTGAATTTTCTGACTCATGACTAAGATGCAATTAGCTCATATCCATATTTGTGATTCATGATAATAAGTTTTCCACTGTACAAACAAACAAACATAAAACACTATAAAACAAGTCAAACCAACAAAACCTGCTAAACGTGGAGCTGAAGGTCTACCTTGATGGTTAAATGGTTACGAGCACTTGCTGCTTAGGCAGCATACCATGGTTTAGTTCTCAGTGTCTGCAGCTGACAAGCATCCTCAGGAAATCCCTCATTCCCTCCCACTCCCCTTTGCCTCTAAGGTGGTGCTTCTACTCCAACCTACCCACTTTCATCTCATACCTTTGTAATCTTTCTATGCTGGGGCATTGAGCCTCCACAGGACCAAGGGCCACTCTTCTACTGATGCCAGAAAAGGCAATCCTCTCCTACATATGCGGCAGGACCCATGGACCCATCCTCGTACCCTTTGGTTGGTGGGTTAGTCCCTGCGAACTCTGAGGGGTCAAGTTAGTTGATTTTGTTGTTCTTCCTATGGGGTTGCAATCCCTTCAGCTCCTTCAGTCCTTCCCCTAACTCGTTTTCATTGGGGTTCCAAGCTCAACCTTATGGTTGGCTGTGAGCATCTGTATCTGTCTTAGTCAGATGCTGGTGGGCCTCTCAGAGGACAGCAATAACAGGCTTCAGTATGAAAGTACTTCATGGTATCAACAATAGTTTTGGGGTTTGGTGTCTGCAGATGGAATGGATACCAATGTGGGGTGATTTCTGGATAGCCTTTCCTTCAGTCTCTGCTCCATCCCCCCCCCCCCCGCCCCCCTGCATTTCCTTTAGACAGTTCTGAGTTAAAAATTTTGAGATGGGTGGGTAGTCCCATATCTCAACTAGGGCCATGCCTATCTGTTAGGGATGGTTTCTTCAGGTTCTATCTCCCCTCTGATGATTCTTGTTTTAAGATATGTTTGGACTATTCAATTTTAGTGTGAATTTTAAGAAGGGCATATCAGTTTCTGCCAATACACAAGCAGTGATTCTGTAAAGGTTGTGTTAAAACAAAAATCTGATAGAATTGGCTGACTTTAACATAGCAAAATAGAAATTTCCAATCATTAAATTCAGTTGTTTTTCTCATTTATTTAATAAGTTTTTTTCATGTTAATTGCTTTTTTAGTATATGCATTCTGGATTGTTCGTCTGTTATTCAACTCAGTTTTCAGATATCATCACCATTGTCATGTCATCACTGTCATCGTCATCGTCATCATCATCATCTGACAATGCTGGGATCGCATCTAGGCCTGACGCAAGCTAGGACAATGCTTATCAGCAGGGATTTGTCCCCAGCCTACTCTTCTTGGCATGACTCTACATTTTCTTCATTTCTTTTGTTCATTCCAAATTTATAGACAAATGATTGAGTTTGTGTATAAATATCAAACCTTACCACCAGGTTCACTCATTGAATGGCTATTTTAATACAGTTTCTTATCCAATAATATCATATTAGTTTAATGATAGTTTTAATTCTTGACCTGTCTGGATGCATTTTATTTATTCTCTCAAAGACTCATGCTGGCTGGAACTAGAAATACCAGGTTGATCCCCTTACTGATGAATGGTAAGAGTCATTCTTTGCTTGTAGCAACTGAAGGCAGTGTTCCTCTGCCATTCACCCCTGCCTGGAGGAATGGTCCAAGCCTCAGCCAAGGGATCCATCTGAGTGAGGAAGCTCCGCCATGCTCGTTTGGCTGAGTCTGTGTGGAAGGACTCTGCCAAGTGCTTTGTACATATACACATGAATCTCACAATGTTATATTCATATATCAGCAATACAAGGTAAATTGATGAAATGTAAGATAGGAACAACCTTGTCATCAGAAAGATAATATTCAGTTGCTCGTGATGTGTATTTCCTGTTTCTAGTTATACTTTCTTAGTATTTTAATTACAGTTTTTGTATCCATGGTCATGTAGACATAACTCTATAATTTCTTCTATTATATTCTATAATTCTATATTTACTAGCTGTCTGGTACTCTATATTTACCAGCTGGTATTCTATAATTACTAATTGTCACATGCTGGTAAAGTATGGAATCTTTGCTCTATGTAGTCTGTCATTCCTGTTTGTTGTATCTCTGTTTGAAGGCCACTCACAGTGTTGAAATTATTTGATTGTACAAGCTTTGTCAATGACAATGACATCAAAGGGATAAGAAGTGTTTACACACCTAGTATTTATACACACACACACACACACACACACACACATATATATGTATATATATATATATATATATATTACATAATATATGTATCATGCTTTTATGATTTAATTTCTTTCCTGTAATTCCTATTAAGATTGCTGATTATTTTATCTCAGCCTGATGGGTTTCTCTTAGTGTTCCTGATAAGCCAGGCTGCCAATGAATGTCTTATTTTCAAAGTACTATTAAATTTTAAAATTATCATACTCAGTGTCAGGTATAGTGATAGCATTTTCAAATTGCATGTTACAGTGGATTCTCTGTCCCCTGAGACCTCAGTATCTTCTCTGCCTTCCTGTCTTCTTCTAATTTGTACTCTTCCACAATACTTCTTTTGTTCTCTTCTTTAATATGTCACACACACACTAGAATTTAACTCAAAAATGAAGAATGAATTTTGTAATGTACAGAAAAGTGGGTGGAGCTGGAAAGTATTACAAGATGTGTGACTCAAAACAATAAGAACCATATGTTTGCTCTCATATAGGATCCCAGTATGTGGTGTACATATGTATTGCATAAGTGGGTATAAGTGTGTGGTGTGTGTGTATATATATGGGGGTTGGGGGGGTGTAAGTGTGTGGTATATATATGTATGTATATAAGTTAGTGTAACTGTATGGTATATATACGCATGTATATAAGTGGGTATAAGTGTATGGTGTATATATGCATGTATATAAGTAAGTTCAAGTATGAGGTGTGTGTGTGTGTGTGTGTGTGTGTGCATAAGTTGGTGTAAGTGTGGAGTAAGCTTAAGAAACTGAAAAGAAATGAAGGTTTACATTTTCTTAACATAGAAAGGTACATTACTGGATATAAAACTGCAAAGCTACATTTTTCTCTTTATTTTCATTCCTTTTTCTTCTGGTTTCCATCTGTTCAGTGCTTCAGAGAACAATACTGGAGGTCCTGGACAGTTGGTGGGTGTTGGGGTGGACAGTGGCAATCAGAATGATCTCCTCCTCTCTGAAAAGGCTTCCAGGGTGATTATGTGCCTCAATATGAATCTGTGGTGATTGTTTAACTTAGGGCTTAGGGTTTTGGATACTTACTTTGACAAGACTTTAAATATCTTGGCTACTACTTGAAGCATATACATAGCTCCCATGTTCTTCCCTTCATGAATTTATGTGGACTTATTATCAGCAAATCTGACGTTATCTTAAAGGCCTCCGAGATTCTGTTTCTTCTGCTTTGGTGCTTTTGGTTTTGTTCTCATAGAGAACAGACTCGACCACTGAGTCCCCTCGTGCTGTCCCAAGGCACCTGTCTACTGCGTCCCCTCATGCCGTCCTGAGTCATCTGTCCACTGCTTCTCCTTGTGCCGTCCTGAATCAACTACTTAGCTGCTTGCATGGACCTGGCATTCTAGCTATTGTACTCTACAACTCCAAAATTCCAATCTTGTATTGTTTAACAATAACTTCACCTCTTTGTTAAGAATCTTTGTATGTTAACATATTATCATGCTCAGTTTTAATTCTTTAAGCACGTTTTTTTTATTCGATATAATTTATTTACATTTCAAATGATTTCCCCTTTTCTAGCCCCCCACTCCCCAAAAGTCCCATAAGCCCGCTTCTCTTCCCCTGTCCTCCCACCCACCCCTTCCCACTTCCCGGTTCTGGTTTTGCTGAATACTGTTTCACTGAGTCTTTCCAGAATCAGGGGCTACTCCTCCTTTCTTCTTGTACTTCATTTGATGTGTGGATTGTGTTTTGGGTATTCCAGTTTTCTAGGTTAATAACCACTTATTAGTGAGTGCATACCATGATTCACCTTTTGAGTCTGGGTTACCTCACTTAGTATGATGTTCTCTAGCTCCATCCATTTGCCTAAGAATTTCATGAATTCATTGTTTCTAATGGCTGAATAGTACTCCATTGTGTAGATATACCACATTTTTTGCATCCACTCTTCTGTTGAGGGATACCTGGGTTCTTTCCAGCATCTGGCAATTATAAATAGGCTTTAAGCACGTTTTTAAAAAATGTTTTAATTGCACTTTGAAGTTTGTTTTACTGTATTCACCATCTGTGGGAAATCTGAAAGCTTCTATTGACTCTTTGCTCCCTGTCCCTGACTGGGTATGGATCATGGTTTCCTGTCTTTTGTATGTCTGGTTTTGTTGAAAACTCACTTATTCACTTCTGCCAAGATCATTACTTCCAGCAAGAAATGCTACCAGATTTGAATCTCAACCTCTGGGAAGATCAATTGAGCCTTTTTGGTCCTATGCAAATTAGGTGCCAATCCTTCTGGCCTGCCAGATCCCATGAGAATCCCCACACTAAGTTCACAAAAGGAGCACAGAGGAAAAATGGCAGTCCTGCTTAAAAATGGTGCAGATGGCCAGTTCCTACCACATTTCATAAGCCCTGCTGGTATAAACAGTATTTGTGTTCCTGCTTGCCCTTCATGGATGTTCTGAAATGTTTGTTTCATCAATTGTAGATTCACTGTTGCTTTGAAAAGAAAGGAGATGTTAGCCTTTTTAAACTATCTTTACTTAGAGACATTTAAAACACAATTTCTTTGTTTCTTCAGGAACACATAAGAAAGTAAAATAGTTATCTAGGAATAGTTATAACACAATCTTCCACTATGGAAGTAGGGCCAGAAGCTCTGTGAGTACCAAAGGACAAGTACATCTGCCAAGAGACTGCACTGCCTTCAAAGACAGAGAAGTTGTGCCTATGAGGCCAACACAAAATATCTTCCTACACAAGACATGAAGAATAATACCAGATGCTATGTCAAGGTTAATAGAGAAATATTATAGGGGGTGGGGGATAATTGTTCTCCCTCTCAGAGCCTCTAGACGAAGAGCTACAGACAACTAATGAAGGCTAAGAGAGGGTGAACTAGCATCTACCTCCACAAGGGATGAACCAGTAATTGACAATACCAAGTGGTCATCCCTAAACCAATAAATAGGCAGCAATAAATAGGCTCACCAGATTTTATTTAAGTAGGCATTCATATATATATATATATATATATATATATATATATATATATATATATATATCTGTATGTATGCATATATATCTGTATGTATGCATGTATATCTGTATGTATGCATATATATATATATATATACATACACATATATATCATAATATGAAACAATATACCTATATGTGTAACAACAGTAGTTTTAAAAAGAGGCCATGAATTTGGATGGAAGAAGTGCAGAAATAGTGCAAATGTAGCGCACATATATGAAATGAGAAAGATATTTTAAAATATAATGTAAAGAAATTACCAAGCACAACAGGAATGCCATTGGAAACATATACATCTTAATTTCCTCCAGAAGTTACATATCAAGAAGTCTTATTTGCTCAATTTCATAAGGAAGACAGTCTCTAGAGTGACTGAATCTACTTGGGATCTACTCAAGATCTACATGGGATCTCTGTAGGAACTAAGTATCCTCAATGCCCCCCAGGTAATGGCTAACTTACAAATGTAGATAATTCATTGTTTGAGTAGGCAATTTAGAAACCTATTTTATGTGCTAAGGGATAACTTGCTAAACTGTTCTAGGACTCCATTCACTCTGGAAAAGGAGTGACGGGAACTAGAGGAAGTACAATTATAGGAGATCTGGGTTTCTGATGCATATAATGTTGACCTTAGCAATAATGCTTATACATATCTCTTTAGTATCGCTAAGAAACAACCCAACCTGTGTTTTCAGCATGATGGTAGGTTTTGAAAAGATTAAGAGCATATGTATATTTCCAAAGATGTTATGAGTAATCTACTTAGCAGTACATGTTGCTGTCCCTACTGTGAGAGGAGATTCACTGTTCAACGCCACAGGTCTTTGATACTTAGAAATTTTAGGCTCTGTTCTATTTTTAAAAACAACTGTATCAGTATTCATCAACTGTGTGGCATAGCCATTCATTTATTTTCAAAAAGGCTCTTCTATAACCACACTTCCTTTCAGGAAGCCTAGCAACTAAGTAGAAACACAAATGATTGACAGTAATTATACAGGGACGTTCCTGTTTGTTAAGAAGCAGGAGTAATTAAACTAATGTGCTAAATCTTGGGCAAATAATTATACAGAGAAAAGGACAGAAAGCTTCTTTATTTGTTTGCAGTATCTGTGCTATTTTAATCTGCACTGAAAAAAAGCAAAGCACAGTAATTAAGGATTTTTATATCTGATCTTTTAGCAAGGCTAATTCAAATATTCTGTAATGGTAAGAAATAATGTCAATTTCCAGTAAAAAATGATGATTATTCAGATATATTAATTGTTTATTAAAGCTAAATATTTTCTCATATAATTCAGTATATCATGGTTAACTAAGAGTGAATACACATATGATTTGAGTGTTTCATTAGAAAGAACCAATCTCTATAAAAATCTAGCCTTCTAGAAAATACTTATATGTGATACCTAAAAACCTTTAACTGCTTAAAATTATTATATACCTATATAATTAAATATGTGTTCATATAAAGCTTTACTGTTACAATGCCAATGCAGTTCTGAAATAATATTAAAAGAATTCATAATGAAAAAACTGTTGCATTATATCTGATACTTGGGCACTTAACAATTTTCAATTGCCTTGTGAGAATCTACTATTAAATTAACTAAACAACAGTGTTTTCTTAATTTGAATATAAAAGAAGAGACTCTAGTAGAGAAGGCTATTTTACAGTATTTATAAGCCCCAACACCCTTCCAGTTCAAAGTGAAACTAAAAAAAAAAAAGCATTATGAGGAACTTTTCATAAAAAATTATGAACGTCTATGAAATATGAAAATCAGTGAGGGGCTGGAGAGATGGCTCAGCAGTCAGAAGCACTAACTACTCTCCCAGAGAACCCAGGTTTAGTTTCCATAATCCATACGGCAACTCATAACTCTCTGTAATCAAGAGATTTTATACCCTCACACAGACTTGCACTCAGGTATAATGTACATAGAATAAAAAATGCACATAGAATAAAAAATCATTTAAAAAAATCATTTAAATGAGAATGAAAGTGGCCTAGTTCTCTCTATAATCTAAGGCTTCCATAGGTATTTTAGCTGTTAGAATCCTCATCTGAAACAAAGCAAAAATTCTACCATCTCTAGGCCATAGGATGCACTCATATCTTAGAAAGGAAGTCATTAATGTTTTAAGCTATCTAAAAACTCTGATAATCGTTATATTGTAAAAGCAAAACATGCTACAGAAAAATATTAATTGTATTGTCTACAACATTTGGCCATATTTGGAAATTCATTTAGACAATAAGCTGTACCCATGAGTTTTATGACCTGCTTATTTTATGCAATGCTGAGAACTGAAGTCAAGGCCATATACATGCTGGATACTCTACCACTGAGTTCTATCTCCAGGTCCTCAAGGTCTTTGTGCTATATAAGTAGGACATAGCCTGTGAAGCTGGCGTATTTACCAGGAATAAGTCTGTAATAGCCCTAACAACAAAGGAAAATTTTAATAATTTGGAAAATTTTTTATTCATAAAATTGGAAATGATTTTATTCATAAAACTATTACAAACATATTTCTTTCAAACTTCAATATCCAGATCCTACTTCTGGATAAATCGATAAAAGTAACATCTTTCAGGGTGTAGGGGCACACACCTTTAATACCAGCATTAAGGGGGATGAGGCAAGAGAGTTTCTGTGAATTTGAGGTCAGCCTAGTCTACCTAATGAAGTCTAGGACAGTCAGGCTAGAAAGAGATGTTATGTCTCAGATAGATAGATAGATAAATAGATAGATAGATAGATAGATAGATAGATAGATAGATAGATAGATAGATAGATAGATAGAGATAGGTAGGTAAGTAGGTAGGTAGGTAGATAGATAGATAAATCGATCCTTCCTAGAATAGATGGTTGAATCACTAAAAAAAGACTGTCACCTGAATGGAACTCAGTCATCACACAGTAACAGGGGAATCATGTAATTACTGTAGGAATGCAGGCACACCTGAAATAGGAAGATCGACATCAAATCCACATACTTTCCTATACCGAAGGCAATCAAGATGCTAGAAGAGGCAGCTCAGACTCAAGCTCACATCATAACACACACATTGTGAGACCAGCATTGAAATGATGGTGGTGTACAGCATGGATAAGCTGTACTGCAGGCTGGAAGACATGTCATTGCAAAGCCGGGTAATCTACAGAGCCACATCTTCTTAGCTAAAGTGCAATGCTTCCTCTCAGACCTGTGTACTCAGCTTTGTGGTTCCAAATCAAGAGTTTCAAATTTGAGATTCGGTTTTGTTAAGATCAAATGATTAAAAAATAAAAAAGAACCAGAGGCTTGCAATGTCAAACATATATTTGAATGCAAATTGCTTCAATGACACATAAAATAAAGAAATTATAAGAAATAAACAGAAGAGAAATTTTGTCAAATTTAATAGTACAACTATACTCAAGCTTTGCTAGAAATAGGTTTAACAAATAAAAGCCCCAATCTCATGTATACACATGATATATTTCTGATAAGTAATTTTCATCTACTATGTGTGCTGGTGAGATATAATATTTAGATTGAAGAGCAAATTCAATATAATAACAGCAGTTATTAATAAATTTGTAAAGATTAACGGGAATATAAATTTTTCTTTCTTTGCATTTTAATGACTACTGACATAATTTTGAAGCCACATATATACAGCAAAAACAATCTAAGCAGGCTATATTTATATATTTGTGTATAAATATAACTACAAATAGTGGACAGATGTATGCAAAAATAATTGGGCAAAAGTTTAGCAATCTGGGTGTGAGGTTTATGGTGTTTGAAGTTGTATGGAGGGAACGGGGAAGGCATGGAAAGAGGAAAGGGAAGGGGAAAAGCAAAGGAATTGCATTTTAATTAAAGAATATAAAAATTGGAAAGAAAATATTTCCTCTACATGGAAAAAAATGCTCACATTTGAAAGTGCATTTTACATGACTGTGTGATCTTCTAACTAAAATTTGATGTATCAATTAACTTGTTTAATAAACAAATTAACTTGTTTTCTAAAACTGATTTTATATGGTGTTTAGGCAAAACTTTCTTAGTGTTACATGAATTCATGGGTGTCCTACTTCTACTGCTCCCATATATTGCTACACACTTATACTGCCTCTGTATAACCCTAGAAAATAACTCAAAGGGTTAAACACCTGCTAGGATATGGTTCACAGGCCTGAATGTGGCTCACAAATTACAAACCAAGATGCTTTTCCCTTGGGGATTCTCTCCCATTTTAAAAGCTAATTATTTAATTTTTGAATATAATTTTTTTTTACTGAATATAATCTTCATCTACATTTCAAATGGTAAAACCTTTCCAAGTTTCCCCCACTCCCTGAAAACCCCCAGCCCCTCCTCCCATGCCCTGCCCCTCCAATCGACCCACTCCCACCTCCCGCTAGATTTCCCTTTGCTAGGACATCTATTGAGCCTTCACCTGACCAAGGACCACTCCTTCCACTGATGCTCAACAAGGCATTACTCTGCCACATTTTTGGCTGGAACCATGTGTACCCCTTGGTTGACGGTTTAGCCCTGGGAGTCCTGGGGTGTCTGAGTGGCCGACATCATTGCTCTTCCCATGGGGCTGTAAACCCCATAATTTTTAATACAAAATAGTCTGATCATGCGTTCCCTTGCTCTCGCTCCTCCCAGCTCCTGCCTTTTACTCAATTCATTCAAATGTAGCTTACATTTAGTAATATGCTCTCTTTAGTAATAAGCAGGCAAAGGAAAACAAACAACAACCACATAAAAACAAAGAAAACACACGAACACACACACACACACACACACACACACAATACTTGCTTGCATGCCTTGCCCTTATTAACTGCCACCATCTACTGTAAATTTTAATTTTAATGTAATGTTCTTAAAGTTTTAGGGTAAAATTTTTTAGCAATTTTATGGAAACTCTTTTTTCATACACATTTTCAATTTGGTTTCTTATGGCAGGGATGAGTCCATGGACACATGGACCCTTAGTGAGTCCCGCCCTCTCACCTGCAGCCTGCTCAGGGGCTCCGCTTTCTTCATCAGTGCTTCCGTCATAAAGTCCATCCTCGTCAGTTGTTTTTTCAGAACATGGAGTTTGCCTGGAATTAGTGAAAGACAGAACTGGAAATCATCGATTCATTATGGCTAACAATCTAATTTACTAGTAAGAAAATATAGAAAACATTGCTGGAAAAAAAGTTCTCCTAAGACAGACATAGAGTGAACTAGATGAAATCAATAAAAGATTAAATCCCTTAAAAGAAAGTAAGTTTAGTTAGTAAATTGAATAGTGGTTAATGTTCAGTATTACTTACTGAATTAGTTTATGATATTTTAGTTTAGTCTATTTAAACACTATTCCACCTAGTTGTCATGGTGAGCCAGTGCTGTCCATTGTAACAATTTGAAAGCAGTTCTAAATTTCATTAAATTACGCCCAAAATGAGGCATAGAGAGCTTTATCAATGTTCAATATTTAGTACCACATGCAAGTAGCACTCTGTGCCAGACTTAGAAAAAGCTAAAATGGGGCTGGACAGATGGCTCAGTGGGTAAGAATACTGACTGTTCTTCCAAAGGTCATGAGTTCAAATCCCAGCACCCACATGTTGTCTCACAACCATCCATAAAGAGATCTGATGTCTAAAGACAGCTAAGGTATACTTGCATATAATAAATACATAAATCCTTTAAAAAATAAAGAAAAAGCTAAAATTAAATTTTGCTTTCTTTATACTATGTTATGCAAACCCTATGCTTCATTTTAGAGACAAGGCAATAGAATCTAATCTGTATGAGTTAATAACCAGAAACACTTGAAATTAACCAAACCTCTATTAGTCATTTGTAACCCATAATTTTTTTCCTTTAGGAATCAAGTGTAAATACGCTTTCAGAACAGGGAAAACAACTAGACAACAACAGGAAAAAATGCTATACTTACATCAGACAAAATAAACACACCACAGGATTTAGCATTCACTAGCAGGATCTAAAGGTAACATTGCTTAGATGTTAAGATTACAGATGTGCAAACAACTTGCAGCATTGCAGGAGGAAGTGTAAGGTTTTGCTAACTGAAAATTGAATATAGTAAATAAATAAATGTCTAAGAATTAAATGAATAAGTAGTATGCTATGACTGTATGTTGTATGTTAAAGTCATCCATGGTAAGACATGGAGAAATTGGTAGAGAATGTGCTCATCCAAGCTACAAAGGCTAACCCACTACAGAAATAAAATAAAATAAAATGAAAGATGCACATTACTAAAGTTGACAACTAATGATGCACGTCTGTAAAGACATTCTACTGAGATTTACACCTCTGCTATCCAACAGCACAAGGATGCTACCTGTCAGGTTTGGTTCTCTCCTCCAGCTGCTGGACTTCATTTAACAACTTATGCAAGCTTCGGATCTTTGTTTTCTTCTCATTCAGCACCAAGATAAATCTGTGATACAAATCAGCTTCCAAGGCTTCTTTGGCACTTACACATTTCTCAAATCTAAAAGTATAAAGAAATGAACAAAATGAAAGCCATATACATTTTATATCATTAATATTATTTAATCTCATCCTCATGATTTTAAGAAACCTTTGAAGGCAAACATAATTAAGGTCGTGTTTATTTAAGCAGAGTGTGAACACATTAGAAAAATTTGTTATTTTTCCAATATTTTTCTAATATGTTTTATTTATATTTGAATATAAATGAATTCTAATATAAATTCTAACATTTATATATAATATAAATATAAATATAACATATGTAATATATAATAAATATAAATATATATATTTGTTATTTTTCTAACAAATTTCTAATATGTTTTATTTCTAATAAAATAAACAAATATTTGTTCATATTTGTAATCTATGCTCTTAAAAATGATAATTGAATAGATAGAAATAAAGCTCCATAACCTAAATACTCAAATATAATAATTCATACAGTTTATTTATAAAAGCTCATGAACTATTTCTATTACATATTGTATAATGTACAAATACACATTAATATTATTACAGCAGCAATGAGGATATTTTATATCAAAGCAATACACATAATTTGTTGTCAGTCTTCAGACTATGACTTGTTCCACAAGAACATAGTGACTTTATAACCTACCACACATACATGCACACACCCAAACATAAATAAAAAATGTACATAATGAATTGAATTATGCCACCCGATATTTCCAAGAACATAATAAAGAAATGCTGAAAAAACTATATATCGTCAGACTTAGAGATATTATTTTAAAAAAGGTCCTGATCCTGGAAAGGATTGATGTAGCATGGGAAGGGAATATAAGAATAGAGAAAAAGGAGGGAGGTGATTGGAGACGGGATGGAGAGAAGAAGGTTTATGGGACATATGGGGAGGAGGGATCCGGGAAAGGGGAAATCATTTGGAATGTAAACAAAGAATATAGAAAATAAAAATATTAAAAAAAAAAGAAAGAAAGAAATTCAGGAGAATACAAAAGCCAATAAGGAGGAAATGCAAAAATCACTTAAAAGAATACAGGAGAACCTTGATCAGCAGGCAGAAGTCATGAAAGAGGAAACACAAAAATCTCTTAAAGAATTAGAGGAAAACACAAACAAGCAAATGACAGAACTGAGCAAAAACTTCCAGGATCTAAAAACAGAAGTAGAAACAGCTAAGAAAGCACAAAGGGAGACAACTTTGGAGATAGAAAACCTTGGGAAGTAATCAGGGACCATAGACGCAAATATCAACAACAGAATACAAGAGATAGAAGAAAGAATCTCAGATGCCGAAGGTACCATAGAAACCATGGACTCAACAGTTAAAGAAAATGCAAAATGCAAAAAGCTTGTAACCCAAAATATCCAGGAAATCCAGAAAACAATGAGAAAGCCAAATCTAAGGATTATAGGCATTGATGAGTGAAGATTTCCAACTTAAAGGGCCAGCAATTCAACAAAATTATGGAAAAAAACTTCCCTAACCTAAAGAGAGAGATGCCCATGAATATACAAGAAGCCTACAGAACTCCAAACAGACTGGACCAGAACAGAAATATCTCCCATCACATAATAATCAAAACCCCAAATGTACTAAACAAAGAAAGAATACTTAGGGCAGTAAGAGAAAAGGGGTAAGTAACATATAAAGGAAGACCTATCAGAATTACACCAGACTTCTCACCAGAGACCATGAAAGCTAGAAGATCCTGGGCGGAGCTCATGCAGACTCTAAGAGAACAAAAATGCCAGCTGAGACTACTATACCCAGCGAAACTCTCAATTACTATAGATGGAGAAAGCAAGATATTCCATGACAAAACCAAATGTACACAATATCTTTCTACAAACCCAGCCCTACAAAGGATAATAGGGGGAAAACACCATTACAACGAGGGAAACTATACCCTGGAAAGAGCAGGATATTAAGCTTCTTTCATCAAACCCAAAGAAGATAACCACACACATATAAAACTCAGGAGACAGCAGGTGTTGGCGAGGATGTGGAGAAAGAGGAACACTCCTCCACTGCTGGTGGGATTGCAAGATGGTGCGACCACTTTGGAAATCAGTCTGGCGGTTCCTCAGTAAACTGGGCATGTTGCTTCCTGAGGACCCTGTTATACCACTCCTCGGCATATATCCAGAGGATTCTTCAGCATGCAATAAGGACACATGCTCTACTATGTTCATAGCATCCCTATTTGTAGTAGCCAGAAGCTGGAAAGAACCTAGGTGTCCTTCAACAGAGGAATGGATACAAAAAATGTGGTATATTTACACAATGGAGTACTATTCCACCATTAGAAACAATGAATTCATGATATTCGTAGACAAATGGATGGAGCTGGAGAACATCATACTAAGTGAGGTAACCCAGTCTCAAAAGATCAATCATGGTATGCACTCACTGATAAGTGGATATTAGCCTAGAAACTTTGAATACCCAGGACATAATCCACAAATTAAATGATGTCCAAAAAGAATGGAGGAGTGGCCCCTGGTTCTGGAAAGACTCAGTGCAAGAGTATAGGGGAATTCCAGAACAGGGAAGTGGGAAGGGGTGGATGGAAGATCAGGGGGAGGGAAGAGGGCTTATGGGACTTGCGGGGAGTGGGAACCCAGAAAAGGGGAAATCATTTGAAATGTAAATAAAAAATATATCAATAAAAAAAATGAATGCATCTACCTCCAAAGTCAGGTTTATTAAACTGCATTTGCTGCCCATTTCTGCAACAATAAAGTAATTTTTCAAACAGAAAAAAAAAAGGAGCATGTAACAATGCAATTCTGGAACCACTTAGTGCACATTCTTTCAGCGCCATTCCATGGAACCACAGAGCATGTGTGTTCTACCAAGTGCTTTATGCTCAGTGCCTAGCAGAGATGTTCAGTACACATCCATGACATAAATGAATAACGTGAGATCATAAGCACAGGTTTTCATTTGTTGACTTTATTACACAGCTCCAAGAGTACCTTTCCTTTTCAACAGCATTTCCCACAGTTTCTCTGATCCTGTCTTCCATGATGGCAAGCACTTGGCACTAGATGAGTTTGAGAGTGACATGACACACACTCTGAAGTCCTCCTCCTTGGAGATGCCTTTCCAAGTGCGTGGGAGACTAGCCGGCGTTCTTCAGCAGCACAGTGCCTATGCTAGGGGGTGAGACTTCGTAAAGAGCATGGGATGGAATACATATCCCTTCAGCCACTTCACACTGGCAAAAGGAGCTTGGTGGACTTGTTTTTCCTCATTGGCTACAAGATACACCAAGTCTGAGGTACCTCGTAGGAATATGTTTCCCTTTAGTCCTTGTTATTTCAAGATACTGCCACTATGTAAGATTTATTTTATGTGCAGGGTATCTTACTGTATCTGTAATTTCAGATGCAAACTGTCAGATGAACATTATCCTATTTTCATTTACTATGTTCTAACGTAATAACATAAGAAATTTAACTATGAAAACATGTATAAACACCTAAATGATTTCATTATATAATAAAAATGCTTTAAATACATATTTGATACAAATACATTTCATGTATATCACAATTTCCTACAAAAAGTTTAGAAACAGCAACAAATTCAGAATCTATTATATTTAAATACATATTTAATTTTTATATAAAGCAACCCTGATGTTTTTTACTGAAAGATTATGTACTCATATTAACTGTCAAAAACTATCAAGCAAATCCCCACAACATTATAAAAAATACAACATGTATAACACATTAAATTTTAAAAACTATCAAGCTAAAATTAATTCATATAATTTTCATAAAGTAGTACTAGTCTGAAAACCCATACCATGACTGTACTGAGAGGAAAAATAATTTTTGTTACGAGAAAAAAGTTATGCATCATGTAGGTTAACCATGCCTGATTTTATTTTATGGCTTTATTGTAATGACTTGGTCAAAATCAGGGTAATACTTCCCAGAAAATGTTGCACTGTATGGCATAGAGTATTATTACAAACGCTGAGAGAACACAAATTTACTCTAAGTTATTATCTCCTCAACAAACTCAGAGAATATTGTTCATTTATCCTGTTTAGTAAGACCTGCATAGCTTGTCTTTAACATCTTTAAAACCAATATTCCATAGCATTATAATGTTGCTATACCATATTTATTACTTGCCTCCTGACAATTGTCTATCTGAAAATTTGCTGAAAAATTAGGCAAGAATTTCTAGGTCAGAGCTTTGGTCAAGGAGAGACATGGGATTCATTGCTAAGCGTGTGGTAGTAAGACTCACCCACAGACCACTGAAGCAAATTAGAAATAGTTCAAGGATCTTCCCGAAAGCCAGGCTCAAACTAGATGACACATAAATAGCAGGAAGGAAGAAAAACTTAATGACATTTGTCCTTTCAAAATTGATGATGATATAGAGCAATAATAATGCTAAAATTCATCATTAATCAAGGAATTAAAAAGTTATAGTTATTTTTAAAATTAATAAGTAATAAATAAATAAGTTTTAAAAAGCATAGATTTGTTAGAATAAAATATATCTAAGTAGTGAGTGGCCAAAAAGGAAAGCAAGCAAAAACAAAAACAAGAAAATTCACACAAAAATAACATCCCAAATAAAACAGCAAATTGACAGTCTAGAGTAAATAAGAGGCACATGCATGTGGGCATACGGTATAGGAACAATACAGTAATCCTCATATTAACAGTGAGATCTGGCTAAGTTATACCAGGCCAAGGCTGAATAACACAAGAAAATCTGAACAGAACAGAGTGGCTCAAGATGGCTGAGAGGAGCTGGAGTAGGGGCTGAGACCACAGCCGGAATAAGGCCCCAGGCCAGGAAGAGGATGGCCACAGCTGTCCTTTATGCTCTCTGAAGACAAGGTTTTCTCTAACTATTCTTAAACAATCTAATGGGCTGCCATGGAGACACAAAAATATCCCCTAAGGTCTTTAAAAATCAGACTCAATTCATCTGCTGATAATGTGATTCCACCTTGAAGATACAAAGACAAAGAGCTTCCCAGGCCTGCTAATTCAGCCAGTGCAGTTGGATGAAGATTGCTTCCTACTGTGGGTTTAATAACTGTAACTCAGAATAAAGCCAGAGAATTTCTAAACTGAGGTTTGACTGCAAACAAAAGACCTATTCAGTAACACAGAAGTTGAGACTTATTGTTTGAAATGAAGTAGGAAATCCAATAAATAAATACATATAATAACCTCAGAATTCACATACAAATTTCTAATGTTTTCCTTTTATGTGTTAAAAGTATAAAAAAAAACACTCTAATGAAAAACGCGAGCAAAGAACACTTAATTATTGAGCAATAATTAAGCAGTAAGAGCAAAACAATGCTGAGGCCTGTGCATCACAATTCACAATTTCTATTCATCTGTAATCCCTTACTCCTCTCTCAAGACTTGTTTATTACTGTATCTTAAAGGTGAAAATATTTATATTCAGTCTGATCACAACATTGATCCATATTTCAACTTAAAAATATATGCATAATTCAAGATATATTCAATTACCATTTAATTTCTTTTTAAATGTAAAAATACATATATTTTGTAAACAATGGGTAATATTTTGTTAGTGTACATATCTCCTGAAAGAGAACTTAAAACTTTTAAATATTAATAAGAATATAATTACATTATTGTGTTAGCTCTATTTTCTACACAGTATTCAATACACTTCAGATCTTCCTACCATAGTTTTTGAAGAAATATTTATTGTTCTCTCCAAGTTCCTCTTTCAAACACCCTTTTCCTTTTATCTGGAGTTTGGATAAAGTGTGGGAAGAAATGATTGGATCATACACGGACACCTTCACAATCATCGGCTACGTTATAAATGGACTGTGACAGAGATTTATAACAGGTCCCTGTTTCTGACCATTCTCTACTGCAGAAGTCCCCAGTTTCTGAACGCAGTACAAGTTTTCTACTTCTCATCTGTTGAAAGCCAAGTGTTAGGCAATTCTGAGGCCACAGGGAAGCCAGTGTGCTGAGGGCTCTGTTGACTCGCTTGGGCTCAGAGATGGTAAGAAGAGAACGGTGCAGATGTGTGGCTGTGACAAGGCCACGGTGTGCTGGGAGAGCCTCAAAGAGCTCACTTTGTCTCCCCAGAAGGAGCAAAGGCAGACTGGGGAAATAGATGCATTCACTAATCTCATAGAATGTACATAAACAACGGCCCAGAATTCCCCATGAGGAGTCCTTCTTCCCAAGATGTAGGTTCACTCCAATGGCAGCACATTGTCTGTCTGGTGACACAGAGGACACCTGTCACAGTAGTGACATCAGAAAATATAGCTAGAGTGATCATAAATGACAAGTGACAGGAAATGTTTTGATGCTGTCAGGCAAAAGGCCCTTCTGGATAGCTGAAAAGGCAAATCAAACACCTGTATGGCACAGAACTACGTGCGGCTCACTCAGGGTCTCTCTGCACAGAACCATGTGCAGCTCGCCCATGGTTTCCCTGCACAGAATGTGGCTCCCTCACGGTTCCCTGCACAGAACCATGTGCAGTCCACCGGCAGTTTCCCTGGACAGAATGTGGCTCCCTTACGGTTCCCTGCACAGAACCATTGCAGCTCGCCCACGGTTTCCCTGCACAGAATGTGGCTCCCTCACGGTTCCCTGCACAGAATGTGGCTCCCTCACGGTTCCCTGCACAGAACCATGTGCAGCTCGCCCACGGTTTCCCTGCACAGAATGTGGCTCACTCATGGTTCCCTGCACAGAATGTGGCTCCCTCACGGTTCCCTGCACAGAACCATGTGCAGCTCGCCCACGGTTTCCCTGCACAGAATGTGGCTCCCTCACGGTTCCCTGCACAGAACCATGTGCAGTCCATCAGCAGTTTCCCTGCACGGGCGGACTTATCCAGGCTCATCTTGATTCCTGACTGCCTGCTACTCAAGGGATGGGGCTGAATGCTGATGACAATGACCGGCAGATACTTTAAGGCAACTGCTTCAAGTACAGAGTATACTCCCTGAGCTCTTTGTAAGTAATTTATAGATCAAATTAATCTAAAGATATTTTAGATTTTAAATATAAAGTATTATGGATTATCATAACCACAGTTTCTCTTCTTTAATGTGATTAATTTCATATATAAAATAGAAAAATATAATCAGACTATCAATGCCATTCCAAACAATGCTTTGCAGCACAGATAACTTGATACTGATTCATATGAAATAAAAAAAAAAAGTTTAGGAGAAGAATTAACTGATTTTTCTATATAGCTGCCTAAATATATAAACTGGCATTTGAGTCATTTATATATTTAGTACATATACATGAATATAAAAATAATTTAAAGCTAAAAGAGAAAACCACAAGTTTTCCCTTAATATTAAGTATGAACATCAAAGATAACTGGGTATTAATTATCTAATTTTATGTATATTACCTAATTTATTACTTATTAAGAGCTTCTTTTAGCTACTCTCATCTTCATATACATATGTGAATAACAAACTATTTAATACGTAGTTCTCCAAAGAGTTCTAAATGTTTATATAGAACCATCACAAGAGTTGCCCTAAAAATTCACACGTACATTTAAATAAGAAGCATGATATTATTATGCCTTTATCTTAATAAAGAAAGATTTTTAAAAATTTACTATATGGTACAATTTTTAACATCAGTATATATGCAGTCCATAATTACTCCAAATACTATTATATACACAAACATACACATACCATGTTTGCCTCTGTGGGAATATAAGTGTTCCTGACAAAGTTCAAATGCATGTTGTATATCAGAATAGTGTAAATTATATACTGGGTGAGAGTACATTATAATTTGCATGAAAAAGTAATAATTGAAAAGAAATATATCATTCTTATTAACCATTAAAAAAGCAAGAATCAAATACCAGAAAATGAGAGACTTTTCAATGTCTCGTTCAGTAGCCACAACTACTTCATCTTTTAAAAATGACTGTAGCATGAATATTCAGTCAGGGAAAATGTCGCTAGTCGAGCCAAAACACACATCATTTGAAGCAGTTACTAGTCACTGATTCCAAACAAAAAGCCCACTGTGCTTAGTTACATTTCACATCTCCTTTTGTTAATTATTACTCTTATAAATTAAGCTAAAGTAATTCTTTCCTTACAAATATCCCGATTCTTTGCAATGCCGAGGACTATGCCTGTCCATCTGTATGCTAAGCACACATCCTCTCACCAGGCATCATACTCTGACTAATGTTTTTATTAATAATGCAACAATGGGCTATGATATTCAACCCCCAACTATTTATTACTTTCCTGTTTCTTGGCTCTACCAAGGAACAAGTGAGCTGAAATGGTTAATGTCCTCCTGCAGTATAAAACAGCCACTAATAACTTGGTTGAATGAAATCATGTAAAGGAATAATGAGGGATTTTATGAAATGCCTGCTGTACATATGCTGTAACTTTGTACATCACCAGCTTACGTTTGCAGGAATGAAAGAGCGCAGTGTCTTTCTGACACAAACTCTGTGTACATACCGGCCTTGAACATCATTCCAGTCCCTAACGAGCCTTTCATTTTCCTTCTGCAGGTGCTCGTTTTTGGCTTGTTTTTCGGCAATAGTGTCCAGGCAGTAACAAATGAGTTCTCTAATGACTTCAGCTGAGTTTGAAACATTGTCTAAGTTGAAGGAACCAAGTCTGAACTTAAAAAAATAAAAGAAAGAAAGAAAGAAAGAGAATAGAAAACATGTTCAGATTGAGAGTGGTGTTGAGATTTAGTAATACAGTTTTCAACATACTTTCTTCTGAGGGGAAAATGTATGAGACTGAAACTGTACTTACCATATATACTACAGGGAAGATAAAGCTGGACCGTCCCTAGCTTTCTATTGCATTTCTCATATGAATCAACAAATAGCCTAAAAATGTCTCTCACCTCCTATTAGAAACAAACCAATACACCTGCTCTTTCCTAAAGCTGAAGTATGAGCCACCCACTCAGAGAGAGGGTTACAGATGAGAACATTTAACTCATGTATTATTAAGGAGAATGTGTGAATATTACTATAAAATAATTCATATATAAACAACTGGTAAAGAAATATCCAATATTGGGAATAGTTAAAACTTAAATAGTTAAATTTCCAATTGGTAATAGTTTAAAAAAAGGTAGTATTAAGGAATGGACAATCTGTGAAAACTATTTTTTATGTAAAGAATATGATAATAATAAATAAATAAATAATAAAGAGTAATAATAATAATACCAAAAAACAACCTGAATATACTTGTAAGAGGTAATCACTTTAAAAGAATTTTAAGAGTGAACTTCAAAATGAAGTAGTGCATTGGTTATTATTACAGACTGTGTTAGTTATAGAACTCAAATAAGCATACACACTAGGTATCTATATGTCTGTCTATCTATCTAGACAAATTAATACCATCCCCTCCATGACTCACTTGTTTGGGGTGTATTTTCAATTTTTGCATCTAGATCACTGCTTTTTAGTATGTTGTATATTTATAAAATATGTCCAAAATGTTTCACTTTTCAGGTCGAAAATTTTGAGACAAAATTAATCATTCAATTTATAGAAAAAACAAATGAAACCCAGCTATCCAAAACCTATAACCTATGTGGCAAATGACTAGAAATTACAGTAACTTCCTTTCATATAATATCACTTGGATATACAACACCAAAAAGTAAAGGACTGTACATAAATGTGTTGGAACATAAAGGTAGAAGATAGTTTAACATCATGGAGACTTTAACAAAAGGCTTAAAATATGACTCTTAGATGCTGAGAAACACTTGTCTTCATTGACTATGTAAAGAAAACTGAGTACTGTGACAGTAGCTTTAACAGTTACCATGGCACAATCAACAAGCACCTGGGAAAAGTGTCTCATGATATAGAGCAGACTGCACGGAGGATGTTTCTAAGGAGACAATCATGACTAAGCTAACTAAGGTGAGAAAAGTCATCCACTGTAGTGGCGCCTTAGCAGGGACTCCTCAGTAGGGAGAGTGAGTGCCAGCTCAGCATGCAGGCAGGGCATGTCGTCACAGCCACAGAAAACGAAAATAAAACAAATATTTATAGCCATTTAGATTAAAAACACATTTTAGAGGATCAATTATTACTTTTCTAACCACAAAACATGTGTTTTTAAGCTGAAACTGGTCATAATAGTTACTTAATTCTTTACTTCACCTCAACATTTATTGGCTCTTCAAGTAAAAAGGTATTAGACAAACATAATTTCCTTTATTTCAGTGAATATACCCATTTGAAAACAACTCATTGCTTTGATTAAATTAAGCAATTTGAGAAATATTTAAGAAAAACATAGTTGGATAGAGTAGAATTCAGGATGTCTAAATTATTTTAACGCCACTGTACTCGATTTAATTAGTTATTTTAAACTTTTAATCAAAGATCAAGAGCATTTAACATTCTCATGTAATGAAAGGTAAGTCCATGTAACAAGAATAAAAGATGAATTAAATTTTAATGGCATGTGAAGTATATAAAATGGAGATAAGAGGCAGCTTGAAGGAGGGAAATGCAAGGGGGGGTGGGGGGATGGCCATGGAAGTTTCCGAATCAGGTGAGGGGAAGGACAGGAGAGAAGGCTAGATGGCCATGAAAATGAATGGAAATTTTCAACTGACAGGGGTGAGGAGGTGGGGGCATGTCCACTATGACAGAGCCCTGGGATGAGAGAGGTACCCAAGAATCAATGGGGGTGACGTTAAACTGTAACTCAACATTGGGGATATGGAACCTGAAGAGGCTAACCCCTATTGCCAGGCAGGAACCCCAGTAGATCAAAAGGGACACCAATCCATCCACAAAACTTTCCACCCAAAATTTATGCTGTCTACAAGAAATGCAGGCACAGGGAATGAAGCAAAGATCTAGGGAATGGCCAACCAATAAAATGACCAACTTGAGATCCAACCCATGGGCAAATACCAGTCCCTGACACTATTAATGACACTCTGTTATATGTGCAGACAGGAGTATGCTGTCCTCTGAAGGGCTCCATCCAGTATCTGACTCAGATACAGATATAGATACCCACAGGCAAACAGTAGATGGAATATGGGGACTCTTCTATAAGAGTAGCAGGAAGCTTGTGGACCCCAAGTGGATTGGAACTGCACAGGAAGACCAACAGTATCAACTAACCTAGATCCTTGGGGCTCTCAGAGACTAAACTACCAACCAAAGACCATACAGGTGATGGACCTCGGCATCCCCACACATATGTAGCAGATGTGCAGTTTAGGCATCATGTGGGTCCTGAACAACTAGTACAAGAGCTATCCTATAGGCTGTTACCTGTATTTGAGATGTGATATTCTAGCTGGGCTGCCTTGTCTGGCTTCAGTGGGAGATAAAGCACCTAGCCTCACAGAGAGTTGATGTGCCAGGGTAGGGGAATACCCAGGGTCCCCCATACACTCAGAGGAGAAAGAAAACAGGAGGAAGATGGGGGAAGGCTTAAGGGAGGAGTGATTATGAGGACAGTGAGCAGGATGTAAGGTGAATAAGTAAAAGGATAAAATTAAATTTATTTCTATTATGAAAAATAAACATTATTGCTGTCTTCATAAAAGACATGTTTACCACCTAAGATGTTTAAAGCTAACTGTACATGGGAACACTAAACAAAACACTCTTCTGGTTATTGGCACACATGGTAACACACAGGTATCTACATTGTACTGTGTTTTTTGAAGCGTGCATATTAGAATACTTGCTATAAGGAATTGTACTGTGTTCTGGCAAATGTGTATGGGCAAATGTGTATGTTAAAATACAGGAGAGTAATGACAAACTGTTTTCCCATGCCAAAATAAAGCAATTCCAAAGCTGAGCAAAAATAAAAATAAAAAGAGTATATAAACTGGAATTAAATTAGAACAAGTACCTGTTGAAGCTTCTCTAAATGTAAACATGCAAAAGGTTAAAGGAGATCTGTAAAATATTATCTTTTGAGGTGATATGATCAAGTAAAAATCTAAACTCCTTTACTTTAAGCAGATGACACTGTCAACAGAACACACAGCCACAAAGATGCTTGGCTTTCTCTTCATATTACCGCTGTCAGTGTGTTAAAAGTGACGTACATTTTTAGGGAAGAAAGGTTTTTAACACATGAAACTTTTAAGATGCAATGCATAGAAAGCATGGCCACACTTGAATATTGAATAAAGGAATGTATAATATATCAATGCAAAGATAAAGCCAAGTCCATGTCCAGCCCTATATAGTCCATCTTAAGAGAAAAAGAAGAAAAAAACTACTTATAAATTAATTTTTGTTAAAATATTATTGAAACATTACAAAATATTTTAAAAATTGTATTATACATGAATACAGTGTATTTTGACCATATTAATCCCTAATTCTTAGTTCCCTGAGATCTACCTCTAATACCTACCTCAGCATAATGTTCTCTTTCTTCAAATGAAAAACATAGTTTTTAATTAATTATAGTATTAATAATAATAATCTTGTAGTGTTGTGTTTCCTTCAGAGTTAGCAATTTCTTGTTATAGATTGCCTTAACTAGTTTCTGTTGCTTTAAAATGTATGAATATAACTGTTATCCCCAAGAATAAAACACAATAAAAGACAAGTATGTGAGTATGAGATCCACAGATAGGATTTCCTGCTAGTATCTATAGATCTTGCCTGGTTTGCTTAAAGGGATGGTCTGAATTTCCCCTGTGCACAGTGCTCAGCATCAGGGCAAGAGTTCTTTTTCACTAACTATTGCTGGGTACACATTACAGATTCAGTCAGAGGTGTAGGACAGGGACTCCATAAAAGCCTCCTTCTCTGGAGCCTGAGAGGAAATATTTCCATAGTTTAGTGCTTCAAACTCGTCTGCACAGTGACCCTGAGCACAGAATAAGTGGGGGGCATAATACCATTTAAAAAAGAGTCACTGTCCCTTGAGACTAGGGAGAGGCAAGCTCTCCATGCCCGCCTGCATCTCTGCCACCACCTTTACTGTGCTGTCCTGGTGGGATTAGGGCCTGCTCTCCAAAGGGAGGCAGCTGGTGAGGGGCATAGCAGGTGGGCCTGGAGGTCACGTGAGCTATGCCTGCTCTTCTCCAGACACAGCACTCAGAGGAGCACTGTGGGACTGTGAAAGGCAGTCTGTGTTCTGGTTGAGCGAGGTTTAATCTCCAGAGACCCAGTAGATATTCTACAAGGGACAGACCCATTGGCCATGCTCCCAGACACTAGGCTTCTGACATGTGGCCCTCACCTCCATAATCCTGTGGCCATCAGTCACCTAGGGCAGTGCCCCAAGCCCCTAGCATTCTACCTATACTCCACCCCACAGTCAACTGGCAACAGCCAGGTATGCTGCTCCCCAAGCTTACCTGGCCAGAGCCTGGTAGGCCTGGCTCATATAAGAGGGGCTGTTTGCCCCCTCCCCTCTCTCTTACTCTCTTGTTCTCTCTCTTGCCCACTTAACCCCCCTCTCTCCCCATTCCCTTCCCCCCCACTCTCCACATGGCCTTGGCTAGACTCTACTTCTCTACCTTCTGTCTACTTCTCTACAATAAACTCCCAAAAACCAGGACTGCCAGGTCCAAAAACTCTGGACCCTCTGCACTAGAACTATGGGGCAGGTTTTCCCCTAAAGAACCACACCACTAGGTAGCCTCCTGCTAGAAGGCCTCCCAGAATACCCAGACAAGACAGCCACCAACCCAAGCTGTCCACCAACCAAGCCAAGGACACTCTTGTCCCTATGGGACCCAGCCACAGCCCTCCCCTGACCCTTTCCCTTAGGCCTAGGCCAGATCCCTACCCAGTTCTCAGCTCTTCCTCAACACCCAGTGTCATCTGTGGTGTCCAAGACTGAGGACCGATCAGCCGATGTGAGGCGCAAGGTCCCATGAGCTCTGCCCTGCCAGCTCCCAGGGCGACCCCAAGGACTGCCCTTTCCCTACCCCAGAATAGGGTTCTGCAGCCTCTCAAAGCCTGACACCCACCTGGCAGTTCTGTGGGGATGTGCACTGTCCAAATAGCCACGTCTGCTTGCCCAACAGCCTGAGCTCTGGGCAGGATGCAGGCCATCACCCCTTTAACCCACAGAGCAGGCCCTGCAGCTCATCTGGGCAGCACTATGGAGCTGGCCTTGGTGGCAAAAGTGCAGGTGAGCCTGCCTGGAGGGCATGGGGGGGCATGAGAGCAGGAGGCCCTGCCAGCTGTGGCATTTGGTGAGCATCCCTGATGCACAACTAGAGAGCCAGCCCCAGTGGTGTAGGTGCAGAAGGAATAGAGGGCTTATCAACTCAGCTTCCATCCGGACGCAGGGCCAGGGTTTGGAGTTGCACAGTCCCAATATCTACATCTACGATGTGCAGGAGTGTCTGAACTGTGATGTCCTGCTGCTCCAAGGCTGCAGAATATCCATGACATAGGGTAACAGGACATAGAAGATGAGTCCCTGGGGAACTCAGTATAGAGAGTATAGCAGAAGCCACAGGCCTGGAAACAGACCAATGACTCATTACAGTGAACATTCGCATATTAAGATGTAGGAACAAATTCTCACCAACTGTGCCACTTTCAAGATTGAACTACATTTACTTGATAAAAGCACATAAATATTAGAAGCCATTGCACAGATATTACAAACTTTTCAGAAACAAAATGCTTACATTGTAATTACCACAAGGCAGTCTAAAAACTAGTACTGTTAATTGTGATATGTCCTACTAAACCTAGAGACAGATGAATGAAAATAAACGAACACCTTGGCAGACACAGACATTTCAACAAACACCTTCTTTTTGACAAGGTTGAGAAAAAATATGGAGCATAATAAATAGTGAGCATGTATTTAATGAAAATGTCTTGCCAAAAATCTCTTTTTAAAGGTAAGTTCTCAGACACTCCAGTTCTGGCAGTGCGAAACTGCACTTAACTCTCTCACTCTCCTGCTGGACTTATAAACTTTGGGATTAAGTAAAACCTTAAAAAAAAAAAAAAAAAAACAGTCAAACCTCTGTTCTGGTCAAAGGAAAGAAATAGAATCTGAATGATATTCAAAGAAGGTGACATCCATGTTTATGTGGCTTTTGCCACAGGACCCAGTCCAGTCCACAGAGAGAATGCTAGACCTCAAGTTGAAATATCACTTCCTGTCTGTAAGAGCCAAAGCACGGAGAGCACAGTCACACAGCAACAGTCATTGCCACAGAAACAGAGACACAAGTACACAAACAACAGGAGACAGAAATGGGCAGAATCTACAGAGGCAGGGCTGTAAGGACTCATTAGGACTAAATCTTATGTCTTTATAGATGGGTATAAAAGAAACTCAAAGGAACTCCATATAACTGAGGGTGAAAATCTGCATAATTCAGAAAGCCAAAAGGACACAAAATAGGGGCTATGGAATTTTAAAGGTAATTATAAAAAATGAGCTGAATAATTTAAATTTTAATTTTAAAAGCATAATTTTAAACCAAAGTAAATTGTGTTAGAAAGGAATTCATATAAACATAATTACTAAATTTCAGAAAACTTAGAACAAAAAGTGTATTCTAAAAAACTCCCAAAGAAATAAAACAGGTTGCATATGACAGATGAGGATTATAAGGACACTTGATATCTGTTGTAAGGATGGAAAATAGAAATTGAATGAATTTTGTGACAAGAAGGTATATGACACTATGTTGAATCATGATAAAGTAAGGCACTTGTCTTTATTCAGACAACTGTAATAAAATACTTCAAACTAACATATAAGCAGGAAAACATATTGCTCATGCTGCTAAGAAGTCTAAAATGAAGAACCAGCACATTCAGTGGCAAGGGTTTTTCCTCACAAAATATACCTTTCAACTGTGTCCTCAAATGGTGACAAGGTAGCCAACTAATAGGTCTCTCGGGCTCCTCGGCTAAGGGCATGAAACCCATTCATGAGGATATAATTTAAGCTTGATTTACTACTACCTACCATAATATTGACCAAAATCTAACATGTAAATTTTGGCGAAATAAAGATGTAGAACCATGCGTCCATGTAGAACGCAGCAATATAAAATGAAAACAACATGAAATTCAGTACAAAAGAAAAAATAAATGGATCTTCAAAATGATGTTAAGTTTGTATATATGAATTAAATTCTTTTTTCAAGTACTTTCAGTTTCTTGTACTGTTTTATAATAATAACTTTTAATGGCAATTTAATAATTTAGGGCTAGGCTTATTTGGGTATTAGATCATTTGAACATTTTGCATATTCTTTTAAAAATCATAACATGAAAATACAGGAAGAATTTAACATGGTTCTTTTTTTGTAAAAGTAAACATGAGTTTATTTTCACTGAGGGGAAAAAAACTCTTGTGTTAGGAGAAAGAAGCTGCATCTGCCATTTCCTATGGAACTGAATGTGCACAGGAGAACGTTGTGTGCTGAGTCAGTGTGGAGTGTGTGGTCATCATGCAGTTCATTACCAACCCTCTGCGTTCTACTCACTTCTGTGGAGATGCCTTCCAATCTCTATCTCCCTGAAACCAATGTTATTGGCTTCAGTTGTGGCAATAGAAAAAATTCTAACCACATTCTGAACAACCTAAACAATGACTACTTCCAATTTTAATAAATCTAAACACCGGCTGCTGGGGAAACAGTACAAACGGACTGTTGCCATCATCAGCCTCTTGTGGGACGAATCTCACTGTAGCTGATAAGCCTCTACCTTGCTTCAGACACTGCACGCCTTCACCACCCTCCCTTCCCCCTTTCTTACATTAGTAATAATACCTTGCCTCCTAATTTCCAATCGTGCAAAGATTCTTCAGATTTTAGACTCACATACTCCACTCTATGCTCTATTAATTGAATACTGATATTATGCTTTCCCTAACTTCTTTTCCTAAATAACCCCATGACCACAGTCTAAGCTGCTTGATATAATTCTCATAAATCCCCTTTTCCAGACGTAAGTGGTAAGGGGATATTGTTAGACCAGCCTGCTTTAGGGCCATTAATGATGATCCTAGTCTCAAACGTTCTTTATGAATAATGCAAACAGAAAGACAGCCAATCTAGGGTTGTAATGAGTTCCTACAGAGATGGATCCACAGAAGGCTTTCCTACCCTATTCATATATTTTTTAAAATTTTTACCATAAGAACTTGTAGCAGACAAAATATGGTTGCAAACAGGGGACATGAGTTAAATTTATGCTTAAAAACAGAATATAGTAAACATGTAACCAGTTTACGTCTCATCACACCTTAACCTCATGGGGCTCTCTACTAACTTATTCCTCCAATATATTCTGCTGCATCGGACCCTACCCCTAACATTTTCAAGATAAATTTCTGCTCCTTTCCCCTGATTCCCTCTACATTCTCCACTGAAATAGTCTTAGCAAAGTACATCAGCCAGAGGACATGTCACCATGATTATTTTACATCCATCGCCTTTGCTTCAGTGACACCTCAGTGGCCTGGTTTTTCTCTGGTACTGCTTCTTATCAGAGCCCCTTATAGACTCCTATTTTTGGATCAGTTCTTTAATGGCTGCTTGTATTCTTGTTTTCAACTCCTGTTCTTCCTCTCTATTCTCTGTCAGTGATTTCAAGTACTCTGGATGTTTGTCTTACTAGCAACACACTAAGAACTGCCAAATTTGTATCATGAGGTTAGGTCACCAGAGTGTCTTTGTTTATATCCCAGAACACACACAAATTGATTTCTAAAACTAAATTCTCCATTACCCCCCAGAAACCTGCTCCCCCTCTAAAAACCTCTTCCCAACAAGGAACAGACATTAGTCTGTAGTCTAATGCCTGGTCTCATTATTTGTTACTGGATTTTTTCAATTATATGTTTGACAATTCTACATCCTAACTACCTCAAGCCTATGTGCTTCCCCTATCTCAGTGGCCTCACTTAGAGCCAGGTCTAGTACATGACTTGCATAGGAGTGGGACCACAATCCAACTGCACTCCCTGCCACTCTCAGTTCTTCCTGTCTTCTCTACTTTTACAAGGTTGTTTCAAATCAGACTGTTAATCCTGGCTGAAGAGTCTAAAGCCCTTCCTCTAAATGGTAAGGCGTTCAAGGCTGGTCTGCTTAATGTCCATGCTTCACTCCACATCCCTAGCACACAATGCCCTTTTTGAAATTATCTCTAGTCCACATCACTACCATGAATTCATTTAATCCAGGATTTCAAAGACTCTGAATATAAAGACAATATCTACAGGGACAGCTACATTAAGACTGAATAAAACATATTCATTATGCTTTCAATGTTGTTCAGACAGTAAAACATGACCAATATCTTTTATGAACAAAAAAATCAATAAATAGAGGTTTGTAACAACATACTGGTAATTTATATCTTTACTATTTAATAGACTTGAGAGCAATATAATAAAGTATTCTTCCCCAAAGTAGTAAATATATAAATAGTAAAATTCACAGTCTTTTAAACAAATCATTTCTGAGGCAGAAATGTTCATCTTCTCTGAGTTCTACTTATATTGCAAGAACAGTTTGTGCATCATTGTGTTAGCTTAAGTTCTGTATGATGGCTAAAACTTCCATCAAATGCTCTTTCACAGTGAGAAGACAACTCCCATACAAAGCAGAAAAACTTGCAAATTTAACATTGATACAATAAACCCTGTTGCTGATTTTTTTAAAAAAAAGTTTAGAAACAAGGTCTGAAATAGCTTTCTAGGGTAAAACTGTTTATATGCTTATATATGCTTATCATATCTGTTTTAACACCATAAAATAAATAACATTAAGCAAAATTTGAATTATTTTTTCTGATTTTTTTATTAGAGATTTGCTTTATTTACATTTCAAATGATATGCCCTTTCCTCCTTACACCTCAGAAACGCCCTATCACATCCCCTGTCCCCCTGATAACACTCCCCCTCCCAATTTCCTGACTTGCATTCCCCTATTCTGGGGAATCAAGTTTTCACAGGACCAATGCCCTCTCCTCTCACTGATGTCTGAAATGGCCAATCTCTGCTACATATGTAAGTGAAGCCATTGTTCCTCAATGTGTACTCTTTGGATGGTGGTTTAGCCCCTGGGAGCTCTGGAGGTACTAGTTGGTAGATATTATTGTTCCTCCTGCAGGGCTGCAAACCTCTTCAGCTCCTTGGGTCCTTTCTCTAGCTGCTCCATTGGGGACGCTATGTTCATTCTATTAGTTGGCTGTGAACCATGGATATTTTGATCCACTTTCCAATAAGAATCAAAGTATCCACCCTTTGGTCTTCCTTCTTCTTGAGCTTCATGTGGTCTGTGAGTTGTATCTTGGGTGTTCCGAGCTTTTGGGCTAACATCAACTTACCAGTGAGTGCATACCATGTATGTTCTTTTGTAATTGGGTTACCTCACTCAGGATAATATTTTCTAGCTGCATCCATTTGCCTAAGAATTTCATGAAGTCACTGTTTTTAATAGCTGAGTAGTATAATCCATTGTGTAAATATACCACATTTTCTGTATCCATTCCTCTATTGAGGGGCATCTGGGTTCTTTCCAGCTTCTGGCTATAATAAATTAGGTGGCTATGAACATAGTGGAGCATGTGCCCTTATTACATGTTGGAGCATCTTCTGGGTATATGCCCAGGAGTGGTATAGCTGGGTCCTCAGGTAGTGCTATGTCCAATTTTCTGAAGAATTGCCAAACTGATTTCCAGAGTGGTTTTACCAGTTTGCAATCCCACCAGCAATGAAGGAGTGTTCCTCTTTCTCCACATAATAGTTAAAATTAATCAACTAACAGAGCTATGGTGATATCACTAGTTCAATTTTAATTAACAAACTTTTATGATTAGTAATATTTACATATATGTAAAATCCATTAATATTTCAATTATAAAATGAGTATGAATATTTTTCCAAATATTTTTAATATAGAAAGACAATAAAATCTATAATTTTAATTTCATTAAGTTAGAATATAAGAAACAGAAATAGAAAGAAAGTATGAAAAAGAAATCAGAAAAATATACTGCTATCACTACCATGGGCTATTTATTAAGATGTATCTGTACAGAGAAAAATATGACATCAAAGTTACAATAATAAATTCAATTTTGGAGTTCTTGTTCTAATACTAAAGTCAGTATAATATAGTCAGGAAGTTTCTATGCAATCCTTCATGGAAACTCAAAATTTAATTCCACTTGATTTCTATACTTTTTCACTGTGTATATGAAAATAACAACCTATAGAAGAATTTTAATATAGCAATATGGCTGATCATGCAAGAGATCATATTGTAACATATGATCTTGCCAGAATGCAAACACACTATTGATTATAGAATGATCTTGCTGGAATACAAAAATGCCCTTAATACACATATTTAACCCAAAATAATGAAGCCATAGTTAGTTTGTAAAAGAATGCAGCCATGTCTGAAAATGATGTCTAATTGAGGGGTAGACAACTGATGAATCAGAGAAAGATTTGACAGAATGAGTTCAGAGATAGGATATACACAACTCTCATGAAAACAACAAAGGAAAGAAAGGATACTTAAGAAAATAGCACAGGAAAGTCAGGCTACCTAAGAGACCAGTTCATAGGAAGAGAGAGGGAAGTGGAAGGGAATGAGGGAGAGGGAGAAGGCAGATTTAGAAATAATTTTACAGGTACAGGTAACAGGCAAACATTCTCAGCCTACGTTAAGGAGGATAGAAGCTTCCAGGCCTAGGTTTAGGGATACAGAGATAGAAATACTCTGGGCCAACTGTGCATTCATAAGGCTTGGGTATGGCTCTCATCTCATTACATCATCTAAGGAAATAAAAACAATACTAACAACAAGATGGATCACACAGAATATCTGCTTCCTATAAGTGAATAAAGAGCAGCAATGTATTGGTCCACAATATTAGTAAATTCATATTAGAAAACTATTACAAGCCATGATTATAACTATTACAATCATGATTGTCACCGTGATTTTTCAAATGTCAAAAGCTCAAAGTATAAATGTAGCCAGACAAAATATTAAAATATTACAATGTGTGTTTACAATGAAATAATGTCACTACTATATGAAATACCAAGTATTATGTGTAAACTATGTAAAACAGTCATTTTACATCCATTGGCTTCTTGATGTTAGCAAATATTAAAACCAGAAATTTAGTTTCAGTGACATCTAAAAGTAATCAACTGTTTTGGCATACAATCATTCCACTTCTTTTTATGAAGCAATGTCAAATGAGAACATTCGCTCATTGCCAAAATCTGTTCAAAGAGAATAGCAGCCATTGTGTTTTGGCAACTTAGTGATCATAATTCATTCAATGAAGTACTAGAGATGAATTGCATAACCTAAATAAAGGAATAAAGTAAAGATAAGACAGAATTTTGCAAACACAGCTTATAGAAAGACAACTCATGTTTATATGTAAAATCAGATTAATGAGAAAAAGAAACCATGTCATATATAACATAAATGGTAAATTTTACTATTTCAGTCACTCAGAGGTATAAACAAAGGTATAGAGTTACTACTGGAAGTACTTTGGTAAGTAAGCCACATGTATAATGCACTCAGTTAAAAAGCTCATCCCTTACTATAAGAACTCAAAAAACCATAAATATGAGTTGATAATAGTATGTGCATACTGAAATTAACATTTGGCCATAAATAAATAAAAGGATCATAGTTAATAGTATGCCTGTCAGAGGTATTTCACCATTTAGAAAGATAATTATCTCAGATATTTTAAACTTCTACAAGGTCAAGGCAGATTTTCACAAATTCATGATTTAAATAAATTCAAATTGGAAATCAAGGCACTGCCAACTAGATCAAAGTATAAGTGAAAGGAAATCATTAAAAGGACTGAGTGCGGGGATAGCTGTGATTTGATACAAGTCTTTCAAACTAATTCTATAAACAGTAAATATTGTTCATATGATCCCTTTTAATTACCAAGAAAGTAGCAACTTCAGAAAACATAAAGCAAATGATGAATATCAAGACTGTATTTTAGCCATTGCAGTTTATTAATTTTTACTAACCATACTTCATCTACTTCTCATTTTCAACAGAAAGGTGTGAAACTATTTCTATGCACAAATATTGTCTATCTCTGATGAATATAGATTGAATATTCATAATAACATAATGTATAAAGCCTTGAGCATCATCTATCTTAGAACACGTAGAGTATCAAAACAGGTGAGGTGTGAATGAAGATCAGAAAACATATTCCTGTAGACATCCATGTCACATCAATGAATGACCACTGACACTGGAACCAGACAGACATCTAATCCTATGCTGCACATGAAAACAAGATTACCAAGCAAACTTGCTCACAAGTTAATAGAGAGAAAGAGAGTGATGATGGTCATTTTTCCACTGTTATATCATCAGTGAGGAGAAACCATCCTGGCCTGGATTAAATATCCTTTTCTTCTTACTGCCAATAGTATTCTATGACCCTTTTACTCTGCTTTTATTCAAACTCTTTTGCTAGGAAACTGGTTAAAAATATATATTGTTAACAATTCAACATAACAGTTCTGAAAAACAAAACTAAGCCTAACAAAGAAAATGTCACACTCAAACACTAATAGGACAATGTAAGCAAACAAGTATGATGTATATTTCTATTTAGATTTATAGTTTAATAATTGCATTTATATTTTACATAAATTAAATCATGATTAAAGACTAAAGGATAAATTCATTAATCATGTGTATTTCATTTACAAATAACAAAAGCCACCATTGTAAACTTCTTTTATAAGCACATTAGAACACTTCTTAGTGATTATCAATTGTCAGAAGTCCTACACAGAAAATAAATAAAATGATAAATATATACAAACAAATAAAATGCCTGTTTGTAGTTGGAAAGGATTTACCACAAGAGCAAGTTTTAGTTTGTCTCAATGTACTAAGGAAAACAAAACATACAACACTGTATGGAGGTCATAATTCCTACACTTCCATGAAGGGACTGAGGCACTAGTAACTGTTTTTTCCCACCATTCATCATGGCAAATCATACTAAAGACTATCTTTTGCAAACCAATATTGGCTTTATTACAACATTTTTGATGGAAAGAAGACTTTTATTTCAAGAGTTTTAATATTTCTAGAGAGTTAATAATATACACTTTGATCTGTTATGATGTCTTCTGATACATCATAATCAACTCATAAGATGAACAATAGATTTGTCCAAAACTTCACCTAAGATACCACAAAACAGATGTTCATCTTTTTGTATCAATTGATGTTGAATTTGTATACTAACACAGGCACATTGTTCAATATAATTTACATGAACTTTCAATTAGTAATAATACTTATATTAAAAATGTTATTTGCTGCATTGTATCCAGTACTAAAGTGATTGTGAAGCAATGATGAGAAAAACATACGAGCATGTACTCTAACAGATATAAATTTTTAAAAAATATACTCTATTGAGATGGGCCTGCTGCAGTTTGTATTTTGATACTAATTCTACTCTCCTCTGAGGGGCTACAGACAACAAGTGAGTCACTTACTCAGGTGACTTCTTGTGAACCAATCCCATAGGGGAAGAGAGGAGGAGACAAGAGAGAGGGCCCTTTGGGATAGGTTTAGTATGAGGACAAGATGTAGTAGCTACTAGTGTCTCCCAGCTTATGGTGAATCCACTAGGATTCGCCACTGGAGAAATTAGACTTAATATGGTTTACAAGATTAGGTTTCTAGTTGTACCCGAAGATTAAGTTACCAGTGTTTCTGAACTAAGTTTGCATCATGTTTTTTTTCTCATGGTGACTCAACTGGGTTCGAGAGAGAAAGATACCGTGGCAAAGCATGGGTCTGCATGATGTGTACTGTAAAGGCCATGGGGGTATTGAACCATGGAGCTATAGTAGTAGCGACTCCCCAGTGGGAACCTAGCGAGCTGGGTGGAGAGACTTTGGAGTTCTGAGCCAGAGTCTCCATGAGACAATAACAGATCAACCATTGCCTGCCAGTGCATGGTTGGCCAGGCTGATGGGACAGAGAGTTGCAGGCACAAGGGGGGAAATGTGCCAGTAAATTTTTAATTTTTTCCGTGACAATACACAATCTGCAATTAGTTGAACCTGTGAATGAAAAGCATATATCCATATAAGGCCAGTGTACATAAACTCATATATACCAATGGAAAAGTATAATCAAGAAAATTCAAAATATTTTCACTATGAATCTAGTATATATTGAGAATTGTGCTAGCAGCTCAGAAGTGGGGCATAAAGAAAGTATAATTACTGGCATTACAGAAATCACATTCTGGCAGAAGAAGTAGAACAAAGCAAAAACACTTAAATTCACTTATGGCACTGAACCAGGAATGATATCGTAAAATATCTGTGACCCAGGCCAATTAGATGAATGACTAAAGTTGATGTAATGACAAACCAGAAAGAGCGCATTCCCAATTCACAGAGGTAGCAACAAATTAATGGTGGAGCAGTGGTAATGTGTATAGCTGTGGTGATATATATATACAAATGTCTAAATCAAGATTCTATATGATTTTTCAAGATAAGCTTCTAATATAAAACTTGTTTAATATTTGTCTGCACATAAGGACCACATATGCATGTCTAAAAGGAGTCAACTTGGCCCCTTTATTAAAAACAAAGTGGATTTTCCAATGGTTTCAAATTGGACAAAATATATCTCTTTCCATTTTCTCTTCTCTTACATTCAGTGTATGTGATTTTCTATTGAGGTTCTTGAGTCACTTGAACTTGAACTTTGCAAAAGGTGATAAACATGGACCTATTTTCATTATTCTACATGCAGACAGCCAGTTAGACAAGCAACATTTATTTAAAATGCTGTCTTCTTCCCATTGTATGTCTTTGGGTTCTTTGTCAAAGATAAAGTTTCCATAAATGTGTGGGTTTATTTCTGGGTCTTCAATTCTATTCCACTGATCAATGACGACGACCTGTCTGTCTCTGTAGCAATGCCAAGCAGTTTTTATCACTATTGCTCTGTGGTACATCAAGCGGTCAGGGACAGTGATTCCCTCAGAAGTTCTTTTATTGTTGAGAATTGTTTGCAGTATCCTAGGATTTTTATTTTTCCATATGAAATTGAGAGTTGCTCTTTCCAGATTTGTAAAGAACTGCGTTGGAATCTTGATAGGATTGCATTGAATTTGTAGATTTCTTTTTTGTAGAATGGCCATTTTTCTTATGTTAATTCTACCAATCCATGAGCATGGTAGAGCTTTGCATCTTCTGAGGCTTCCTTTGATTTCTTTTTTCAGGGATTGGAAGTTCTTGTTGTACAGATCTTTCATTAGCTTGATAAGAGTTACACCAGGATATTCTATATTATTTGTGGCTTTGTGAAAGGTATTGTTTCTCCAATTTCTTTCTCGGCCTGTTTATAAGTTTGTATAAAGAAAATCTACAGAACCTGGAACTCATTGGCATAGGGGGAAATTTCCTAAACAGAACTCTAATGGCTCAGGCTCTAATACCAAGAATTGAATAAAGGGACCTCATGAAACTAAAAAGCTGCTGAAAGGTAAAAGACACAGTCAATAGGACAAATCACCAACCTACAGATAATCTTCACTAACCCCACATTCAATAGAGGGCTAATAGCAAAAATATATAAAACACTCAAGAAGCTAACTTTCAGAAGATCAAATAACTCAAAATTATAAACTTGAGGTACAGAACTAAATAAGTAATTCACAACTGAGGAATCTAAAATAGGCAAGTAGCACATAAAGAAATGGTCAAAGTCCATAGTGATCAGGGAAATGCAAACCAAATGACCCTGAAACTACACCTTACACCAATCAGAATGGCTAAGAACAAAAACTCCTGACAACATATGCTGGCAAAGATGAAGAGAAAGAAGAACACTCCTCCATTGCTGAGAGGAATGCAAACTGATAGAACCACTCTGGAAATCAGTCTGGCAGTTCCTCAGAAAACGGGAAATATACCTATCTAAAGACCTAACTATACTACTCTTGGCCATATTCCCAAAAGTTGCCCCACCAAACCAGTGGGACATGTGAGTCACAATGTTCATAGTGGCCTTGTTTGTGATAGCCAGCAGCTGGAAACAACCCAGATGTCCCACAATGAAAGAATGGATACAGAAAATGTGGTACATTTTACACAATGGAATTCTATTTCGTTATAAAGAATGAGTACATCATGAATTTTCCAGGCAAATGGATGGAACTAGAAAATATCATCCTGAGTGAGGTAACCCAAACCCAAAAGGGCATGCATGATATGCACACACTAATAAGTGGATATTAGCCAAAAAGTACTGAATACCTAGGATAACACATACTGAACTTAAGAATTTTAACAAGCAGATGGGCCCTAACCCTAACCTTAACACATTAAGTGATTAATCCCACTTAATAGGGGAAAAAATAATCACTGGAGACAGAGGGAGGGAAATATTTGGACAGGAGAGGGGAAGAGGGAAAGGGGAAATGGGAATAGGTATGAAGTTGGGGGTTAGGGGAGAAGTCCAGCAGGCCAGCAGAGTGAAGGAAAACATGCAGCCTCAGAAGGTGGGAGGTGGGGGACCCTCTAGAATGTACCAGACACCTGGGTAGTGAGAGATTTTCAGGACTCAAAGGGAGGGACCCTAGATGGTGTTATATCGCACTTTTCATTTTTGATTTTGCTGATTGGGATACTGTATCTGTGCCCTCTGGTTAGTTTGGTTAAGGGTTTATCTGTCTTGTTGGTTTTTTCAAAGAAAAAACTTAGTTTACCATTGTTCGATTTTAGAAGGTATAAAATCTTTTGTTTTAGGATAAAAAGTTCTAAAGGTATCTGTTAAATCCATTTGGTTCATAACTTCTGATAATTTCACTGTTCCTCTGTTTAGTTTGTGTTTCCCTGATCTGTCCATTGATGAGAGTGTGGTGTTGAAGTCTCCCAATTTATTGTGTGGGATGCAATATGTGCCTTGAACTTTAGTAAAGTGTCTTTTATGAATGTGGTGCCCTTATATTTGGAGAATATATGTTCAAAATTGAGAGTTCATCTTGGTAGATTTTTCCTTTGATGAGTATGAAGCGTCCTTCCTTATCTTTTTTGATTACTTTAGGTTGAAAGTCAATTTTATTCGATATTAGAATGGCTATTACAGCTTGTTTTTAGGACCATTTGCTTGGAAAATTGTTTTCTAGATTTTTATGCAGAGGTAGTTTTCTGTCTTTGCGCCTAAGGTAAGTTTCCTCTATGCAGCAAAATGTTGGGTCCTCTTTATGTATCCAGCCTGTTAGTCGATGTCCTTTTAAGGGAAATTGAGTCCATTGATAATAAGAGATATTAAGGAAAAGTGATTGTTGCTTTCTCTTATTTTTGTTGTTAGAGTTGGTATTATGTTTCTGTGCCTATCTTCTTTTCGGTTTGTTATCAGAAGATTATTTTCTTACTTTTTCTAGAGTGTAATTTCCTTCCTTGTGTTGGAGATTTCCATTTTTTATTCTTTGAAGGACTGGATTTGTGGAAAGATATTATGTAAATTTGTTTTTGTCATGGAATATCTTGCTTTCTCCATCTATAGTAATTGAGAGTTTTGCTGAGTATAGTAGCCTGGGCTGGCATTTATGTTCTCTTACAGTTTGTATGCCATCTGTCCAGGAACTTCTGGCTTTTATATACTCTGGTTAGAAGTCTGGTGAAATTCTGGTAAGAATGCCTTTATATGTTACTTGATCCTTTTCCCTTACTGCTTTCAAAATTCTTTATTTTGTGCATAAGGTGTTTTGATTACTATGTCATGGGATGAGTTTCTTTTCTGGTCTAATCTATTTGGAATTCTCTAGGCTTCTTGTATGCTCATGGGCATCTTGTTCTTTAGGTTAGGGATGTTTTCTTCTATTTACCATCCCTTTATGTTGTCTCTCTTCTATACCTATAATATTTACGTTTGGTCTTCTCATTTTGTCTTGGATTTCCTGGATGATTTGCATTAAGAACTTTTTGCATTTTGCACTTTCTTTGACTATTCTGTCAATGTTTTCTATAGTATATAGAAATTATATATTTTGACCTGAAATTCTCTCTTCTATCTCTTTTATTCTGTTGGCCATGCTTGCATCTATGACTCCTGGTGTTTTTCCTAGGTTTTCTATCTCTAGTGCAGTCTCCCTTTGTAAGTTCTTTATTGTTTCTACTTCCATTTTTAGATCCTGGTTTTGTTCAATTCCTTCACCTATTTGGTGGTATGTTCCTGTGATAGTCTAAGGAATTTTTGTGTTTGCTCTTTAAGGGATTCTGTTTACGTATTTTCTCCTGTAATTCTTTAAGGGAGTTATTTATGCCATTCTTAAAGTCCTCTATCAGCATCATGACATGTGATTTTAAATCAGAGTCTTGTTTTTCCAGTGTGTTGTGTTATTCAGGACTTGCTGTGCTGGGAGAATTGCGTTATGATGATGCCACATAGCCTTGGTTTCTGTTGGTAAGGTTCTTGTGCTTGCCTTTTGCCCTCCATTTTTTCTGTTCTTAGTCTTGCTGTCTCTGGTTGGAGCTTATCCCTCCTGTAGGCCTTAAGCCTGTTTCAACACTCATGGGAGATCAACTCTCTCCTGTCAGCATCTGTGTACAGAGGGTTGTGGAAGATCCTTAGCTCTTAGGTACAGATGGCAACTGAATGCATCCTGTCCCAGCTGCTCCACTGTTCCTTTGCCCTGTGTGCTCCTGGTCAATCCTGCTTTGAACAGTCATTGGAGACAAAGTGGTTATCTTAGCTCTGAGCCCAACAATGAGCATTCCTGGGAGAGCAGCTCTCTCTGGGAGGGACCTGTGTACAGCAGCCATCACAGCTTCTGTATCCCATTTACAGTGGTCATTATTTTGCTGGAGATATTTACTGGCCCTTTAAGCTGGAAATTTTCACTCTCTTCTATATCTATTATCCGTAGGTTTGGTCTTCTGATTGTGTCCTAGATTTCCTGGATATTTTTGGGTTAGAAGCTTTTTGTGTTTTGCATTATCTTTGACTATTGTGTCAATGCTTTCTATGGTATCTTCTGCACCTGAGATTCTCTCTTCTATCTCTTGTAGTCTTTTGTTGATGCTTGCATCTATGACTCCTGACTTCTTTCCTAGGGTTTCTATGTCCAGAGTTGTTTCCATTTGTGATTTCTTTATTGTTTCTACCTCCATTTTTAGATCCTGGATGGTATGTTCAATTCCTTCAGCTGTTTGGTTGTGTTTTCCTGTAATTCTTTAAGATCTTCTACCTATTTACCTGTGTTCTCTAGTATTTATTTAAGGGAGTTTTTTATGTCCTTCAAGCCCTCTATCAGCATCATGAGCTGTGATTTTAAATCCAAAACCTTGCTTTACCGGTCTGTTGGGGTATCCGAGACTTGCTGTTGTGGGAGAACTGAGTTCGGATGGTGCCATGTTGCCTTGATTTCTGTTGGTAATGTTTCTACATTTGCCTTTTAACCTTCTGGTTCTCTCTGGTGTTAGTTGGTCCTGCTGTCTCTGGCTGGCACTTGTCCCTCCTGCAGGCCTGCAAGACTATCTCAGCACCCCTGGGTGACCAGATCTCCCCTGGCACCAAGTGCTGTGGCTCAGCCCAGATCCTGGGTACAGATGGAACTCAGAATGACCCTGTCCCAGCTGCTCTACCACTCCTGTATTCCCTGTGCTACTGGCTGTACCTACCACATGGTCACCAGAGAGAAAATGGTGCTCTCCCCTGCAAACCTGGGAGTCAAAGAACTCACTGCAGACCAGTTCTCTCCTGGATGGATTGGTATACAGACAGCTGTGGCATATCCTAGTTCCTGGATGCAGATGGAGCCTAGGAGGACCCTGTCCCAGCTGCTTTCCCACTCCTGTGTTCCCTGTGCTCCTGGTTGTACCTGTCTGCTCAGTTGCTGGAGAGAAAATGACTATTTTCTCAATGTTTTAAGAGTCAGAAGCAATATGAGCAAGATTTGCAGTATTTTTATTATCTGCAATTTTAGTTTTCACAGTCTTAGTTAGCCAAGGTCAACTGGAACTATTAAATAAAAAAAATACATGAATAAACAGGTATTGTTTTGTTAGTGTATTTAAAGCTGAATGCTATAAAAGTGCAATCAGAAACCAAGTGAGCAACCCGAGGGGAAGGAAAAGTAAGAGACTGAAAACAGAAGATCCAAGGAAAAGGTGAGCGCGAGGGCAGGAGCATAACTGAAGAGGGACTGAAAGAGTGTCCCGAGGCTATAGAAGGAAAACAGAAGGAGGAAAGACATGAGTAGTGAAGGATACAGATATGTAAAATGAGAAAAAGAGAAGAAAGGAAATACTCACTGACTTCTGTCAGCTTAGTAATAACTTTCTAAATTCTAGTTCTCTGATATGCATGTCTATATATTTTCTCTGTTTATTTGTATGTAAGACTAGGTGAATTTGATTCCATATTTACTCTCACAACTATGTTAGGTTAGGGCAACACTGACTTATACAAGAAGCTATTTCAACTAAAGTAGGCCTTCAGAGAAAGTAGAAATAAGAGGAGCAAATATTTCAGAGGCTGGCCTTGACAAAATGAGCTAAGAGGAGAGTGTCTAGAACTCGAGAGCTGCCCTGAGCTGACAGTCACAAGGAGCTGACAACTGTCTGCAGCTACAAGCATCTGTGTGAACCTGAACGCCACACAATGATGTATCCTAGATGCTGCTCTCATTTTAATGCTATGAGGCCCAGAATAAGCAAACAGACAATAAATAACTAGCTAGATCTCTGACCTTAAGAAAATGGACTCAAAAGATGGATGGGATTTTTCCCAAAGGATAAAATACAAATGGCCATTAAGTATACAAATCCATGAGGAAAATATAAATCAATGCTACTTTACATTTCAGAATGGCCATCTTTTTTTCAAAAATGCTGGTGACATTGCTAGGATAAAAGTAGCCTTTACACTTTACTAATGTGAATATAAATTAATTTAGCCACCATGAAAATCAATATGGAGGTTTCTCTAAAAGCTGAAAATAGAATTGACATAAGATTCAGTTATATCATTGCTTTAAGAATACCTAAAGTAGTACATGCCTTTAATTCCATGATACAAAGGAAAGAAGATTACTGAGTTAAGGGCCATCCTGGGCAGAACCATTTCCAAATTCAGTTGTGCTGTTATACACCTTTAATCTCGGCCATACTTTCTGCTGGAGGCCTATGTAAGGACAATGGAGAAAGGAAGTATTTGTTCTTCATTTGCTTGTTTTTACATGCCAACACATGTTAGAACCTACTTCTTCAGGATTCCAGCATATACAGAAGACCATTTGGAACATGAGCCTTGTGGGATTGAACAACTATAGAATCTTAGGCTTCCTTTTCATAGGTGCCCATTGTTGGGGTCATTAGACTGCAGACTGTAAGTCATTCCAATAATTTTCCTTAATGTATGAAGATATTCCTTAAGTTCTGTGTCTCCAGAGATCCCTGACTAACCTGACAGGATCCCTGACAGGAGTATACCATAGAAACACTTATACATCTATACTTATTAGAGCACTATTCATAATTGTCAAAATGTGTAATAAGCCTGCATGCCCATAGCATCTACTAATTAACAAATTAAGAAAATGTGGTGTAGATACACAATGGAATTTTCCTCAGCCTTAAAGAAGAAAAAAAATCATGCTGTTTGCAGAAAATATAGACCCAAATGAAGATCATCATCCAGGATCAGAATGATCTTGTTTACTCTTCTACATGGGTCCTGAATTTTCCATAAGCATGCAATTATGCATAAGTAGAAATGAGAATATCTGAGAAAGTGAAAGAGACTAGGGTGTCTCTATTCAACAGGAAACAGAAAAGGAGCATGAATGAAGTAAAAAAATGTGTATACAAATGAAATCACCTTTATGAAATTCATTATGAAAAGTGAATATATACTTTTACATACTTTTCAATTTATATACTTTTATATAAATTGAAAATATAATGTTGGATAAAACTGCCATGAATAAGAATTAAGTTCAACTTATTTTCTATAAACTTTGGTATTAATAAGGTTTAATCAAATCTTATAATGAATACAAAATAATTCACTACAAAAAGAAATAACAACTGTGATCTACAAAACCAAAGGAGTTAGAACAGGGGTTCAACCTTCCTAATGTCACAAACTTTATATAATCTTCTTTGTGTTGTGGTGACCCCCAACCATAAAATTATTTTTGTTGCTACTTTATAATTGTAATTTTGCTACTGTTATGAATTGTAATGTAAATATCTGCTATGCAGGATATCTTACATGAGACTCCTGTGAAAATGTCTGTCTATGCTTTAAGGGTCAGGATACACATTTGACAACCACTGGGTTAGAGAGTTAGAAACAGGTTTTCAGAGGCTACATATATGCAAAGGACTCTGAAAGAAAGGATGTTTGAGGCCGCAGAGCAGGTCACAGCATTTCAGCACTACATAACAGCTATACAAACAGCATTGAAAAGCATTGCTGGAGCTTTCACAGCTTGACAAGGTTGTAGCAACAAACTGCTATAATGAAATTTATCTTCTGATCTCTCAACAGAGGAAAAAATGACTATGTTTCTACTAAAAGTCTAAATTGAAAATGATAGGTGCATTGCAAATTATTAACACATCAATCACAAAATTATTTCATACAGCACTTCAACAATTACACAACTAAAATTATAAAATACCAGTCTTGTTCGCATTTCATCATTGCACCTACTGAAATCTTTCTGTTCATGGTCATGGTTACCAGATGGTTTCCACAGTAATAAACACACAGCTTGTGTATTTTAAACACTGTACCAAGAAATGACAAGGTTTCATGTTTTTTCCCCTTCTAAAACTCATGCTGTACTCAAACCAAGTTTCTAAGCCAAAAAGAACCCAGGGGACCAAATGTTTAAGACAGGCAAGATCCAATATGAACATTATCCAATCTTTAAGTTTGAAAAAGGAAAACTGTCAAATTCCAACTGCTGTAGCATCATGGAAGGAGCCCATGATTAGATCTCGCAAGCCCTGTTCTCCTGAGAACACTGGCCAGGGTCCACACACCACTGGTTGGCAGGTTCAGTCAGCGGCACTGCACATGCTTCATCCTCAGCTTCTTGTCTCAACCCCCACATGCTTCCCTCCAAAGAAAACCTTCACAATAAAAACCCATCAAACCCTCTCTCCTGATTAAAGATGGGAGTCTATCGAAAATCAAGTTCCAAAAGAAAATCATTCTCTGATGCAAGAGTATGTCCAGTTCAGAGTTGTACATTCAACAAATATTTTAATTGAATAAAAGTGCTTCATTTAATATATGGTGAAAGTGCGGTCTCCATATTGTAAAAGGGAAGAGAAAAATCAGGAAAATGATTGCTCTCTATTAAATGAGAAAACTGACTTGCCTTGGGAAACACAAATGGGGTGTAAGAAAATAAATATAAAATATGTTCATTTTAAAAAGTAAGACGAAAATAATGAAGATGGAAGAAAAGGTCTCAAACATCTAAGCTCCAACTAAAACTGTGAGGTAGGCAGCCAGGCCCGGCCACAGCCCATTTGCAGTCCTCCGAGCAGGCTCTCAGCTCCTATTCCAGGATGAACTGAGTTTCGGTAAGGCAATATATTTTACAAGAGCTAAATATCCCCACTGTCAGTTGTATAATTTCATAGAGCACAAGTAGGGGCTTCAGTCTTTGCAACAGTGTGTATCTACTACCCGGCCCATTCCTAGATGCAAGTTCTAATCTGCACAATATTGGCTATTCTTCAACTCTAAATATTCCATACTCTTTAATTTTGTACAGGCATACGAATTTTGTGTATATGTTAGAATTAGCAGAACACTTTTTAAAATGAAGTTCCTATGGGAAGATGTTTTCTACAGCTCTCTGAGAATGGCTCTGTGAGGAGTATAGGGCTAAATTCTCTCCTGATTTTTAGTATGCTTGAGAGCAAATGTATATTTTGTCTTCTGAGATAAGGAAATCTGCTATCACCCATCAGTATAACTTTGTTAAACTGAACTGTGAGGATATGCTTTTTCACTTGCATGATAAATTGATTATGAATGAAGTGCTTAAAGTTATTTGAATATGCTCTTGGTATTTCAAATATGAGTTGGTACTTGATTCCATTTCTTTTTTCAAATGTATGTTGTGGTTCTCTTTAAGATGAATTTAGATTCTCTACATTATTTTTATTTTTCTAGTTCTTTGCTCTTCTTAATTACTGTCAATACTTACCAAATTTAACTACATACTTTCTATGACACTAGGCTTCATGTTAAGTTAGATTGAAAATTTCTGATATATTATTTGTATCTATTTCCAGCACTCATAATTGCAATATTTTTATAAATAACATAATAATGTATTTTAAACTAAATTTGTTACATTCATAATAATTTCATAAATGTTTTGCCTGCATATATGTGCACTGCATGCATACCAGGTGCCTAAAGCCAGAAGAGGTTATCAGATCCTCAGAAACTGGAGTTGCAGATAGTTATGAGCCACCATGTAGCTATTGAAAACTCACCTGTGGGCCTCTGGGAGAGCAACCAATCTCTTAACCAATGAATTAGCCCTAGAATTAGCATTTTATGCAACCTGTAAACTATTTTTGCAAAGGAGAATTTATGTTCATACAAACAATTATTTCTACCATAATATTTTACATTAATATTTTCTATGTGACTTGTTTACAATTTGTCATTTATAACTATTAGTATTCTAAGGCTTGTAATAGTACTTAAAACATGTTTATTATTTCTTTTTTTTTTTTTTTTTTTGCTTTTTTTTTATTTGATATAATTTATTTACATTTCAAATGATTTCCCCTTTTCTAGCCCCCCCCCCACTCCCCGAAAGTCCCGTAAGCCCCCTTCTCTTCCCCTGTCCTCCCTCCCACCCCTTCCCAGTTCCCCGTTCTGGTTTTGCCAAATACTGTTTCACTGAGTCTTTCCAGAACCAGGGACCACTCCTGCTTTCTTCTTGTATCTCATTTGATGTGTGGATTATGTTTTGGGTATTCCAGTTTTCTAGGTTAATAACCACTTATTAGTGAGTGCATACCATGATTCACCTTTTGAGTCTGGGTTACCTCACTTAGTATGATGTTCTCTAGCTCCATCCATTTGCCTAAGAATTTCATGAATTCATTGTTTCTAATGGCTGAATAGTACTCCATTGTGTAGATATACCACATTTTTTGTATCCACTCTTCTGTTGAGGGATACCTGGGTTCTTTCCAGCATCTGGCAATTATAAATAGGGCTGCTATGAACATAGTAGAGCATGTATCCTTATTACATGGTGGGGAATCCTCTGGGTATATGCCCAGGATTGGTATAGCAGGATCTTCTGGAAGTGAGGTGCCCAGTTTTCGGAGGAACCGCCAGACTGCTTTCCAGAGTGGTTGTACCAATTTGCAACCCCACCAGCAGTGGAGGAGTGTTCCTCTTTCTCCGCACCCTCTCCAACACCTGCTGTCTCCTGAATTTTTAATCTTAGCCATTCTGACTGGTGTAAGATGAAATCTTAGGGTTGTTTTGATTTGCATTTCCCTAATGACTAATGAAGTGGAGCATTTTTTAAGATGCTTCTCCGCCATCCGAAGTTCTTCAGGTGAGAATTCTTTGTTTAACTCTGTACCCCATTTTTTAATAGGGTTGTTCGGTTTTCTGGAGTCTAACTTCTTGAGTTCTTTATATATATTGGATATTAGCCCTCTATCTGATGTAGGATTGGTGAAGATCTTTTCCCAATTTGTTGGTTGCCGATCTGTCCTCTTGATGGTGTCCTTTGCCTTACAGAAACTCTGTAACCTTATGAGGTCCCATTTGTCAATTCTTGCTCTTAGAGCATACGCTATTGGTGTTCTGTTCAGAAACTTTCTCCCTGTACCGATGTCCTCAAGGGTCTTCCCCAGTTAAAACATGTTTATTATTTCTTATCTCTTTAAATTTGTCATGTGTTCTGGTAAAAAATTCTGTCTTTATGATTACTGGCAATTAGATTGTATGTTATTAAGCATTACATACAATCTTCTCTGAGGTAATTCACATATGTATAATTCTATTAGATTATCTAAAAAGGCCCTCACTTTCCTAAGTCCTGTAAGTACGTGGGCATTACCTTGCATTTGGCATAGCTTTGCATTTGCTTCTGCAAACTATAGAGAAGAGACAATACTAAGCTTGAGATTCCTGTGCTACATGCACGGTATGAACTCTCACTTCATCTAAACAAGTATGGAGGAGGCTCTTTCCAGCACACATAATTACCTAATCTCCTATTCCAAGTGGAAGCCACACAGATTATAAACAGACCAAATGACACCAATGGCCAAAGTGGCAGCTTTTTGTGGTGGGGTGGGAGAGGACATGACAAAGCTTGCTTGTTCAGAAGCCTATACAATACGTTTCCAATCTCTCAAACAACTTGATGAATATCATTAGCTAGTCTATAAGTGCTCCACTAGACACTAATGTGAATATCAGCAAATACATGATCGCTAACAACGTGGAGACAAAGGGAGCATGAGAATCATCCCCCATTTCTGCAGAAATCTCAGAGTGCAATACTGCCACTCTCCCAATTTCCCATAGACAACAACAAAAATCTCTAATTTTTAACAGGCTTGCTCATAATATTGAAATCTAATCTAATAGAAATCACATAATTCTATTAACTAATCATAGATATGCATGTCACCTAGAAATGCTTAGAGATTTTTCGCTAAAAATACCATGTACAGAAACTATATAGTTTTTATCATGAGAGATGAAAGGATTCTAAATGAAAGGGTTGTCTCCTAAAGCCTTGAACCTGGAAATTCATACTTAATTTTCTTTTTAATTAAAAAATAATTACTAAGTCAACATCCTTCAGTAAAATGGTGAAAGTTCCATATGTTAATTTTATTTAGATTTTAAAAAGATTTATTAAAATGTCTTTCGTTTGTACTGGTGTTTTGTATACATGCATGACTGCGTGTGCATGACTGCGTGCCACATGTATGCATTGCTCATGGACGCGAGAAGAGGACATCAGTTCCTATGGAACTGTCCTTATGGGCGGTTGGGAGCAGCTTTGTGGGGGCTGGGACTTGAACCACAGTCCTCAGGAAGAGTATCCAAAACTGTCAACTACTAAGCCATCACTCCAGCTCTATGCATAATAGTTTATAATGAAATTTTCTTAATCACTTATCTAATCCAATGATGGTTTAAGAGCATTAAAGCAATTTATATTTAAAATTAAATAAAACAATATAACAACTACAAAATTTTCAGAATTATTTTGACAGTAATAAAATTAATGAATATTTCTAATTATTTTACATATTCTCAGTAATAAATTGTGATTATAATTTGGGCTTAATTTCATAAGCTGTTAGTTGAATGTGATTTACTAAGCTCATATCATTTTGATCTACAAATCTAAAGAGAGAATTTAACTCAATGGAATTGAATTACTCTCCTCATTTCACATTTTACTGTTATATTTGTCAACCAGCATTATACCACTTCAGATATGATATATATTTTTAATGTACATACACATTGTGAAATAACCTTCAATGACATTCAAAATATATTTATTATCCCATATAGCTAACATATTGTGATGGGTATTTAAGACTCACTCATAGTACATAACATGAAACTAATAAAAAGGGTCACAGCACTATGAGATCTTTGAACTGAAAGCACTTTGATTGCTGCTGGTTTGAGTACAGAGGGTTTTGTTCTTTTTCTTAAGATAGAAAACAACAGACAATTTTAATACAATATGTCAAGTGCTATAACACATAACATGTGCCAAACTATTAAACTTTAAAAGTATCTTATTGTTGACTGAAGAAGCATTCAAAGACCAGTTGGTGCCTGGAAAGTTCCCTACTGTAGTTACAAAGAAATGGAAACCACTCACATGGGAAGAAAAACCTAGTCCTTTGTAAATGCAGTAAGCATTTTTCACAACTGAGTCATCCATCTAGGCTAATATTTAATTTTTTAAATGATTTATTGAAAAGATTCATTTTTAAAACGTGAAAAACTCTAAAAACAATGTAATATTCTAGTGAAACAAAATTCATCCTATTCTGGAATTTTGTATGTATTGATAAATGTGTATAGGGATGAGTTGAAGATATCTTCCACTTACAAATTTCTTTTTCATATATTGATTTAATGTTGTGTGTATATATGCATCTGAGTATAAGGAGCTATAAAACATACATAAAAGAGACTGTGGGTGCCAAAGGCATCAGATCCCTCAGAACTGGAGTTATAGAAGGTTGTGAGCTACTGTCCAGAGCTGGAAATTGAACCTGGATACTCTGCAAGGGCAACATAAACCTTAACTACTAGTCCCTTTCCAGTCCCTTATTCAATAACTTGGCTGGGTGTCAGGGATCCTTTAAGGTGAACCAAATTATTTTCTAAGGATTTAATTCCATATCTAAGTAATTTCTGAAAAATATTATTATTCAAGGTAACAAGCCTTAGTGTTTTACTTAAGAATAGTAATGCCCTCTTGCATAACATTTTACTAATACTCCATTAGGTGATTTTTTTATATGCTGGCTGAATTTTTGAAGATGTTAGCAATTCTGAACATTAAAAAAACAATAACCTTTGATTGTCTATAGTCTAGTTTCTTGAGCTCTTTGAATATATTGGATATTAAGCCTCTATCAGATGTAGGGTTGGTAAAAATATTTTCCCAATCCATTGGCTGCTTTTTTGTCCTACTGACAGTGTCTACTGTCTTACAGGAGCTTTGCAATTTAATGAGGTCCTATTTGTCAATTCTTGATCTTAGAGCATAAGTTATTAGTGTTCTGTGCAGGAAATTTTCCCAGTGCCCATGCCCTCGAGGCTCCTCCCCACTTTCTTTTCTATTAGTTTCAGTGTATTTGGTTTTATGTGGAGGTTCTTGATCCACTTAGACTTGAGCTTTGTACATTAAGATAAGAATGGATTGATTTGCATTCTTCTATATGCTAACCGTCAGTTGAACAAGCACTATTTGTTGAAAATGCTATCTTTTTTCCACTGGATGGGTTTAGCTTCTTTGTCAAAGATCAAGTGACCTTATGTGTATGAGTTCATTTCTGGGTCTTCAATTCAATTCCATTGATCTCCCTGCCTTTCTCTGGACCAATATAATGCAGTTTTTATCACTATTGCTCTGTAGGACAGCTTGCGGTGAGGGCTGGTGATTCCTCCAGAAGTCGTTTATTGTTGAGAACGGCTTTCACTATCCTGGGTTTTTTGTTATTCCAAATGAATTTACAAATTGTTCTTCCTAACTCTAAGAAAAAATGAGTTGGAATTTTGATGGGGATTGCATTGATCTGTAGATTGCTTTCAGCAAGATGGCCATTTTTACTATATTAATCCTACCAATCCATGAGCATGGGAGATGTTTCCATCTTCTAAGATCTTCGATTTGATTGTTCACTTGTTTGGTTAGAGTCACACCAAGGTATTTTATATTATTTGGGACTATTATGAAGGATGCCATTTCCCTAATTTCTTTTTCAGCTTGTTTTCAGGATTTTCCCTGTCCAATTACATTAGGGCAGTGGGAAGCCTGTGATTGGACAGAGAAAAGGGAGGCAGAGCTGAGAGTTGCAGCAACAGTAACTCAGGAGAGAGAAGAAGTGAGAGAAGAGGCAGACATGAACCAGCACGGCTGGACCCAATCATAGGTAGTTCTGATATTGTAAGATTGGAATAATTGGGAAAAAACTTTTATCATTATCAATTGGCTCTTAAATTATTGTACTGGTATCTTAGAAAATGTGATTTTATTGATATATAAATATGATTGGTTAATTATAAGGTTCAAAGTTTTGATTTACATGTTTACTGGAATGTGGGACTGCTAATGACAGAGAGGGACCGCAGTCCAGGGACAAGATAGCCAGAAGCTGCAGGGCCTAGCTGTAAAGAGTTGTTAGCAGCTGGAGTGTGGGAGCATGGTCTGGCCCAACCTGGGAAATGGCCATACCTGGGAGATGACAGGATGAGAGAAGCAGGAACACCAGAGAGTTGATGGGTTCCTTTCTAATATTTCCCACAATACCTGTTTATCCTTTGAGGAGAGGAAAACTACTGATTTGTTTGAGTTAATCTTATATCCAGCTACTTTGCTAAAGTTGTTTATCAGGTTTAGGAGTTCACTGCTGGAATTTTTGGGGTCACTTAAGTATCCTGTCATATTTACAAATAGTGATAGGTTGACTTCTTCCTTTCAAATTTGTATCCCTTTGACCTCTTTTTGTTGCCTAATTTCTATGGCTAGGACTTGGAGAATTATATTGAAATGGTAGGGAGAGAGTGGGCAACCATAAAAAACAGGTAGAGAGGTAAACAAAGAATTCTCAACTGAGAAAAGTCAAAAGGTTAAGAAGTACCTAAAATAATGTTCAACATCCTCAGTCATCAGGGAAATGCAAATCCAAACAACCCTGAGAGTCTACCTCATACCAGTCAGAATGACTAAAATCAAAAACTCAGGTGACAGCAAATGCTAGCAAGGATGTGGAAAAGAGGGACACTCCACCATTGCTGGTAGGATTGCAAGCTGGTACAACCACTCTGGAAATCAGCCTGGTGGTGTCTCAGAATATTTGACACAGTATTACCTTATGACCCAGCTGACACTCCTGGGCATATATACAAAAGATTCTCCAACATATACCAAGAACAAATGCTTCACTATGTTCATAGCATCCTTATTTATAATATCCAGAATGTGGAAAGAACCCAGATGTTCCTTGACAGAAGAATGGATACAGAAAATCTTGCACATTTACACAATAGAGTATTATTCTGCCATTAAAAACAATGAATTTGTGAAATTCTTAGGCAAATGGATGAAACTAGAAAATGTCATCCTGACTGAAGTAACCCAGAAGAACAAACATGATATGCACTCACTGATAAGTGGATAAGCCCAGAAGCTTGGAATACACATGATACAACTCACAGACCACGCGTGAAGCTTAAGAAGGAAGCCCAAAGTGTGGGTGCTTCGATCCTTCTTAGAAGAGGTAACAAAATACGCATGGAAGGAACTATTGAGACAAAGTGTGGAGCAGAGACTTAAGGAAAGGCCATCCAGGGACTGCCCAACCTGGAGATCCAACCCATATATAGTCACCAAAGGCAGACACTATTTTAGATGCCAAGAAGTGCATGCTAACAGGAGCCTGATAACAGCTATCTCCTGAGAGACTCTTCCAGAGCCTAACAGAGAGGCGGATAATTGCAGCCAACCTTTGACTGATCATGGGGTCCCCAATGCAGGAGTTAGAGAAATGACTGAAGGAGTTAAAAGGGTTTGCAACCCCATAGAAAGAACAACAATATCAACTAACCAGGACTCCCAAGGTCTAAACCACTAACCAAGGAGTACACTTGGAGGGCCCCCTGGCTCCAACTACATATGTAGCAGAGGATGGCCTTGTTGGGCATCAATGGGAGAAGAGGCCCCTGGGTCTGTAAAGGCTCAATGCCCCAGTGTAGGGGAATGAGATGGCAAGGAGGTAGGATTGGGTGGGCCGGTGGGAGTACACCCTCATAGAAGCAACAGGAAGGGGAATAGGATAGGGAGTTTCAGGGGACTGGGAGAGGGGAATAACACTTGAAATGTAAATAGATAAAATATCCAATAAAATGGCTACAAAAATAACCTTTTTATGAGCTTATAGCATTTTTCAAAGCAACAGTGTTCTCCAATAATCTGTTTATGATATACATCTGTTATATCTCAAGATAACAGGACTGTTTAATACTCTCTAAAGAGTTCTTTCTTACAGTATGATCATTTTTCCAAAAGGAGACATAATTTCAGTATCTGAAGTATTAATACAATAACAAGAACAGAACCAAGACATGTGACAACACAATGGTCAACTCTCCCACCTAAGAATCTGTGGTGTGAAATTGAAATTCAGTGTCCCATAAACTGAAACCATTCCATAGTATATACTTCTAGGGGTTTACCCTTATTTGTATATTAAAGATATAAATACTAGAACTGTATTCACATATCCCATGATTCCCATAGTTATATTTGGTTATTTTCCTGAACTTATCCAATTCACATTGCACTGTACTGTTTTGCAGTTCTCTGCCAGGAGGCTTAGAAGTATAAAAAGATAACTAAACATATTAGCTGTGAATGAGGAAAGTTTATATAGATAAACAAGACATTCTTAAACAAGAGTAGTATACTTGGTATATTTAAGACTCTCTTGTTTGAATATATTTTAGGCTTGTCTACAGAGTAATAAATGGCTGAGAAAACCTAGCTGCCTTAAAATAAGGGAAGGAGAACTGACACCAGCCCCAGGAGGCTCCAAACAGCAGCAGGAACTTTTCCAAACAGACACAGATGTCCACCACATGAGAGCCAGCACGGGACCACAGGGACATGATGAAAGTCCTCTGTCCCCTGGTATTCCTACTGAGGTGTGAACAGCCATCTGTTCTTTATTTATGTTTCTAGAAACAAAATAACTTTCAAAATGTATAGAGCAAAAGTATGTTAAACACAAATGGAAAAGGTGATGAACTGACTTGATGCTATAACATGCTTTAGTAGATACACAAGAAGCATTTGTAAAATGCCTCCTAATACATTGATCTCTTCAACAATAAGCACCATCTCTGAAAATAGGACTTAACAAATATTGGTCAGGTTTATAAGTTATTATTATATTTTGACAACTATTAAAACAAGAATCAAAAAATTAATAAACAAAGTACAATTTCTTTAACTTTATTCTCATTCCCATGAATGACTAGTCAATATCTCAGTGGCATTTTCAAAAATTATAGTAGTGATTTAGTAAAAACACAACAAAAGATAGTTTGGGCACTTTAGCCAAACTGCAAATGCTTTATGAAAAGAAAAATTGAACTTAAATTTTATTTAAGTAGTTGCATTCAATAGCTACATGAAAAGACTATTTTAAAGGTAAATGCCAAACCACAATTTAAGATAATGCTTTCAAATTGCTGCAGTCAGCAAATTGAACATTCAAAGTGCCAAACATATGCAGATTCAAGGACAAGGTATGAAATATGGTTTATTTATTGAAGTTAGTTGTACTTCCAATAAACAAGATATACATAAAAACTGAAAGAAAGTGTAACATTTAATGAGAACTCTGTAGCAACCAACCCATGTAACAACAATTACATCTGTGTTAATTACGACTACAGACATCTAGATTTTATCTTTTGGGAATGATTTTATTCTCTTATCTATTTCAATATAATACTTGCAATTACATAGGCGTCACTTTAAAGCAAAAGCTCATGTAGATATCAATGTATCTGAAGTAATAATGTGATGTTAATAAACCAGTGGCCACTGACTAGATCTGTAATTTCTTCTCCATTTATTCCATGTCTAAATGTGCAAATGGTAAGAGGATCTACTTCATATGACTGACACCATAAAGAAGCTTCTATGGCAAAGCATTTAGAACAGACTTAGTTGAGTGCAATTTTAAGTGCCTAAAATAACAGATTTATGGTATCACCATAAATTTAAAATGTTGACTTACAAGTACCTGAATTTTTTAGCCACTTTCCTTTTTATCTTTTTATTTATTCTTCTCTCATACAATACAACCTGACCCAAACACCCCTCCTTCCTTCCCAGAGTCTCCCCTACACAAACAAACACACACACACACACACACACACACACACACACACACCCTTTCTCTCTCCCCCAAATCCAGTGCTTTTCCATTTCCCTTCAGAAAAGAGCAAGTTTCCCAGTGATACCATCTGAACACAGCATAAGAAGATGCAAGAATAGGCAAAAAGCCTCCTATCAAGCTGGCTGAGTCAAACCAGGGGGAGAAATGGTCCTAGGAACATGCAAAAGAATCAGACACAATGGCCTTTACTTGTTGAAAGTCTAATAGGGGAAAAAAAGCGCTAACCAACCAAAGCATATTTGCCAAGGACCTACCATGCTGCTTCTGAGCCCTGCTTTATCCTTTTTTAAGAGAGAAAAGTAGGAACCACTGAAAAATCACACCCCTACCCACAAGAAAACATATTCCTGATCTATGAAAAATGTGCGCGCATGCACACACATACACACACACACACAGTCCTAATGCCTAGAGGATCACCCCATGGTATCACCAGGATAGCAAAAGATTAAGCATGAAAATATATTTAGAAGAAGCTCAGAAACTTTAATCAAACCAATTAGAACTGATTTCCTACATGAATATGCCACTTGGGGAGAACTCTTCACAATGTGGTAAAGGAAGAATAAAGAATTTCACATTATAACATAAACAGTTGATCGTGGCACATTGTTTAAAGGCATCACTGGAATATGCATACAGGAAATATCATTTGCACTATATGTACATACAGATTTAATTGTATTTAATTATAGATGCATAAACCATTGCCCAATATGATCACTGTGTGACAACGAAACTGACAGCTTATAGTCATGCTTTATAGTCATGCAGACTTCTCAAGATATTTTCTGTTTTTGTGCCCTTTAGTAATTTGATTTGACACAATTTAATGTTATACTCTGTCGTTAAATGATATCAATATGCAAGCATCTCAGAAAAGCAATTTAATTTTTGACTTTAGAACAGTTTTAAACATTGAAAGAAAACTCAGGACATAGCCATAGTTTATATATTTTTAGTTTTTTAGAACATGACATATTTTAAAATGAATATTCAAAAGATTTTAAAAATAGTAATAATTACTAATTGTATTTAACAAACTATTATAATATATAATTTTATGTATTTCAAATTTTTCAGAAAATATTATAGGTTTATATTAACAAAAGTATAGAATATCTAAAAATATTCAGAGCTTACATAGGAGATATAATCTGGCCAACAGACTTTTTAGGTAGTAAGAGGAAAATGTATCCCCTTGGCCTGTCAGAGGTCCTCTTTGGACTGTAAACAGAATGTTACAAAAGATCTATTGCTAGTGTCTTAGATGCCTATAAATGTGAATTCTGCTACCATGACAGCTCCAATGCAATGGCCTACAAGACTGTGGGTTATCATCATGTATTTTAGCTATATATTCCTAAGCTCCATGCTAAGCAAGTCCTTTGCCTCTGAACTATACAGCAGCCTTCTCTTCACTCTGTAGTTTAAGGCAGATGCTCGCAAAGCCGTGTACAGGCTGCCTTCGTCGAGCTCCAGTCCACGTGGATGTGACCTTGCAGTCCTCTGCCCTCAGCATCCTGAGGACCTGGATCACAGCCCTGTGGCAGCAGGCTCGTTTATCAAATTTAATGAGTCTCTACTCTACACACATCATACCCTGCTCCCTGTACTCATGACTAAAAATGACTTCCATACTCGCTTTGGCGGAAGCTATTAGAACATGAAAGAAAGTACTCAACCTATGCAAGTAAGACACTGCTTCATTCATCATGAGCACAGAAGGGCTACATTTACAGACATCTTGGCACGAGATAACTATACCATTGTTATTTCACCAATTTCCTACTTCCAAATCTTTTCTTAATTTTCATTATGTATATTGTTTCACTGAAGACATTGTAACTAAACATTCAATGATGTATAAGTTCTTTGTAAGAATTCTGTCAGTCATCCCCACTGAACTCAAAGTTCATGTTCCCCATCAAACTGCTCACATGGGTAGTGCAGTTACAATCAACTATTAAAGAAAGGAAATGAACTCTCTTATGAAGAGGTTTAAAGATAAACCTCTTAGGCAAAAATAACAACAGCTCATTTTTGTGAATTAGTATATTATGGAAAAGTTTTGTATTTATTTTTATAATTTTTTATTTAATAATTTTATATTTTCCCAGACACACTCTGTTTCCTAAACTCCAAATTCTACAGGTAATATTGGAGGGAGGAGAGGGATGGGAGAAATGATATAAATATATTATAATTTCAAATATTAAAAAAAATAATAAAGGTAAAGCAGATATAACAAAAGAGAAAAATCTCAAACAACCATTAGCATTAGGAAGTGTGAGATATCAAGTGGAACCATGGTGAGAAAGGCATTTCCAAAATACACTGACTAAACATTAGCCGGGTAATATGACATCTACTTCTATGTATATTCTGTTAAATAACTAATAGACTATATAACACATTTCAAATTAACAGTAAATGTTTTAAATAATGCAATAATCACATATTAAAAATGATCATTTTTTCAAACAACACTTTTTGCTGTTGATGGTGTGTGTGTGTGTGTGTGTGTGTGTGTGTGTGTGTGTCTGTACAATTAAGATCACTAGCATTTATCTTTTATTTTTCCTTAAAAAGTTACTGGACAGTAAAGTTTGCTTCACCAGTACACATTTATCTAATTCATCTGAAAGTGTTAGAGGCTATTAAAACGTTATTCTATCTTTGGGGATTTGTTTATATGAGCCTATTATATACTGATGAAAATCTAGATACATCACTCCTAAAGGACTTCCTTGATGTCTGCCAATATGTAGTTATCAACTTAGATTGAAGAGTAAATGTGAATGTCAGCTGTGTACACCGGGCTCAGTGTACTCTCGTCACTCAGAAACACAGGACTGAGAGACACACCCCACCACCAACCAGTATCTGAGAGTCTTCCTTTCTTTCTTTCTTTCTTTGTTTCTTTCTTTGTTTCTTTCTTTCTTTCTCTCTTTCTTTCTTTCTTTCTTTTCTTTATTTCTTTCTTTTTCTCTCTTTCTTTCTTTCTTTCTCTCTTTCTTTCTCTTTCTTTGAACATCTTTCTTTCAATTGCGATATCAAAAAAATAATATCAATGCATCTGAGCAAAGGAATTAACAATTCCATTGTTAATTATGAGGATCAAATTATGTCATTTGATCCTCAAGATTCCTCCATCTTCCTTCAAGTGTTTTGTTTAATGTTAGGAGCTGACATTTGAGATGTTTGATAGGAGCGCAGAGGAAACTAGAGCGATGGCTGGCTGCTTGGTCTAAGTGTTCCTCATGACATTTTAACAGTCCTTCACGGTTTCAGGCCCTGTTGTGCTCCTCACATGTGGAGGCTAACCAGTCCATTGAGGCTTTCTGCTTGGGCCTCAATTAGCCTCTGTAGCAGCCTGCACTAGGACCTATCTTCCACAAGACATACTAAATTATAAACATCCTCTACTATTCCTGGCTCCCACAGTTTATAGTTGACTTTCTGTCACATCTACAGCAAGCTCCACATAAACTGTTGAAGCACCAGAAGCCATCATTGAAAACCACACAACTGTGGTAGCTCCCATTCCATATATCCAGTCTGTAAGCATCTCTGCCAAAATGGAGAGTGAGGTGGAAAACAATGAACACTAGACTTTAACTTAATTCTATGAAGATTAAAAATTAATAATATTCTCTCCCTTTTAATTAAGGTATTTTATATTCTTATTATCTCTTCCCATATGTATCACATAAATTTATTCTGACTTCTCATCCTCCCTGCCTCCCTCCTCTGTACCTCCCCTTTTCTCCCTCCTTCTTCCCAGCAACTCTCATTGAATTCAAATGCTGGAGAGGATGTGGAGAAAGAGGAACACTCCTCTATTGTCGGTGGAATTGCAAGCTGGTAAAATCCCTCTGGAAATCAGTTTGGCAGTTCCTCAGAAAATTGGATGACTTATTACCTGAAGACCCAGCTATACCACTCCTGGGCATATACCCAGAAGATGCTCCGACAGGTAATAAGGACACATGCTCCACCATGTTCATAGCACCCTTATTTATAATAGCCAGAAGCTGGGGAAAAAAAAAAAACCAGCGTCCCACAACAGAGGAAGGGAGGGATACAGAAAATGTGGTACATTTACACACTGGAGTGCTACTCAGCTATTAAAAGCAATGAATTCATGAAATCCTTAGGCAAATGTATGGAGCTAGAAAATATCCTGGGTGAGGTAACCCAATCACAAAAGAGCACACACAGTATACACTTGCTGTTAAGTGGATATTAGCACAAAAGCTCAGAATACCAAAGATACAATTCACGGACCACATGAAGCTCAAGATGAAAGAAGACCAAAGTGTGGATGCTTTGATCCTTATTGGAGAGTGGATCAAAACACCCATGGCTCACAGCCAGCCAATAGAATGAGTACAGGGTCCCAATGGAGCATCTGGAAAGAGGACCCAAGTTGCTGAAGCTGTTTGCAGCCCTGCAGGAGGAACTATAGTATGTACCAACCAGTACCTCCAGAGCTCCCAGGGAGTAAACTACCAACCAAAGAGTACATATGGAGGGACCCATGGCTCCAGCTACATATGTAGCAGGAGATGGCCATTTCAGACATCAGTGAGAGGAGAGGCCATTGGTCCTGTGAAGACTCGATTACTCAGAATAGGGGTGGGGGAAGAAAAGAAAAAGGAAAAGAAAAATACCACAAGGTCAAAGACTAGGGTCAGGTCTTCTGAAGGAACTCCTTAGAAGGATAAACACTACATAAATAATTCTCATGAGATATTTTTATCCTTCATATACAACTAAAGGATCCTGCTGACACTGTCAGGTATAACTCTGAGGATAAGTATAAAGGTGAATGCCTCAATTTAGTAATAACTCCGAGAGAAAGCCTTTACAGTGGAGCTGACAAGGGATGAAGCAGGAATGCATGGGAAGCCAGTCCCTTATCTGGAGAACTGGTCCAGACAAAGCTCTGAAGCAAATCCTACAGCGATCAGACTTGTGTTGACAGCAGAACCGCTTTGATAAATATCAGATATTTTTCAAGGATGTTTGCTATTCAAAAAGCAAAAATGCATGCTACATTCCCTGAAGAATCTATGTATCTAAATCCCTCACTAAATGATTAGTTAATACCTCATTTCAAAAAAATATAGTGTTTTCATTTAAAGATGACCATCCACAAATCCCAGAATGGAAGAGTTAAGTTCTCGTTCTCTCTCTCTCTCTCTCTCTCTCTCTCTCTCTCTCTCTCTCTCTCTCTCTCTCCTTCTCTTTCTTTCTTTCCTTTGTCTCCTCTCCCCTCTCAATATATATGTATTCATTTCACAAATATCTTACACTTATTACATTTAACTCATATGTATTTTTAAATCACTAAGATTTGACTGTTATTATTATTATTATCATTATCATTATTATTATCATTATTATTATTTAAACCAATAGAAAAATAAGTAAAAATGGCAGGGTTAAATAAAGTATCCTTATTAAAGTCGTTTGTAAAGAAATTGTTATTTTTTTGATTCCCTACCCCTCCTCTCACCCCCTGCTTCAATGTATATGCCCCTCTACCCGACACACTTCCACCTCCTCCCCACCCCACCACCCCCCGTCCATTTTTCCTTTTTTTTCTTTTTTTTTTATTCAATATATTTTTTATTTACATTTCAAACTATTTCCCCTTTTCTAGACCCCCAAAAACAATATAGTTCCTGTTACAAAAATGAATATCACATGCAAATTATATGAAGGTTTTTAAATATATTATATTTCGAAATTACAAGTAATTACTAGTAATTACTTTTCAATCTTGTTTATTCTTATAGTTTTTACAGTGTTGTAGATATATATTTTGATAGGTTAGGAAAAACTTTAAGATCATTTGTGGAATTACTTTCTGGTTGAGATTTTAAATCACTCCAGTATAGGCCAGTTAACAGTGATTCTTCATTCTGGAATTAAATATAAACAAACAAACTATTGGAGACTATTTCTGATAATAAGCTTAATAAAACTGTAATGTAACAACTGAAAATTTTGAGGACCACAAATAAGAAAAAAATTTAAAACATGAAGTATTCTTATGTTTCTATAATAATGCTAGTTCCAACTTAATCTACATTTGAAATAAATCTTGTATTGAAATGTTATCTTAAAGATCTAAATCTCATAAGTTAAATACCACAACCCTACAAATTCCTATTCAGTAGGAGACTATAAATTACACAAAAATAGACTTTTCTGAATAGTTGATAATCTTTATTATGGAGATAAAAATTCCAGACTTAGTGAACTAAAAACTAAAGAAACCTTATGCATTCAAAACCAGGAGAAAGAATAAAGAATAAATTTCCAATAGTTTAGGATGTATTTTTTATTAAAAACTCAGATAATGAGATATAAGGGATACCATGATTACTGTGATTTATATAATATTATACTGTTCACAGACTAATCTTAAGTGTTTTTATCACTGATTCCAAAATATCCTTTAAAAAACTAATAAATAAATATCAATAAAACAAATAAAGAAAGGATATGAAATTTTAAAAAACAATTCATCTTTGAGTGGGTAAATATTTGTGAAAATATATGTGCTATTCTAAGTGTGTATGTGTGTCTGCACCTATATGTATACATGTATATGTGATTATATGTGCATATGTATATATGAGCATATGTGCATATGTAAATGTATGTGTTGGTGTTTATATATTCATATGTGTGTATATGACCATGTGTTCAGTCTTTATGTTGATCTTGCAGCAAGCAGTCAATGTGGTAGAAATTGAACATCATGTAATGTTGTCTCACTGCACCTATATTTTCTGAAACAATTGACTCATCATTTCAGCAGTGAGCAGGAATTTTTCCTTAATTGAATAATTCATTATATTACCTGGGAAACACTATGTATTCCAAATGCCCTCTGCTATTAAAACAATGTATCACCTGACCCCCAAAATAAATATAGTTCAAATCGTCACCTTTCTATTATGTTTAAGAAGCTTTAAACACCAAGAAAACTCTATGAAAGTAAGACACTTTATTTTGGGTGTTATGAATATTTACAATTTAAGGATATCTAAGAGAATTGCTAATGCCTTTTTCATATTCTGAAATTCCACTAGAGCTAAACTATAGAGATAATTTTGAAGAAATAAATTATGAATGATTAAATAGCACTAACATATATTTAAATATTGTTTAAAATAATTACAACATAAGAAATAAGATTAAAGTAAGTATTATAATGGGACCATCATTCAAAATTTTAATTAGCAGACTTCAAATTTGCACCAAATTAGTTTCACCATTTATTACTTGTTCTATCTCAGTAGCTCATGCACTTAAAAAGATTCACTCCTTAGTAGCCACTTAGGGCAAGCACTAAATCACAGAATGGCAATATTTGTTTAGGTGGCAGCAGTTTAGCCAAAGCTCACTAATTCCCTGGCTCCTCTCTGTGGGTGGCCCGTTCTGATGTCACAGCTGGCTTAAAGCACACTATGCTAAACAAACTGTTACTTAAATAGTAAGAAGAAACAATGTGTTCTGTTCTCAGTATCCCAAACCCAAAGGAATGGGCTATCATATAGATTCAAAACAGGTTTCTTTGATTACTGCTTCAAAAGATGGGAAGAAGACCGATAAGTATAATTTAAAATGTTAGCATTATTTGGGTCTTTTTTGGGTTGAATTAATTATATATTTGTTTTACTGTTAACTATAATTACTAAAGTTAGCATAGTAAAATATAACATGTAATGACATATATTTTATATATATTTACTAAATTTCCCAAAAAACCCAAACTAAAGTGTCCTGCTTTTAAACTTAGTCATTTGAAGAAAACGTGTTAAGCCTGGTTATCTATGAACAAAATGCCACATAAAGTGGAAAGTTGCCTTATTTCAAGAAATATCAAAAAGAACTACTCATGGACTAATTCAAACATATCCACATATATAGGAACCATGTAGAAATGATAATATGGCACTCCCTAAAAACCAACCCTTCAAGCCACCCAGGGAACTAGGCACTCTCTGAAAGCACATGCCATACTGGACAGAAAATGAGCCTTCTTGAAATACCTGGTCCTTTTGTCTTAGCTGTCAACTCACACAGAAACTCACTGGGAAACAGCCCCCCAAGGCAGCAAGGGAATCTGGCTGGGAACATTTCTCTCCCTGGTATCCTCCAATTCCAGTCCCTTAATCATACCCTGATGCTGTATCACACACTATTTGCAGGGGCCTCTCCTTCCTCTGCCCCTATTCCCAGGGGTCTGTGTAGATGAGAGTGTCTCACCCAACATTCCTCCCTTCTGTGGAGACTCTCAACCATGCCAACCTATTCCATTCCTCAGTATCAGCTTCCAATATGTAAAAACTCATTATATCCAGGACCCCTGGAAGCCACACCTGGCAGAATCTCAGATGCATTCCCTATAAGGAAACACACAGCACTGACTCTATTCTAAGAGAGAGGGCAACCAAAACCAAGGAGACCAGATATCATCACCAAGAAGTATGAAGAGCCCTAGCCCAGATGCCTAAACTCTGGTGTAAAAACAAAATAAATATCACCCAAGATAATACATCTCGACTAGAGCCCAACAACCCTAGCACAGTAGGCACTGAGAACTGCAGAAGAGCTGAAGCACAACATATCAACATCAACACAGCTATTAGGAATATGCTCAAGAACCATAAAAGGATATAGACAAATCTACTAATAAAATCTGTGAAAACACAAACTGTTGGAATGAAATGAAAAATGTTCAAGACATAAACTATAAATGAAATCAATCAAAAAAAGAAAAAAAGAAAAACTGGGAACTCAAATGGGAATCTCAGGTGCAAGCCCCAGCGACAGACTACAAGAGATGAAAAAGAGATTCTCAGGCACTGAATGAGGAGGGGAGGAGAAAGAGGAGGGGAGGAAGAAAAGGAGGGGAAGAAGAAGAAGAAGGAGGAGGAAGAGGAGGAGGAGGAGGAGGAGGAGGAGGAGGAGGAGGAGGAGGAGGAGGAGGAGGAGGAGGAGGAGGAGAAGAAGAAGAAGAAGAAGAAGAAGAAGAAGAAGAAGAAGAAGAAGAAGAAGAAGAAGAAGAAGAAGAAGAAGAAGAAAATGATGAAGTAGTAGTAGTAGCAGCAGCAGCAGCAGCAGCAGTGGTAATAATAGCAGTAGTAAAATCTAAGAAAATCCAAGCAGAAAACATCCAAAAATCTAGGACCAATTTAAAAACCAACCCAATGACTAATAGAAATAAAGGAAGGAGAAGAAACCCAGGATAAATGTACATAAAATACTTTTAAAAATTATAGAAAAAAAATTTCCCAAACCTAAAGAAGGAAGTAGCTACCAAGGTCCAAGAAGCTTTTAGAACAGCGACTAGATGGGAGGAATGGGGAGGGGAATTAAGCATGACACGTAATAATAATAGCAGTAAACATACAAATCAAGGTGAGGATAATAAACGCATACGGGGAAAAGATCACATAAGACCTACAAGACCCAGAAAAACAGTCAGTTACAATACATGGGGAAATAAAGTAATTCCATCACGAAACAAATTTATGCAGTAGCTATCTACAAATTCAGTACTGCAGAAGGCATTAGAAGGAAAACCTCAATCTGAGGAGGTTAACCACAACCGTCTTCCATACCTCCCAAAAAACAAAAGCAAAAACAAACAAAAAACCCACAAGGAGTAAATAATCCCAGAACAGCAAATCCAAACAGGGAGGAAAAAATTCACTCTGCAGCAACACAATAGTGAGACCCAAGAAACACAAATCACTGATAACTCAGCACCAGTGGTTGTTTAAAGATATTTCCTAACCATTCCCACTGAAGCAGGGAGAGGACAGTGATTGGAAGGAAGGGAGGAGGAGGAGCGAAGGAGAGAGGCTTGGGGGACCGCAGGAGCCTAAGGAGGAGGGAAGGAGAGAGGCTTGGTGGACCGCAGGAGCCTACAGAGGAGGGAAGGAGATGCGGATCTCCAAATGGCTTCAGACGTATTTCTGGTATTTTGGAGAGGTTAAAAATATTGATAAGGCGTTATCACTGTAAATTAGCATTATGAAATTGGGAGTTTCTTATACATGAATATATTTGGTGAACTATCCAAGTTTAAGACTCATGCTTTACCGGATACTTGGAAGGAGTGGGTGCTGAGCAGAAGCCTGTGACTCACACCATTTACAGAGTCTATAGAGGAGAGAAAACACAGCTGGGATGTGAGCATTAGCTGGGAAAGGGGCATGGCAGCGAAAGAGAGTAGCCCTGAGCTGGACATGCCGGGAATTGGTGCAGAGGCCTAGCGGGTGGTACTTTTCATTACTACCCACTACAAGGGATCTCAATTCCCCAATAAAAAATAAGCACAGACTAACAGGCTATATTCGAGACAGAATCTATCCTTCTGCTGCATCTAAGAAACACACCTTCACATCAAGGAGAAAAATCACCTCAGAGTAAAACGATGGTAAGATATGCCAACAAAGGGGATCAAGAAGAAGCTGGTGTAGCCATTTACCAAGTCTTAGAAACTGGAATGCTCTCTACTAACTAAAAAGAAAAATTGGGTCAAGACAGAAATTAAGGGAGAAATTAAAGACTTTCTTAAATGGAAAAAAATTAATATACCATAGACCCAAAGATATAGGACACAATAAAGGCAATTCTAAGAGGCAGGTTGACAGTAGTAAGTGCTTATGTTAAAAAAAGAATAGAGCAATTTCTCATATTATTACCTTAACAGCATGCCTGAATGCTGAGAACAAAGTAAAGAAATTAAACACAAAATAAAGTATTCTGTCACTGGTATCTATCTAAATCTATGCATTTAAGAGACACTTGTCATAAAAGGTCAAACTTAGCAAGCAAACTCATAGAGAAATATTTACACAAACTGGGGATTTGTTAGAATGTTTAAATGAACAGTTTCTCTGAGGGAAATTACATGATGTCCACCATTTCATGTAGCTCTTGGTACAGAGAGCATAGAGGTCTTGATTCTCCCAATCATGGACCAGAGAGGAATCTGGAGTGTTAAGCACACCATGTTCCTTCAGGGGAGGAATGCAAAACCTGTTTCTGCCCAGTAAGACCTTAACACTGAAAGTTGTTCATTTACAGGAATTTTAGAAACTAAAGCAAATCAGCCTGTTATTAATCAAGAACAATAGCATCTACTCTGGTCTATGTCTAGAGGGACCCTCACCCCTTTACAAGGTGTTGGAGCCTAACAGGACTCTTTAAAAAGTACTAATTTCTTCATCTGGACTGGCAAAAATATGTACTCTGGCACTAAGAAACCTGTATTATCTAAGGACTTTCATATAGTCTTTGGAGAGGAGATAACTTACAACAAATGAAAGTAGTACTATACCACTACTACTAACATACCATCTGATGATTACAATACAAAAACGCAAAATCAGTCTCCTAATTGGGGTCACTGATTAGGAGCCATCCAAACAGTCTTTAGACTACAATAGGAATCTGACAATCCACTGTGGATTGACCAATGGCCCCTAAGTGGAAGAAAATTAAAACAGATCCAACTTCTTTTATTTTTTTTCATTTTTTTAAACTGGATATTTCTTTATTTACATTTCAAATGTTATCCCATTTCCCAGTGTCACCCCACCAAAAAAAAAAAATTTATCCTACCCCTGCTTCTATGAGGGTATTCTTCCAACCACCTAACCACTCTCGTCTCTCCACCCTCGCACTCCCCTACACTGGGGCATCTAGCCTTAACAGGACCAGGGGCCTCTTCTCCCACTGATGCCCAACAAGGCCATCCTCAGCTACATATGTAGTTGGAGCCATGGGTCCCTCAATGTATACCTATTGGTTGGTGGCTTAGTTCCCCGGGAGCTCTGGTGGTCTGGTTGGTTGATATTGTTGTTATTCTTATAGGGTTACAAACCCTTTCAGCTCCTTCAGTCCTTTATATAACTCTTCCATTAGAAACACCATGCAAATCGTTGGCTGAGAGCATCCACCTCTGTATTTGACAGACTCTGGCAGAGCCTCTCAGAAGACAGCTATATCAGGCTGCTGCCAGCATGCACTTCTTAGCATCTAAAACAGTGTCTGCCTTTGGTGACTTTATACGGGTTAGGTCCCCAGGTAGGGCAGTCCTTCGATGGCCTTTCCTTCAGTCTTTTCTCCAAACTTTGTCTCTGTATTTCCTCCCATGAGTATTTTGTTACCCCGTCTAAGAAGGATCGAAGCACCCATACTTTGGTCTTCCTTCTTCTTGAGCTTCATGCAGTCAGTGAATTATATCATGGGTATTCCAAACTTCTGGGCTTATCCACTTATCAGTGAGTGCATAACATGTTTGTTCTTATGTGATTGGATTACCTCAGTCAGGATGACATTTTCTAGATCCATCCATTTGCCTAAGAATTTCATGAATTCATTGATTTTAATAGCTAAGTAGTAGTCCACTGTGTAAATGTACCACATTTTCTTTACCACCATTCCTCTGTTGAGGGACATCTGAGTTCTTTCCAACTTTTGGCTATTCTAATACAGTAACAACTGCAACAAAGACATAGTAGCAAGTCAATCCTTGGAATTTCCATATTTTTGTAATTCATAAAAGGCAAAGAATATATTTCATCTGATAAATAATCTCAGGGGACATAAATTCTACTATGAAAACAATGGGGAGCCTTACAGACAGGACTTCCTGTTACTAATATGATTCCTCAAAGACATTTCATTATTATATATGATTGAAAGGATGACATTTTCTCTATCCCTTTATATTCTTATGATAAAGAACATTTTACATTGTTTACCAATTTAAACAGTAAACAGTCAGTGACCCAATATTAGTGGAAAGTTTTACAACAAAGGCTGAAAATAGGCAGATTACATGACAATATTACATACATAAAAGCACCTAGTACAATGCTGTGTTTACCATGGTTTTGGTCTTTTCACCTGATCATCTAATAAATAGTTATATAAGTACTTAACTTTCATGGTAAATAAACTAAAACAGTGAAATTTAAGCAAAAGTCTAAAAAACAATGTATCACCTTATAATCATGTAGGATATATTATTATTCAACAATAAATTTGATGTCATAAAAAAAGTATTGACTATGTCAATTGGGTATGCCCTATGTATCAATTACTACTAAAGATTTAGAGCTCTGTTCTTTACTTCCCAGAGACTCTCAGTGAAACTGTATAAAAAATATATTAGCCAAACAGAAGCAAGTTACTACTTTATTAAATATTGCTGAAGCTAGAGCAGTAGCTGTGTAAATTAATCCTTTACTTCCTTATCACTTACTAATGCTTCCTTCTACCACATCACCTACTGGAATTTGACAAATTAACATTATAATAGTATTAGAGAAATTTATGTATGTCATAATTCTCCACAATGTTCTGTAACCCCTTATTTAAAATAAAGTATAGATTTGATAATGACATATCTTAAATAACTTATTGATAGAGAGCCTACAGAAGTCACTGTGCTTTTAAAAATACAGGACAATTATTTCTTCAATACTGATAATAATTGGCAGGTTGCATTAGCATATTACTTGGGATCAAGAAATTATGATTATTCTAAAAATCTCTTTTTAAGATTTTTTTTTGAAGATACTCATGGGTAAAATTCTATAGAGATAGCTTTTAATGCTTTTACTGATGCCTCTTCAAAAGGAAGAGGATTTACTTGCTACTATGTCCTCATATGTCTTATACATTATATCAATCCCTGGTATAGCTCAAAAGACTGACTTAGCCATAATCAATCAACTTTTAATAGATAGTTCTCAGGATTTGCTATTATAATTGACTCTATATACTGTGTTCAAACTCTTTCTCTTTTAGAAACAGCAAGACATAAACCCAGCCCAAATACTAATGTTACTTTACAATAATTTCTCTCCCATCAGACTTCTATATGAAAATGAATTCAACCTTTTCTCATAACTCGTGTTATGTTCATTCTAACGTGTAAGATCAGTTAATAGTCACTATTGGCCTTCCCTCTGATCCTAACACTTTCTTTTCAGGATGCTCAACAATCTCAGGAACTTCTTCATCAAACTGCAGAACTGTTAGAATTTTCTTGACCTTGTGACAAATCATTAGACCCTGTCCATATTCTACTGTCACACCACTGCTGCCTACTGGTAGAATTAATCTGCAAGGGTTAAAATTTTAATGCCATTAGCAAACAAATATTACTAATCTATCAGAATTGGGGTGCTTCAAATATGTTCGTGTAATACTTTTTCTAATATGATTGTTGTTTCTGCTTACTAGGGTGACACCTTCAGATGTTAGTAATCATTTAGTATATATCTTCTCCTTTCTAGGACTGTGACTACAACTAAAACTTAATAATCGTCCTGCCTAACAAAAGCAATTTATGAACTATTAATCATGTTACTGGAATTCTTTACAATTCATATGATAAGAAATTATGGAATGATGCCATCACATATTTAAAAATCAAACTTTAAAGATAAAGGTAGGCATATAATCCTACTTAAATACCAGTATATTGTGGTACATTTAGTCACACTTATGTAAATTTTATTCAGTTTAAAAGATAATGCTTCTTCTGCTGCCCCAAAACATTTTGCATAAAGGAGGCACAGTCTAAAATATATATTAAATGAAAGATCTAGAAATCAATCAAGGGAAAGGGGTAGATATTCTTCTAATATTCAGGAAAGGTTATGGTTGTGTCCTTCCAGAAAATGAAAGAAGACTCAGATGTCTCCTACATCAATGCATCAGACAAGGACAGCATCCTGGAGACCACCTGAAAATGAAGAGTCTCAGGAGAGATGGCATACCCATTAAAAGGACATGTCCCAAAAGGAAGAATAAGGTAATGACTTGGAAAGATACCATGACATAACCCATCAAGCCAAAATCTTGGGGAAACTAGAAGGACTCAATAGTACTGACCCCAAATGATCTTGCTATCTTTACTGATTATAGTACATGTTAATTCTCAGAATGTCAGTGGAAAATATAATTGGGGGGGGGTCAGGAAACATTTAAGGGGGATAAAAGACACTTGTATAATATAAAACAGTATTGTTTTGCCATGCCAAGTATAGACAAAAGAGGACAAAAATATTTACTTACATGATTAGAAGATATTTTCGTTAGACCAATCTAACCAATCAAAAGCTATAATCCAGATTTTAGAATAATTAAGTACTCAATAGGAAGTTCCAATAGTAGAAATTATAGTTTTATGAGATGAAGAAAGGAATATCTGATGTACTGCTTACTTAAGTTGATTACATTACCTACAATGTCAATATCATTGACAATGGTTTACAAAATTATCTCTGGATTCATTTGGCACATGGCAGTCAACATGAACAATCTTTTGACAATGAAGGAAGCCCATCTATTCCTACAGCCTTAAAAAAACATATATAGTGCAAGTTGTATAGGAAAAATGGGATGAAGTAAAGTTCACCCTCACCTTTATTCATTCCGTCCATGATGTTTTTGTGTATAAATCACATTTCTTATCATTTAAATAATCCATCACTCCTTACTGAAATTCCACTTCTAATCATATACTTCTGCCTTGTAAACAACTACTCTGAAAATGGACCTTTTATTTTACCCCCCCCCAAAAAAATGGTATTTATACTGACATTCCTATAGGCTATTATGGTTTCTATGAGATAGTGAGCATTAAACCCATTTTGCTCAGTAAATTGCACTCAATTAATCAAAAGAATTAAAAATGTTCTCCCTGCGGGCTACTGAACTTTTTAAGTTAATTTTGTATGTAGCTATTTCAGTGAAGGTTTTTATAAGCTGTACAAGTGGCCTGGTAGAATTTTTGTTGTTGCTTATGTGTACATCATATCATAATATACTACTTCTTCATTTTCAATTTCTGTTTCCTTGATCTTCTTCAGTTATCCTGCTGCTCTGTAATAAGGATACATGCTCTACTATGTTCATAGCAGCCCTATTTATAATAGCCAGAAGCTGGAAAGAACCCAGGTATCCATCAACAGAAGAGTGGATGCAAAAAATGTGGTATATCTACACAATGGAGTACTATTCAGCCATTAGAAACAATGAATTCATGAAATTCTTAGACAAATGGATGGAGCTGGAGAACATCATACTAAGTGAGGTAACCCAGACTCAAAAGGTGAATCATGGTATGCACTCACTAATAAGTGGTTATTAACCTAGAAAACTGCAATACCCAAAACATAATCCACACATCAAATGAGGTACAAGAAGAAAGGAGGAGTGGCCCCTTGTTCTGGAAAGACTCAGTGAAGCAGTATTCAGCAAAACCAGAACGGGGAAGTGGGAAGGGGTGGTGGGTGGGACAACAGGGGGAGGGAAGGGGGCTTACGGGACTTTCTGGGAGTGGGGGGGGCTAGAAAAGGGGAAATCATTTGAATTGTAAATAAAAAATATATCGAATAAAAAAATATTAAAGTTACAGTAAAAATAAATAAATAAATAAATAAATATAAATGTATACATTTATACATATATACATATACATTTGCCTGAAATGTTCCATACATATCTGTTTGGTCCATTTGGTTTTTAATGTCTGTTAGGTTCAGTATTTATGTTTAGGTTATGTATGCGTGACCTGACTATTTGTAAGATAAGATTCCATCTACACCTGTCAGAATAGCTAAGATGAAAAGGACAAGTGACAGCTCATGGTATGCAGATGGGGAGCAAATGGAAACCCCTCCACTGCCAAAGGGAGTGCAAACTTGTAGAGCCACTATGGAAATCAATATGGCAGTTTCTCAAAAGATTAGAAATCGTTCCATGTCAACACCCAGCAACACTACTCTTGGAAGTATGTTCATAGGGCATTCCATCCTAGATTTTTCTGGGTGGACTTGGGGGTGGATGTGGAGGGTTCAGGTGGGGGTTGGGGAGTCAAAGAACAGAGAACAGGGAAATATGGCTGAAAATAGAGGACATTAAGGAGGCAATATGGAAAACTATGGAAGCTCCCTGGAATCTATGGACCAGACATTAGCAAGGACTCATAGTAATGGAAGAAACAGAGTCTGAAACAGCACTCTCTGACACCAGGCAAGGCTTCCAGTGGTGGGTCTGAGACACAAACTCAACCAGAAAACCTTTCACCTACAATTTGTCCTTGTTTACAAGATGTGCTGGGGCAACAGTGGTATAGAACTTGTATGAGTGGCTGACCAATGATGGTCAGCAATCCGAGACTGGATAGCCCAGAGACCTAAAATAGAACCAAATAAAACTGGCAAATGAAAGTCAATAAAATGATTCTTAATGGTATTCTGCAACACTCATAGATCAGTGCATAGCCCAATTGCCATCTGACAGGATTCATTCAGCAACTGATGAGAGCAGATGAAGAAACTAATAGCCAAACATTAGGAAGAGCTTGGGGAACCCCACAAAAAAGGATGAGGAAGGACAGTAGAAGCCAAGAGGAGTCTAGGACAGCAGGAGAATGTGGCCCACAGAATCAATTAAACAGGGCTCATAGGGGCTTACAGAGACTGAAGCAGCAATGTTGGAGTTTGCATAGATCTATGTCTGCCGACATGTTATTGTGTAGCTTGGCATTCTTGTGGGTATCCCAACAGTGCACAGAGGAGGTGTCTGACTTTTATGCCTGCTATTGGGACCCTTGTCTCCCTACTGAGTTGCCTTGGCCAGCCTTAATATGAGTGTTTATACATAGTCTTATTATAATTTGTTATGCCATATTTAGTTTAGCCAAGAAAACTATTCTTTTCTGAAGGGAAACAGAGAAGTAGTATATGTGGGTGAGAACGGAGGTGGGGGAAGGAACCTGGAAAGAGTGGAGGGAGGGAAATTGCAGTCATCTGTATAAAAGAAGAATAAAATAAAAATTTAGCTATGATTTATTACCAAACTAAATCAGTTAAAGCAAAATAAGAAGAGAATTATATTATAAAGATACAGTGTCAAGAGACCAAGTATCTACCACAAAATCAGCATGACCTATGAAAAGTTGAAACAATAATCTGGCAGAGACAGGTTTTGTAAAGGTAAAGGAATGAACAGCACCCAGTGGTCACACTGAAGTGCACATCAGCTTACTGTCACCAACAGAGTTCTCCGTGGTAAGCTTGACAGAGGTTCAAACTAGAGAGAAACGGTATTAGTGTCTAGACGATCATATATTTATTGCAGTGGGTATTAAAGTGAATGAAAATACCTTCTTTTACTAAAAAAAGTCTAATCAGAACATATACACATTCAAGGGATTAGTTATAAATTCAGAGCTAATTTCATAAAAACTGTGAATCCATTCTTTCCTAAAACCCGAACATCAACAAACAAGGTAATGTACCTAAGTATCTGCTTACACTGGAAACTGAAAATTCTAATACTCAGTAAAAATAATATGAATATTTTTTCTTAAAAATGGATCTTCTAAAATAAAAATGATAATAGTATTTTCCTTTATTAAATGGAAAATCAAAACTGTAAATTTCACACAATCCTTACATGACTTGTATATTCCAAATGTTTAAGACATGCAATGATCCTGAAAACACAACTCGGCACATGAAAGATTTGAAGATGGCAAAAAATGCTTCAAACTGTGCCTGTCAGGGGGCCAGACTAGAAGGAACTGGACTAGGGATTCACAGAGGCCTCTTTGCCATGGGAACAGTATTATGTAGAAACACAACAAAATTTTGTACATCTTTCTGAGTTGAATCTGTACATTCTTTCCTATCTTTCTGAGTTTCAGTAGTCATTTTTGGCAAATTTCAGTTATCTGTGTCATTAAGGAAAGCATTACAAACTCCTTCACAATTTCTGGGTCATCTAAGTGCAATGAACCTTACAGCATTTCGCCATGTGTGCAACTGTCAGCACATTTTTGTTAGCAGATGAATTTATAAGATAGTATCACTCTAAAATCTGTTTGCAGAACACATGGCATACTGTAAGACTCCTAAGGAAGTCTGAATGAATAAGCTTGCCAATGTTTCAGCTGCATCTAGAAAGCTGACCTCAGCACAGAAAGTTTTACCTCAATTCAATATTCAAAATTCTCTCTCAAGCAATCCAGGCATGAGCAAACTTATCAACAATAAACAGGGTGTAAGAATAAACGTAGTAGCAGCCATCTAAACTGCACTGTGATAGTTGAAGGCAATTTGTCCAGGGTCTCCACACTCTTATGCATTCCTGAGTATATTTATGTTGTTTTATCATTAGTAAAAATCAGTCAAAAAGATAATATTCAAGGACTTGTTTTTGATAAAGACTGATTAATTTCAGGATAGAAAGCAAGAAAAATTGTAGGATTACTGCCGGTCTATAATGTATTTATAGCAAGACAACTGTAAATGACATAAGTCATGAGGAATTAAAGGATTTTCCTCACAGAATCAGTAAAGCATGATGCACAAGCCAGCAGCCAGGGCAACCCCTCCAGCAGTGTACCTGCTGAGCCCCAGCCGTTCACCACATCACAGGTACCAAAAGCTTCTCAGTTCTTTGTCATGTGTTATCACGAAATAACACAAATTGCTTAAAATAAATGTCTGCTGAATAGGAAATATCATTGTTCTTCATTTGACCTGATCCACTTCACAATATGAGAAGAAACAGGCAGTATTTGTAAGGGTATTTAACATCATCTGATTGAGCTTGTACCACAGAAAAGAACACAATTGATACTAAACTGAATGTGTCAGTCAAAGTCTTCACCTACTTTAAATTATTATGAGAATGACCTCAACATAATAAAAACATGCACTGACATTGAATGTAAATGTTAGACCTGATAAATGGAATTACAAGAGGCAGCCATTCTACATTATTCCCCACAATAACATATTTGAAAATAATAATTTTATTTATCTCTTCAAATACGTCTCAGATCGATAAATCTCCTTTACAACTAGGAATTTAAAAGATTCTTTAAAAGCATTAAAAAAGATTTAACTAAAAATAAAACAAGCAAAAAAAAAAAAAAAACAGACAAACAAGAACCAATTTCTTAGTTACTATAAAAGGACCTAATAAAGCTCTCTTTCTTATGTTGTAGATCTCATATGATTAATAAACCATAGGCAAAAGCAAATTTAATGCCTATTAAATTTAGGTAGACTAGAAAGAAAGTAAGCACAAACTTTTAAAGTAGCAAGCTCCTTAGTCAGAATTGGTGCAGAAATTGAGCCAAGAAGCAGATATGCTTGTCTAGAAAGCATTCAATCTTTAAAAAGCTTAGACAGAAATTAATTTCTACTTTATTCTTGTTAAGTATGACAATAAAAATGTTTCCTTAATTATTAATATATTATTACTACTTAACTATGTTGTTTTAAAATTTTAATTATAGAAGGCTGGAGAGATGATTTAACAGCTGAAAGTATCCAGGTTCAACTCCCAGTACCCACAGTGCAGGCAGCTCACAATTGTCTGTAATTACAGTTGCAGGGTATCTGACTCCCTCACAAAGACACATATCCAAGCAAAGCACAAACACAAAATGAAAAATTAAAATTTACTAAAATAATAATAAGATAAAATTCTAAATATACTTGAAGAAAGAAAATAAATCAATTATTAAATAGATAAAGGTAAAATTAATGTTTTCTTTCTAAAGCTCTGTATTGTTTCCATATGTATTTTGAGAAAGCCAGGCTGCAATAGTCTAATACTCTTGTTCACTCATATAATTAACTACAGCACTTAAAGTGTTTTAAATGCTGATGAGTAAATACATTTCCTAGTGTTTACTTTACACAGTGTGTTAAAAGAAATATGTCATGAACTTAAACTTGAAAACATTGGGAGATGGTGTGATGGCTTGGTGGGTAAAGGTGCTTGCTAACAAGGCTGAATGTCTGAGGCTCGGACCATCACACATGTCACACACACAGACATGCGCGTGCAAGGGTGCACACACACACACAAACACATACACACACACACACACACACACCACACACACACCCGCACACACACACAGCCTCCCAGAAACACTTCTTACATATACCATTTCCTTTATAAAACTGAAGCATACTAACGAGAATCCCAAGGAATTTCTTGGTATTTATTTCAGAGTTGTTCCAAGAATGATAGACCTGCTACTTAAATATGAAACAAAATTTATCAATAAAAACAAACTTGTGGAAAGGTTTACTTACTGACACATCTTTCAGTTCTTTCTCAAGGGAGAAATGTCGAGACTCCTTAGAGAAGATGAACTTGTATGGACCAGCTGCTCCCGACCCTGGCACCAGTGCCTTTCTCAGCTCATCAGCGTATTTTCCTTTCTCCATAGCCATGTCATCAGCTTCTTGGGAAATCTCTGATTCAGAAACTATGGGAAGGATTAATTAAGGTGATGAAATCAAGTTTCTATTACAAAATAGTATTTAACTGGTATAACTACTTTACCAATGTAACAACAGAAATTTGAAAGAATAAAATCAAAATGTTTCCCAGTAGTTTTTTCAACTACATTTAGTGCTGCTTATCTCTCTTTCCTTCGTCTCCTGTAATACATTCCCTCCCTTGCTTAAACAACCCATACTTCTTTCCGTTGCTCTTTGGAAACCCGTGTCCTACAACTCTATCTCTTAAGCTCATTGTCTTCCTCTCCAATCTCCACTACTTTCCAGCTTCTGCAGTTATAGCAGACTATGTACTCAAATCTAAGTACTCAGAATTAGGAACTTTGTGTGTGTGTATGTATGTGTGTGTGTGTGTATGTGTCTGTGTGTGTGTGTGTGTGTGTGTGTGTGTGTGTGAGAGAGAGAGAGAGAGAGAGAGAGAGAGAGAGAGAGAGAGAGAGAGAGGTGGGGGAGAGTGAGAGAGTGTGTATTATAGATTTATGCCACATGGGTGATAATGCTATATGCAGGAATAATAGCTAGGAATAATAGCAGGAATAATAGCAGGAATAATAATAAAAACACCCCAGTGTCAGGAAAGGGAAACAATCAATTATTGGTGAAGAGTTCTAGATATTCGCAATGTCTTTAGCTATAGCTCTACAATTTCCAAGTAGGATGCTATTGTGGAACATAGCACACACTTCCAAACTAAGACTGGAGAACTGAACTAGTACAGACATGGAGGAATTTTTTTCTCTTAGGGCTAGTTATCAGAATGTGCTATCCAACTAGACAAAACACAAATGTAATCAATACTTCTACACAACTATAAACCCTGCAAGGCAAAGCCAATAACTGGCTTGCCAAGATAGCCCCAAAGGTACAACAGCACAATCTTTATCTTGGGAATAACTGGTGGCCACCTACTTGGACTTAAGGAGAACTTAACAGAAGGGAACTGAAGTTTGATACTGTAAGCCTAGATAACATTCAGAGTGTCCTCAGAGAGTACAAAGACCCTAAAGTAGGACCAACTACTGCCATTTCCCTAAATCAATACAGCTTCTAACAGAGTGTTAAATGCCTTTCCTTATTCTCAAACACAAGAATAGTTCTCAGCACTCATCAAAGCAATCTTGTTTTGCAGTAAGAAGCAGCTACTACCAAGATCCACAACCAGTAAAACTGCAAAGAATGAGTGACTGTAGGGTCCACAGCCCCAGCTGGTACATCATCAACATAACCCTTCCTCAGGAAACACCATGAAGGAAAGGTGGAAAGACAGAAATGAAGGGTACTAGGACATCTGACGTGAGACAGTCTCTACTGAAAAACAGTGTACAGGAAAATTGGGATAATGAGAGAAAGCATTTGCAAGCAAATTATCTCTTGGGGAATTAGTATCCATAAAATATGTAGACTAAGGAAAACAAATTTTGAAATAATATCCAAATCAATGTGCAAATGAACTGAACAGTACTCAAGCAAACTAATGAAAGAAAATGATCGATATGCTTACTCAAAGGAATAATTAAAATCAAAGCTACAGTTAAATTCCATTCCATAGTCAGAATAGCTCTTTTAAAACAAAAAAGTTGGTAAAGATGCAGTAAACCAGAAGGTGCCCAAGTTAAGTTTCCCCACAATCTAGCACGCACAGGCTGAGCACTAACTAGACCCCAGAAATTACTGATTATGAGAATAAGAATAGCCGGGCAGTGGTGGCGCAGGCCTTTAATCCCAGCACTTGGGAGGCAGAGGCAGGCAGATTTCTGAGTTCGAGGCCAGCCTGGTCTACAGAGTGAGTTCCAGGACAGCCAGGGCTACACAGAGAAACCCTGTCTCGAAAAACCAAAAAAAAAAAAAAAAAAAAGAATAAGAATAAGAATATTGAAGGCCATAAGAGGAGAGGGGCTGTGGATTGGAGAGAATCATGGAAACTAGACAAAGGTAGCTGGGAAGAAGGTGACCAAATACATTTAAAAAATGTATTTTAAAAAAAAAGCTTTTAAGCATTGTTGATAATAATAAAATCAGTTCATCCCCATGGGAATTCAGCATAGAACTTCCCCCAAAAAATCCAAATAATATAGATCATCCTAAAGTACTCGTAGGTAAATATCCAAATGCATCAGTGAGTATAAAATAGGGATACCTTCATATCCAGCAGTTACTATTAACAAGAGACAAAAGAACCAGCCTGACTGCATGTCAGTGAATGAGTAGATTACAACAGTATGGTAAATATATACAATAGAATAAACAACAACAACAAAAAAAAAACAGGAGAGCAAATGATTAAGAGAGATAAGTTAAACACAGGAAAACAAAAAAACTGCATGCTTTCTCTAATATGTAAAATCTATATTTAAAAATGTGTGGGGAGAAGAGACAAAAGAAACATCAGAAAGGGGGAAAAATATAATGAAGGTACATATGATCAAAGTTCATTGTATATTTGTATGAAAATGCCATGATAAAGACTTTTATACAAGTAAAGTGCCAATGAAAATTGTAGGACATACAAGTATGCTAATTTCATTAAATAGTATACCTATCTTAAAATACTTAATACGATATTCGCTCCCTGCCAGGACAGAAAAGGGTCACTAGGTACTGTATCACCCTGAGCTTTGGTAGTGCAAACCGCCAGGGGTCTGCCTGCGCCAAAGAACTGAGCACATAGGCGGTTTGTCTGCAGCCCGCCAGGCATGGGGCCTGTGTCCTGCCCAGAGAGCAGGAGAAAGAGAGAAGCACTGCGGCCATAGTCACTCCCTGCCAGGACAGAAAAGCATCACTAGGTACAGATCACCCTGAGCTTTAGATTTGTGGGGGTGCAAATCTCCAGGGGTCTGCCTGCACTCAGGAACTGAGCACATAGGGGGTTCATCTGCAAGCCAATCCATCTCAGGACCTGTGTCCTATGTGAGAATCAACAGAGGGAGTGACCTCCACCACACCACCTTCACTCCATAATAGAGCAGTCAGAGAACACCTGGTTGACCTTGACAATCTAAGTATAACATTGCTTGAGGCAAGACTGAGCAGGGCTCCAAAGGCACAAAAGAGGAAGTCAGCATATCAGTAATCTGTGCCAGAGGAAACCCAGTCATCCAGTGTTGCAGAGATAACCTTAAAGATCCACAGTAGGTTGAAGCACCAGCCAGTGACAATTAGACCATCTAACACCAGGGAGAACTAGATGGCTAAAGGCAAATGTAGGAACATTACTAACAGAAACCAAGGCATTATGGCAGCATCTGAACCCAATTCTCCAACAATAGCAAGTCCTGGATACCCCATCACTCCAGAAAAACAAGATTTGGATTTAAACTCACTGGTCATGATGCAGGTACAGGAACACATGAAGGACATACTTAAAGAAATTCAGGAGAAAATGGATCAAAAATTAGAAGCCCTTACAAGGGAAACACAAAAATCATTGAAAGAAATTCAGGAGAATACAAAAGCCAATAAGGAGGAAACGCAAAAATCACTTAAAGAAATACAGGAGAACTTTGATCATCACACAGAAGTCATGAAAGAGGAAACACAAAAATCTCTTAAAGAATTAGAGGAAAACACAAACACGCAAATGACAGAACTGAGCAAAAACTTCCAGGATCTAAAAACAGAAGTAGAAACAACAAGAAAGCACAAAGGAAGACAACTTTGGAGATAGAAAACCTTGGGAAGAAATCAGTGACCATAGACGCAAATATCAACAACAGAATACAAGAGATAGAAGAAAGAATCTCAGATGCCAAAGATACCATAGAAACCATGGACTCAACAGTTAAAGAAAATGCAAAATGCAAAAAGCTTGTAACCCAAAACATCCAGGAAATCCAGGACACAATGAGAAATCCAAATCTAAGGATTATAGGCATTGATGAGAGTGAAGATTTACAACTTAAAGGGCCAGCAAATATCTTCAAAAAAATTATGGAAAAAAACTTCCCTAACCTAAAGAGAGAGATGCCCATAAATATACAAGAAGGCTACAGAATTCCAAACAGACTGGACCAGAACAGAAATACCTCCTGTCACATAATAATCAAAACCCCAAATGTACTAAACAAAGAAAGAATACTTAGGGCAGTAAGAGAAAAAGGGCAAGTAACATATAAAGGAAGACCTATCAGAATTACACCAGACTTCTCACCAGAGACCATGAAAGCTAGAAGATCCTGGGCGGAGCTCATGCAGACTCTAAGAGAACACAAATGCCAGCGGAGACTACTATAGCAAGCGAAACTCTCAATTACTATAGATGGAGAAACCAAGATGTTCCATTACAAAACCAAATTTACACAATATCTTTCCACAAACCTGGCCCTACAAAGGATAATAGGGGGAAAACACCATTACAAAAAGGGAAACTATACCCTGGAAAAGGCAGGATATTAAGCTTCTTTCATCAAACCCAAAAGAAGATAACCACACATGTATAAAATTAAAATCAAAAATGATAGGAAGTAATAACTACTCCTTAATATCTCTTAACATCAATGGACTCAATTCCCTAATAAAAAGACATAGACTAACAGACTGGTTACGTAAACAGGACCATACATTTTGCTGCATACAGGAAACACACCTCAGTATCAAAGACAAAAACTACCTTAGAATAAAAGGCTAGAAGACAATTCTACAAGCAAATGGTCCCAGGAAACAAGCTGGAGTTGCTATTCTAATAACAGATAAAATTGACTTTCAACCTAATGTCATCAAAAGAGACATGGAAGGTCACTTCTTGCTGGTCAAAGGAAAAATACAACAAGAAGAACTCTCAATCCTGAACATCTATGCTCCAAATACAAGGGCACCCTCATTCACAAAAGAAACTTTACTAAAGCTCAAAGCATACATTGCACCTAACACAATAATTGTGGGTGACTTCAACACTCCACTCTCACCAATGGAACAATCAGGAAAACAGAAACTAAACAGGGAGACAGTAAAATTAATTGAAGCTTTGACCAATTGGATTTAACAGATATATATAGAACTTTTCATACAAAAGCAAAAGAATATACCTTTTTCTCAGCACCTCATGGTACCTTCTCCAAAATCAATCATATAGTAAGTAGGTCAAAAGACAGACCTCAACAAATATAAGAAGATTGAAATAATCCCATGCCTCCTATCAGATCACTATGGAGTAAAAGTGGTCTTTAGTAACAATAAAAACAACAGAAAACCCACATACACATGGAAACTGAACAATATTCTACTCAATGATACCTTGGTCACGGAAGAAATAAAGAAAGCAATCAAAGATTTCTTAGAATTTAACGAAAATGAAGGCACAACATACACAAATCTATGGAACAAAATGAAAGCAGTGCTAAGAGGAAAACTCATAGCTTTGAGTGCCTCCAAAAAGAAATTTGAGAGAGCATACACTAGAAGATTAACGGAACAACTGAAAGCCCTGGAACAAAAAGAAGCTAATTTACCCAGGAGGAGAAGAAGACAGGAAATCATCAAACTCATGGCTGATATCAAGTGGAAACCAAGAGCACCATACAAAGAATCAACAAAACCAAAACTGGTTCTTTGAAAAAATCAACAAGATAGATAAACCCTTAGCCAGACTAACCAAAAGACACAGAGAAAGTATCCAAATTAACAAAATTAGAAATGAGAAGGGAGATATTACAACAGAAACCGAGGAAATTCAAAAAATCATCAGATCCTACTACAAAAACCTGTACTCAACACAACTGGAGAATCTGGAGGAAATGGACAGTTTCTTAGACAGATACCACTTATCAAAATTAAACCAGGATCAAATGGACCATCTAAAGAGACCCATAACCCCTAAACAAATAGAAGGGGTCATAGATAGCCTTCTGACCAAAAAAAGCACAGGAACAGATAGTTTCAGTGCAGAATTCTATCAGACATTCAAAGAAGACTTAACACCAATACTCTTCAAAATATTCCACCAAATAGAAACAGAAGGAACACTACCCAACTCCTTCTATGAAGCCACTATTACGCTGATACCAAAACCACACAAAATCCAACTAAGAAAGAGAATTTCAGGCCAACTTCCCTTATGAATATCGATGCAAAAATACTCAATAAAATTCTTGCCCACCGAATCCAAGAACACATCAAAACGATCAGCCACCATGATCAAGTAGGCTCTATTCCAGGGATGCAGGGATGGTTCAATATAAGGAAATCCATAAATGCTATCCACTACATAAACAAACTCAAAGAAGAAAACCACATGATCATTTCATTAGATGCTGAAAAAGCATGTGACAAAATTCAGCACCCTTTCATGCTTAAAGTCTTGGAAAGGACAGAAATTCAACGTCCATATCTAAACATAGTAAAAGCAATATACAGCAAACCGGTAGCAAACATCAAACTAAATGGAGAGAAACTTGAAGCAATCCCACTAAAATCAGGGACTAGACAAGGCTGCCCCCTCTCTCCATATCTTTTCAATATAGTTCTTGAAGTCCTAGATAGAGCAATTAGATAACATAAGGAGGTCAAAGGGATATAAATTGGAAAGGAAGAAGTCAAAGTATCACTATTTGCAGATGATATGATAGTGTACTTATGTGACCCCAAAAACTCTACTAGAGAACTCCTACAACTGATAAACAACTTCAGCAAAGTGGCTGGCTACAAAATCAACTCAAGCAAATCAGTAGCCTTTATATACTCAAAGGATAAGCAGACTGAGAAAGAAATTAGGGAAATGACCCCTTTCACAATAGCCACAAACTGCATAAAGTATCTTGAGGTGACTCTAACCAAACAAGTAAAAGACCTATATAACAAGAACTTCAGATCTCTGAAGAAGGAAATTGAAGAAGATCTCAGAAAATGGAAAAATCTTCCATGCTCATGGATTGGCAGGATTAATATAGTTAAAATGGCCATTTTGCCAAAGGCAATCTACAGATTCAATGCTATCCCCATAAAAATCCCAACCCAGTTCTTCATAGACCTAGAAAGAGCAATTCTCAAATTCATCTGGAATAACAAAAAACCCAGGATAGCTAAAACTATTCTCAACAGTAAAAGAACTTCTGGGGGATTCAGTATCCCAGACATTAAACTTTACTACAGAGCAATAGTGATAAAGACTGCATGGGACTGGTACAATGTCAGGCAAGCAGATCAATGGAATAGGATTGAAGACCCAGAAATGAACCAACACACCTATGGTCACTTGGTCTTCGACAAAGGAGCTGAAAGCATCCAGTGGAAAAAAGATAAGTCTTTCAACAAATGGTGCTGGTTCATTTGGAGGTCAGCATGCAGAAGAATGTGAATTGATCCATTCTTATCTCCTTGTACCAAGCTCAACTTCAAATGGATCAAGGACCTCCACATAAAACCTGACACACTGAAACTAATAGAAAAGAAACTGGGGAAGACCCTTGAGGACATGGGCACAGGGGAAAAGTTCCTGAATAGAACACCAATAGCTTACACTCTAAGATCAAGAGTTGACAAATGGGACCTCATAAAACTACAAAGTTTCTGTAAGGCAAAGGACACTGTCAAAAGGACAAAATGTCAACCAACAGATTACGAAAGGATCTTCACCAACCTTAAATCCGACAGAGGGCTAATATCTAATATATACAAAGAACTCAAGAAGGTAGAACCCAGAGAACCAAATAACCCTATTAAAAAGTGGGGTATGGAGCTAAACAAAGAATTTTCGCATGAAGAACTTCTGAGGGCTGAGAAACACCTTAAGAAATGTTCAACATCATTAATCATTAGGGAAATGCAAATCAAAACAACCTTGAGATTTCACCTCACACCAGTCAGAATGGCTAAGGTTAAAAACTCAGGAGACAGCAGGTGTTGGCTAGGATGTGGAGAAAGAGGAACACTCCTCCACTGCTGGTGGGATTGCAAGATGGTGCAACCACTTTGGAAATCAGTCTGGAGGTTCTTCAGAAAACTGGGCAAGACACTTCCTGAGGACCCTGCTATACCACCTGGGCATATACCCAGAGGATTCTTCAGCATGCAATAAGGACACATGCTCCACTATGTTCATAGCAGACCTATTTGTAGTAGCCAGAAGCTGGAAAGAACCCAGGTGTCCTTCAATGGAGGAATGGATACAAAAAATGTGGTATATTTACACAATGGAGCACTATTCAGCCATTAGAAACAATGAATTCATGAAATTCCTAGACAAATGGATGGAGCTGGAGAACATCATACTAAGTGAGGTAACATAGTCTCAAAAGGTCAATCATGGTATGCACTCACTAATAAGTGGATATTAACTTAGAAACTTTGAATACCCAAGACATCATCCACATATTAAATGATGTCCAAAAAGAATGGAGGAGTGGCCCCTGGTTCTGGAAAGACTCAATGCAACAGTATAGGGGAATACCAGAACAGAAAAGTGGGAAGGGGTAGATGGAGGAACAGGGGGAGGGAAGAGGGCTTATGGGACTTGCGAGGAGTTGAGACCCAGAAAAGGGGAAATGTAATTTTGAAATGTAAATTTAAAAATATCAAAAAAATACTTAATCCATTTTATTAATACAACTCACCTATTAAAAATTGCTTAAGGAACAAATACTATGCAACAGATTGTTCTGTATATGAACCAAAAATTAAACACACACACAAAAAAAGTTGGTCATAGGGAGTTCACCTTCAGGTCTTCACATCTGAGATAACACTCTCAATCTCATCTAATAATTTACTATGCTTCACTTCTTGTGAATTCTGTAAATAATATAAAAATAAGTTTCTGACAGAAAAAAAAGACAAAATACCATCCTTCTGTCTATATTTCCCTTTTAAAATTATTTAAACATTGAGGCAGGAGAGATTAGCATATCACTACCCTTAGGTAAAAACTTATTGGTTTATAACAGCTGCTATAAAATGTCAGTTTTCTTTAATAATATGACTATAGTTGTCTCAACTAGCCCAGAGACCTATGTTAGAAAAATAAAATCAATAAAATGATTCTTAATGATATATACTCAAAGATTGGTGCCTATCCCAATCATCATCAAAGAGCCTGATGAGAGACGATGCCAAGACACACAGCAAACATTAGATGTTGGGAGAGCCCAAATTGGAGCTCCCCATTGGGTCACACCCTTAGAGCTAAGAAAGCCCTGTAGAAAAAGGGGAGGAAGAATTGTGGTTGAGGACACAAGAGACTATGACTCACAAAATCAACTAAGTAGGGCTTATAGGGGCTCACAGAGTCCAAATCAGCAATCACGGAACATGCATGTGTCTGTGCTAGGAGCTCTACATACATGTTATGGTTGCTGGTTTAGAATTTTTGTTGGAAGAGGTTGTCTCTGACAGTTTCATCTGCTCTTGGACCCTTTTCCTCCTACTAGGTTGTCTCACCCAGCCTTGATATGAGTGTTTGTTCCTAGTCTTATTGTATCTTGTTATACTGTCTTCAGTGGCTATCCCTGGGACGCCTGCTCTTTTGTTAAAGGACATGTAGGGAAGAAAGGATATGTGGGAGGGGGAATTGGGGAGACAGAAAGGAGGAAAAAAACTGTGGTCAGGATGTAATGAAAATATACATACATATATACATCACACATACATACATACATACATACAAACATACATAGAAACATGCCTTATTCCAAGAATAATTGGCCAACACAAAATGGCCATGTAAAATTAGAAGGAAAATGAAAAATTATACTAAAATGGATAGGTAAGGTGATAGAGGTACATTTGGCAGGAGTTGTGGGAAAGCCATGAATATAATAAAAAATACAGTGTAAAAATCTTATAGAATTAATAAAAATATTACCTAAAACTAATAAATAAATCTTAAAATTCCAGAAAAATTTGACTCCGTGTTTCCTATTTGATAAATGAAATAAAGTTTAAAATCAACAGAAAATGAATCCTTAGTAATGAATCTTAAGATTAAATAACTCATTACTGAATGATAAATGGGTCAACGATGAAATCAAGAAAGAAATTTAAAATTTTTCTGGAATTATAAGACAATGAAAATACAAAATAACAAACACACTGTAAACAGGCTTATGAGGGAAATGTATAGTTATAACTGACTACACTTTAAATCAGAAAGAAAATAAAGCAATGATACAACAAAAGTATTTTGGAATACAAGAACAAAATAAACCAAGTTCGGTAAATGAGAAAGCAAACTCAAACCCTTAACTAATGAGGTAAAAGAAAGAAAACAAATACAAAAGTACAAAGAAAAAATAAAAAAATGCAAACAACCTAAAGAACTGGCTCTTTGAGAGAAACAAGATCAACAGACCCATGGCGGGTGTAACCAAACAAAGAAACAAAGTGATGATGCGAACTAACAGAGCCAAAAAGGAACAAAGAAGCATCACAATAGAAACCAAAGACATTCAAAATACAATATGGGACTATTTTACAAACTTACACTATATTAAGTTAGAAGATCTAAAAAAAACTAGAGTTTTGGATTCATCCAAACTACCAAAGTTCAATCAACAAGAGGTACACAACTTAAACACAGAACAAATAAGGATATCAAAACATTTTAAAAGTACCTTTTGAATAAAATAAGCCCAGGTCTAGAATTCTATGAGACATTCGAAGAAGATCTATAACCAACACTTCATAACTTATTCAAAAACTAAAAAGAGCACTCCCAAATTCCTTCATTAAGTCACTATTACTCTAATACCAAACAAGCTAAAATATGAAAAAGAAAATTAGAGGTCAATGTCCTTGATGACGATTATCTTAATCCCTGCTCAAGTCAACTAGTACAAAAGAAGGTATGTAACTGAAAGCTTACTTCTATATATCTCAGTGAGTTGACACCTGCGAACTCTCAATATTACAGTTGCTTAAACAACCCACATAATAGCAATGCCAGGTGATATGCAACCTGGATGTAAGAAATCACAGAAGTCCATACTCCCTGATGAAAACCTCCAAGCAATTTAAGGCTGCTGGGAAAAGGAGGAACAATCTTCTCCAGGGATGAGTCCCTGATGTGTTATGCCACTAGAAATGGTCATCCCTAAATACACATACATACAGACAACACAGAAACTCAGAAGACTATATTTATATATACATAAATAAATATATACATACAAGAAGGAAAGGATATGAATTTGCATATTAGTTAGAGTTAGAATTAGGAGAGAGAGATGTGTAAATAAATATAGGACTCATGTACAAAAATTCTTAAATACATAAATTAAAATTTTAAAACTTAAGCATAGCTAAAGGAAAAAAAAAATCCTATGTGAAAGGGACTGTCTTAAAAGCATGACCAAACATTCCCTATTTAAAGGGAACATGAGATTTTTATTGTCTACTCCAAATTGTAATCTTGGGAAAATAACTTGTTTACAGCTTATTTTGAAGCTAAGAACAATTCATTGTTCTAAACCTGAAATGACTGACAGGCAAAGGTGATGAGAATAAAGTCCTTCCAGAATGAAGTGGAACCACTTCATTACATGGTGAGAGGACAAACAAATAAAAATGAGAAACTATTCTCAGACTAGCAGAGACTTCACAAACATCATTTTGAGATTATTTGTAGATAGGCAAAGACACACTCAAAGAATGTTCCTGTATGTAAGTAAAAACTGCATAGATTCATCCTATCCTACATCAGAGAGCAGAAGACACCAACCTCACCATAGTGGGAATATGACTGGCATCACATAGGAGACCTAAGGCCTTTCTAAGTAGTTTTATAATATTATTTACATATAGTTAACAGAATACCTTCTTAGAAAAACTAGACAGAAATCTGAATATTTGATAGTAAAACATTAGTAAGGTTTTAATTAATCTCCAATATGCATAAAGTTACCCTGCAGATAGGTGATATGTTTCTTGCTACCAGAAACAATTATTTTCCAAGGCACATAGTGATCATCAATCATTAACCCACTTTGTGAAATGACCCTGTGACACAACACTCTGTAATACAGAAGTGACTGATGACAGGCCACATGATAATTAGGTCCCCAAACATTCATTAGATTAAGCCTTACTAATGGGGAAAAAAATTCAGCAGGCTTAGTGTGGGGGAGATTAAAACAAACCTCACATCCTTTCCACTTAAATGAAAAGAGTAAAAATTACACATAATTGAAGGCTGCAGCAATCAACAAGTTGAACAACAACTAAAACACAGGAAGAAGTATAGGAAGGAAATCCATTTCCATGTTTCATTTATTTAATTGTTTCAATATTCTTAACTGTGTAATGTCTAGAAAGTACCATATAATGTGTATGTAATAAGTCGTAAATAAAAAGATATGTTCTTATGTTTCCTTATATACATTTGCCTTAATAGCTAAACAAGTAAATATAAATGAATACAAGGCATAAAATACATGTAAATCTAAAACGCCATTGGATAATTTTTGAATCATTACAGACTGCACTTTAAAATTACATGTTTGAAATATGGTCACTACAGGAAACCACAATATTCACAAGCCACTGAGGAGTACAGTGAATGGTCTCCTAGCACGATTCTGTCACAGTGGATTACATTAGTTAGAGATCAAAATCAAGACTCACTGAATTCGGGATAAGTATGTAATGTAAGAAATAGGAGGCTGGAGATCTCATCTACACAGATGCTAACCATCAAGTGATCACTTTTTTCTTTTCTTCTAACTAGTTTTATTTAGTTAAAACTCTCTTCTCTATTTATTGTTTACATGGTGTGTGTGTGTGTGTGTGTGTGTGTGTGTGTAAGTCCACTCTGTCAACAAAGGCCTACTCTGAGCCATTACCATAATCTTAGTCATCATATCATCTGATCTTCTAACAAGCGCTGTCACACGGTTATACTCCCTCCATACATGTGCTGTCACATGGTTACACTCCCTCCATACAAGTGCTGTCACATGGTTACACTCCCTCCATACAAGAGCTGTCACATGGTTACACTCTCTCCATACATGTGCTGTCACATGGTTACACTCCCTCCATACAAGCCCTGTCACAGGGTTACACTCCTTCCATACATGTGCTGTCACATGGTTACACTCCCTCCATACAAGCCCTGTCACAGGGTTACACTCCCTCCATACAAGAGCTGTCACATGGTTATACTCCCTCCATAAGGCTAACAGCAAATCTCACTTCACTGCTACCTGCCAGAAGCAGTCAGCAACTTTTATTTCTTGCAAAGAAATGTAAATATCAAGCAGTTAACACAAGGAGTACTGCACACATATCCTTTGGAAATCCTATACATTTCCCTATAATACAAATGTAAACATTCCACATTTGCTGCCACAAAAGCTAGATGAAAAAAACTGTAGTTTGAATTCATTTTGATTGTGCTGAGTAACATTTGTGCCAGAAAAGAATGAAACAGAATTTTGTCATGGATTGTACTTTGGGAGATAATAATTATAGTGATAAATCTTAGGGAAACTGTGTTAGAATATACAAATGGTATATAAACAGATTCTTAAATTTTCATCTAATAGGCCATTTACAACTCTAAAATGAATGTTATGTAACTACAAAGAAATGGTTTTTTATCCATAAAAATATTAAAACTTTGGTATTTGAAAAACGACAATTCTAATGTTTTAACTGTATGCCTGGCAGGATCTGGGAGCAACGTGCCACCCCTGCACTAACAAGGAGCCACTGCCAGATGCTCTTACCTGACCTGAATCTATTTGCAGCTGAAAAGATCAGCAAAAAAATTTCAAAAGTGAGTCTCTATGATAAAACACCACAATTTGCACATATCGGGTGGGGGGGGTTGTTTTTTAAAACTGTATTACAAATGCATGCAAAAGAAATTTAAGCTAAACTACTAGAGGAAGTCAAAGCAGGAGGAGCCACACCCACAATGCAGCAGCATCTCTTGGCTTCACAATCTCCTTCCTTTAAGACCCAGGCTTTCCCTAGATCCCAAGAGGAGATAAATATTTTTAAAATGTTCTTTATGTTTTCTGTAAAAAGACCATTATAAAGCCATGACTAGGTCCAAGCAATAAAGCTGACATAGCAGGCAAAACTACCTACTGTACACCATGTCAACTCTTACAAACCCATATGCAACTTGGAAATGCAGAACATGGAAAATGGAGTATTGAAGTTACCTATGTCTATAAAGAAACACTTTATCTTGAAGAGTCCCTGCAAACTAAAGAGCAGTACATTATTTAACTTCTACTTGAAACAAGTTTGTTGTCAAGATTACCTGTTGCAGTCCAGGCTGAATGGCCATCGGTAAGGGTAATAACAAAACCGGATACGAACGTTCTCTCCCAAGACACTTGCAGAAAGTAAGTTACATTGGGATCAGAAGCAAGGCAGATTCTGCTTACTTTCCGTTCCATTTCTGGCTACCTGTAATGGAAGAACAAAATCAATATTTAAAAGGAGACTACAATAATCTAATGATGATAACTTTTATCCTTGTCTTTCCACTATATAGACTCCAAAGAAATAAAAGTAAAGTGCTGTATGATAGAGCCAACCAGTGAACTCACAAGTCATAGTTTTGCTCAATAGTGACTCACAGATTTTACAGATGAGAAAAGCAGAAGCTCTTAAATGATCAGCCAAACTGATGGGCTAAATAAAATTACTCTAGCAACATGAGTAAATTTCATATTTCCCTGTCCTCAGGAGCAAATAGATCCGCCCCTCTAACATAAGAAATGGTCTCTTTGAGTAAGCATATGAGACATTCATCCACACTATATTTTTTTTGTTATTGTTTTCCTAGTGACAGCCATTTGGAACTTCACAGGTCTTGACTATTACAAATACTGCTGTCATGACATTCTACAAATGCCTTTGCATGGGGAGGGGGATGTCACTCCTTCAAATAGAACTGCTGGAACAGAAGAAATCATGTATGTAGTTTGAGTACTGTATAGCCTAGTTTCTTTAAGAGTTGCATGAAAGTGTGATTCATATATTAGTGGCCTAAAAAACTATTTCCCCTTTGGTTCATTTTAGCCACATGGGTGAACAAATTCTAGCATCACACTGTGATTTGAGTTCAAATCCCCTGGTGAGTAGTGGGTGTTGCACTCTTTACATTTACATTTACATATTAGATATGAATACAATCCTGTCAACATTGACAATATTTTCATTTAGTGTCTTAATCTGTCTTCATTTATTCAGTGTGTTGTCTGCTTTAGATAATAGATATCAAATTATATTTATGAAATACAATTCATCAAAATGTGCTTATTTTGGTTAGTACTACGAGTCTTGCATTATCAAATTTGTTACCAGCCTAAACTTCTGAGTTATACCTTGCTACAGCCTATGTAATACTGTTTATAATATTGATTCTCAGTGTTTTTATAAGAGTACAATCTCATATTTCAGTTGTTGAAATTATATTGAGTATATGGTTTGTTCTCTTGGACTAATACGTTTGTAAACTCTATCTGATTCTGTCACTAAAATTTTTGAAAAGTTCTGATCTAATGGTTCCAATGATTTGTGAGAAATGTTGATCAGCACAAGCTCAGAAACAGAACTTGGAAGCCTGCTATTGGGAAAAAAAATGGCACAACAAGACATCAATCATCAGTAATAATACTCCATTATGCAATTCCTATTTCTATCTAGGAGGCACAGGATTAAATAGGAGTGTTCTAGGTCTTACCCACTAACACCCTCTAAGAATTGGGGTGTTGTGTGTATGTGGGGTGTTAGTGTTGATGTTTTTAAACTGTGACAGTAACCTTGTTTTCTTCTTTTTTTTTTTTGCTGTTTTTTGTTTTCAGTAAGTTTATTTATTTTTTATTGAATATAATCTTCATTTACATTTCAAATGCTAAAATCTTTCCCAGTTTCCCTCAACCCCAAAACTTCCAACCCCTCCTCCCACCCCCTGCCTCCAACTATATGCCCCTCCACCTGACCCACTCCCACCTCCCTTTCCCTTATTTCCCTTAGGCTTAGAGATATTTTTTGCTATTAATTCATAGTGATCATTTTGGTAAATTACTCAGCCTAGATTTTCACGAACCTTACAAGATGGGGTTAACATACATATTATTTAGTTTGAATAAATGCATTGTTATATCTATAATCGTTGTACATCTAGGTTACATGTGTTCCATTAAAATATACTTAATAGGTCAATAGGATGTCTCAACAGTATATGAGAGTGCCTGCCACCAATCCCTATGATCTAGTTTGGATACTGGGTATCCACTTGACAAAGAGAAAAACAAGAAAGGGCTCCCGCGAGTTCTCCTCTGACTTTCGCATGCATCACTGCACAAGAGCACACACAAACACACACACACACACACACACATTAACCACATACTAAAGTAAAATGTGCTTAAAACTAAAAGATCCTATCATAAGATATCAAATTAAGATTTAAGATATGCAAGGAAGAGGACTTATGGGACATATGGGGAGGGGGGAACTAGGAAAGTGGAAAGCTTTTAGATTATAAACAAAGAATATAGAAAATAAAAATATATATTAAAAAAAGAAATGTTCAACATCATTAGTCATTAGGGAAATACAAATCAAAAAAACCCTGAGATTTCACCTCACACCAATCAGAATGGCTAAGATTAAAAATTCAGAAGACAGAAGGTGTTGGCGAGGATGCGGAGAAAGAGGAACACTCCTCCACTGCTTGTGGGATTGCAAGATGGTACAACCACTCTGGAAATCAGTCTGGCAATTCCTCAGAAAACTGGGTATGACACCACCAGAGGACCCTGATATACCACTCCTGCGCATATACCCAGGGGATTCTCTGGCATGCAATAAGTACACATGCTCCACTATGTTCATAGCAGTGGAAACATCCATAGCAGTGGAAAAAAACCAGATGTTCCTCAATGGAGGAATGGATACAGAAAATGTGGTATATTTACACAATGGAATACTACTCAGAAACTAAAAACAATGAATTCATGAAATTCTTAGGCAAATGTTTGAAACTGGAAAATATCATACTAAGTGAGGTAACTCATTCACAAAAGAACACACATGGAATGCAGTCACTGATAAGTGGATATTAGCCCAGAAACTCTGAATACCCAAGACACAACTCACATATCAAATCATTCCCAAGAAGAAGGAAGGAGATGGCCCTGGTCCTAGATAGGCTTAATACAGCATTGTAGGGGAGTGCCAGGACAGAGAAGAAGGAGGGGGTTGATTGGGAACTGGTGGAAAGAAGAGGGTTTATGGGACTTAAGGGGAGGGGAGAACCGGGATCATTTGGAATTTGAACAAAGAATATAGAAAATAATAAAAACTAAAAAAATAAAAATAAAATAAAAAAGCAAAATAAAGAAATACTATAGAAGTGAAATTTCTAAGTTTAAGTTCATTAGCATTGCAGAATCTTGGCTTCTAGACAGCAAAATCTCTAGACATGTTAAGAGCCAGCAATTTTTTTCTTTCTTATTCGCCAAATAGCCACAAATGTTCAAAAAGAGGATGCCTTCAACAACACGAAGTCTACTGCATATTCTCAAAGATTTCTGCATGACCTCAGCCTGTGGTCTTCTCCATGTCACCTGAAGGAAGGCTCCAGAAGTGGCCTTAGCTAGACTTGGCCTCATGGACCTCACCAGCTCACAAGACTTAATGCTAGTCGCAAAACCTTACACCTTTCCCATCTCAAATTTGAGTGTATAGTTTTTAACCTCCAAAAGCTGTCAGTTCAGCCATGGCTGCAGTGATAGGAAGAGAAAAATTAAAATAATACCTCATGGTGCATTTGTCACCCCACCAAATTAGAACTGATTCCCCTGGGTAACCTTCCTCAAGCCAAGCAACTGGCTTTGAATGAACCCATCACCCCAGCATGCCTTTCCGACCATGAACTTTTCTTTAGTAAAATGACAGTCCCTTACCTTCCCACTTAAACATGTTAGACTGTGTGTGAGTAAGATGGCAGTTCAGAGCAGCAAGCCAAGAAGCTCATTCCATTATCGAATTACAGTCAAAATTATAGTCAAATAGTCATTATTGTCAAAATTAATAATGATGAATGGAGGGAATATTAGAATTTATTCTAATTGTTTGATCCCATTGAGAATCATCTTCAATAAAAGAAAACAAATAGATTTTTTTTTAAATAAAGGAATAAACAAAAAATATAGACCTCAAGAATAAAGCACTATTACAAAAAAGTTTTCTATAATCATGTAACATGAATCTCTCCAAGATAATCCTTTAAAATCTAAGAGAGGGGGGTTAAAGTTATGACTCACATGCTAAGAGCACTAGCTGCTTTTGCTTATGACCCAGGTTCAACTCGCAGCAGCTACATTCATGGTGGTTAACAACTCTCGGTAACCATCATCCTAGAGAAAATCAATGCTCTTCTATTGCTACAGATACCTGGTATACCTACAAAGACACAGGCAAAATACCCATATTCATGGAATAAAATAAATACTGCAACACCAATTTTTTGAAAGTCTAAAAGAAAATTCTTGTTTCTCTTGTTTAAGAAAGGGGGATACAAAATTGCTTCAAATTTTTATCCCAAAGCAATATATTATAAATTCAAAAGTTAATTGATATTTAATAATTGAGAAAAATTGCCAATTGAAAACTTATAAATTCATCAATTTCAAGTTGACACTATTATGACACTAGAAAGATATTAATATGATATTAAGTGGTCTCATCTTATAATTTTTCAAGTTGATTGAAAATAGAATCAATGTTGTTCCCACTTCTCAAACAAGACTTAATTATTAGAAGCCTCTAAAACTAATAGCCCTGAATGCCTCCAAAAACAAACGGGAGAGAGCATACACTAGCAGCTTAATGGCACACGTGAAAACCCTAGAAAAAAAGAGGCTACTTCACCCAGGAGGAGAAGAACACAGGAAATCATCAAACTCAGGGCTGAAATCAATCAAATGGAAACAAAGAGAACCATACAAAGAATCAACAAATCCAGGAGCTGGTTCTTTGAGAAAATCAGCAAGATAGATAAACCCTTAGCCAGACTGACCAAAGGGAGAAAGTATCCAAATTAACAAAATTAGAAATGAAAGGGGGAATATAAAAACAGAAACTGAGGAAATTCAAAAAATCATCAGATCCTACTACAAAAGCCTATAATCAACACAACTAGAGAATCTGGAGGAAATGGAAATTTTCCTTGACAGATACCAAATACCAAAAGTAAATCAGGACCAAATAGATCATCTAAACAGTCCCAAAACACCCAAAGAAATAGAAGGGGTCATAGATAGTCTTCCAACGAAAAAAAGCACAGGACTAGATGGTTTCAGTGCAGAATTCTATCAGACCTTCAAAGAAGACCTAACACCAATACTCTTCAAACAATTCCACAAAATAGAAACAGAAGGAACACTACCCAACTCCTTCTATGAAGCCACAATTACACTGATACCAAAACCACACAAAGATCCAACAAAGAAAGAGAACTTCAGACCAGTTTCCCTTATGAAGATCAATGCAAAAATACTCAATAAAATTCTTGCCAACCGAATCCAAGAACACATCAAAACAATCATCTACCATGATCAAGTAGGCTTTATCCCAGGGATGCAGGGTTGGTTCAATATACAGAAATCCATCAATGCAATCCACTACATAAACAATCTCAAAGAAAAAAAAACCACATGATCATTTTATTGGATGCTGAAAAGCATTCGACAAAATTCAGCATCCTTTCATGCTTAAAGTCTTGGAAGGAACAGGAATTCAAGGCCAATACCTAAACATAGTAAAAGCAATATACAGCAAACCGGTAGCCACCATCAAACTAAATGGAGAGAAACTTGAAGCAATCCCACTAAAATCAGGGACTAGAAAGGGCTGGCCCCTTTCTCCTTATCTTTTCAATATTGTACTTGAGGTACTAGCTCGTGCAATTAGACAACATAAGGAGGTCAAAGGGATACAAATTGGAAAGGAAGAAGTCAAGCTATCATTATTTGCAGATGATATGATACCCAAGTGACCCAAAAAACTCCACTAGAGAACTCCTACAGCTGATAAACAGCTTCAGCAAAGTGGCAGGTTATAAAATCAATGCAAGCAAATCAGTAGCCTTTCTATACTCAAAGGATAAGCAGGCTGAGAAAAAAATTACGGAAATGACACCCTTCACAATAGCCACAAACAGTATAAAGTACCTTGGGGTGACTCTTACCAAACATGTGAAAGATCTGTCTGACAAAAACTTCAAGACTCTGAAGAAGGAAATAGAAAAAGACCTAAAAAAAAAATGGAAAAATCTCCCATGCTCATGGATTGGCAGGATTAATATAGTTAAAATGGCCATTCTGCCAAAAGCAATATACAGATTCAACACAATACCCATCAAAAGCCCAGCTCAGTTAGTTCTTCATAGAGTTAGAAAGAGCAATTCTCGAATTCATCTGGAATAACAAAAAACCCAGGATAGCTAAAACTATTCTCAACAACAAAAGAAATTCTGGCGGAATCAGGATCCCTGACCTCAAGCAATACTACTGAGCAATAGTGTTAAAAACCTGCATGGTATTGGTACAGTGACAGGCAGGTGGATCAATGGAACAGGATTGAAGATCCAGAAATGAACCCACACACCTATGGCCACTTGATCCTTGACAAAAGAGCAGAAAACATCCAATGGAAAAAAGATAGCCTTTTCAACAAATGGTGCTGGTTCAACTGGAGGTCAGCATGCAGAAGAATGCAAATTGATCCATCCTTATCTCCTTGTACTAAGCTCAACTTGAAATGGATCAAGGACCTCCACATAAAGCCAGACACTCTGAAGCTAATAGAAGAAACTGGGGAAGACCCTTGAGGACATCGGTATAGGGGGAAATTTCCTGAACAGAACACCAATAGCTTATACTCTAAGATCAAGAATTGACATATGGGACCTCATAAAATTACAAAGTTTCTGTAAGGCAAAGGACACCATCAAAAGGACAAATTGGCAACCAACAAATTGGGAAAATATCTTCACCAACCCTACATCAGATAGAGGGCTAATATCCAATATATACAAAGAACTCAAGAAGTTAAACCCTAGAAAACCAAACAACCCTATTAAAAAGTGGGGTACAGAGCTAAACAAAGAATTTTCACCCGAAGAACTTCGGATAGCTGAGAAGCATCTTAAAAATGCTCAACTTCATTAGTCATTAGGGAAATGCAAATCAAAACAACTCTGAAATTTCACCTTACACCAGTCAGAATGGCTAAGATTAAAAACTCAGGAGACAGCAGGTGTTGGTGAGGATGTGGAGAAAGAGGAACACTCCTCCACTGCTGGTGGGGTTGCAAACAACCACTCTGGAAATCAGTCTGGAGGTTCCTCAGAAAACTGGGCATGTCACATCTGGAGGATCCTGCTATACCACTCCTGGGCATATTCCCAGAGGATTCCCCAGCAGGTAATAAGGATATGTGCTCCACTATATTCATAGTAACCCTATATATAATAGCCAGAAGCTGGAAAGAACCCAGGTATCCCTCAACAGAAGAATGGATGCAAAAAAATGTGGTATATATACACAATGGAGAACTATTCAGCCGTTAGAAACAATGAATTCATGAAATTCTTAGACAAATGGATGGAGCTGGAGAACATCATACTAAGTGAGGTAACCCAGTCTCAAAAGATCAGTTATGGTATCCACTCACTAATAAGTGAATATTAACCTAGAAAATTGGAATACCCAAAACATAATCCACATATCAAATGAGGTACAAGAAGAAAGGAGGAGTGGTCGCTGGTTCTGGAAAGACTCGGTGTAGCAGTATAGGGCAAAACCACAACAGGGAAGTGGGAAGGGGTGGATGGGAGAACAGGGGGAGGGAAGAGGGCTTATGCGACTTTCAGGGAGTGGGGGGGTGGGGGGGGCCTGAAAAGGGGAAATCATTTGAAATGTAAATAAAAAATATATCGAATAAAAAAAAAAGAAGCCTCTATCATCTGTGTTAGAGGATGTGTGTCACAGTATTACCTTCCTACAGGAAAAGGATCAAAGAGCCCAGAGAACATCCAAAATTAAAAGAAAAATGCCTAATTAAATATACAACTCCGGCAAAATGATAAATTGCCTGAAGTAGGAAAAATAGCATTCTTCCTAAGGATATAAAATGAAATAATAATTGAGCCCACTTCAAATATGTACAACAAAATTTGAAACATGTAAGCGTGAACCCTTGAAATTATAATTACTGAAAATAACAGATACTTCATTTGTTCAAACTATTTCCTATAATGTGGCTCTTTTTGCATAGATGCAATTAATACCAAAATGCATTAGGAATTTGTGAATATTTACTATTACATCAAATAGTCAGACACTTTTCAGTAACTTACTGTGTAAAAGTTGAATTTGAAAATTGTTAGAAAAATATGGATTACGAGTATTTGAAACAAATCACAAAAAATATATCATTAGAGAATCACATTTGTTTTTGTTTTCTTTTTTGAACATACAAGATTACTCTGCTAAAGTGTTAGCAGCATATGCTTATAAAATGCATGCATTTTAATTTAATCAATTTAATGAAGTCTCTTATTTGTCTGTTTGCCTTTGAGACCTAAAACTTATTTTGAATGCGTAATTCATTTGGATGTTCTAGTACAGAATCCTAACTTCTTTGTCAGTTTGTAAAACCGATGAAGGTTGCAGTACACACCAATATTGCATTTAAAGGTTACTCATAACCAGAGGGAAAACATATTTTATCTTAAGCTGGGTTAGTTCTGCTTTTGATTGCTGTATTCATTTAGTACTTCTGTATATTCAAGCTACATCGTGGCAGCTTCCATAAATGTTTTCATACACGTGTGTCTGGTACTTTGACCAATCCATTCTCAGCTTTAGCTTTCTCTCCCTTTCCCACTTCCAGTTCCAGTTCTTTCCCAAGGAGTCCTAGACCTGCATCATGCCCTCCTCTCCTCTCACTTTCCCCTCTCCTCTGTGTGTGTGTGTGTGTGTGTGTGTGTGTGTGTGTGTTTGTGTGTGTGCATCTACACATCTATATAAAAAAACAGGGTTCCCAAAGGAATGAAAATATATTTGTATGAGACTGGTTTATTTCACTAAATATGATGATCTTCAATGATTCACTTTCCTGCAAATGATATAATTTAGTTCTTTATAACTGATTATCACATATCTTTATATTCATCTGTTGAGAGATCCCTAGGCTATATAATTTGACCATTGTAAACACCACTGCAAAAAAGCATAGATCTTTAAGTATCTCTGTGGAATAGTGATTGCTGTATGTAATAGGGTGGATATAGTTGACTTATAAGGCAGTTCTATTTGTAGGTTTTTGAAGAAAGCAAGAACTAATTTCCATATTGTCTTCACTAATTTACAATCCTATCAGTAGCATGAGTTTAATATTTCTGGTACTCTCGTAAACATTCAATTTTTTTCTTTATAACTCAGACTAATTGAAAAGAAAGGAAAAGGAAGGGCTTTTACCTGCTACCTAAAGATATTGAACTTGCCACATATGTAAACGGTCATTTGTTCTTCATCTTTTGAGATCTCTTCATCTCATTAACCCGCTTAGAGAATAGGTTGTCTTGAATTTTGGTATTTATTGGTTTCTTTATATGTTCTATATATTAATCCTATATCAAATATATAGTTCTCAATGGTATTTCCCTAATCTGGGGCTGTCTCTCCATTCTATTCTCCTCTGTTCTACAGAAGCATTTGAATGCACTGCAATCTCATTTGCCAGCTCTTGGGATTACTTCCTGAGTTACTAGAGTCATTTTCAGAAATCCATACCTATAAGTACATCTTGAATTCTTTTTTATTGAATATATTCTTCATTTATATTTCAAATGTTGTACCCTTTCCTGCTTTCCCACCTCCCTGAAAACCCCCAACCTATCCTCCCACTCCCTGCCTCCAAGAATATGCCCTCCACCCAATCCACTCCCACCTGCCCTTCTTGATTTCCCCTTGCTGGGGCTTCTATTGAGCCTTCATAGGACCAAAGACCTTTCCTCCCACTGATGCCCAACAAAGCATTCCTCTGCCACACTTTTGGTTGGAACCCTGTGTATCCCTAAGTTGATGGCTTAGTCCCTGGGAGCCCTGGAGCATCTGGTTGGCCAACATAGTTCTTCCCATGGGGCTGCAAACCCTTTCAGCTCCTCCAGACCACCCTCCAACTCCTCCATTGGGGACCCCACGCTCAGTCCAATGGTTGGCTGCTAGCATCTGCCTCTGTATGTGTAAGGCTGTTGCAGGGCCCCTCCAGAGGCAACAATAACAGGCTCCTCCCAGTATGCACTTCTTGTCATCCATAATAGTGTCAGGGTTTGGTAACTGTTTGTAGGATGAATCCCCAGGTAGTGCAGTCTCTGGGTGGCCTTTCCTTCAGTCTCTGTTCCACACTTTGTCTCCATAGTTGCTCCTGTATTTTACTCCCTTTCTCAGAGGAACCAAAGCACCCCAACTTTGGTCGTCCTTCTTCTTGAGCTTCCTGTGGTCTGTGAATTGTAACTTGTTTATTTTGAGCTTTTTGGCTAACATCCACTTATTAGTGAGTGCATACCATGATTGTTCTTTTGGGTTACATCACAATGGATGATACTTAATAATTCCATCCATTTGCCTAAGAATTTTGTTTTTAATAGTTGAATAGTACTCCACTGTGTAAATATACCACATTTTCTGTGTCCATTCCTCTGTTGAAGGACATCTGGGTTCTTTCCAGCTTCTGGCTATTATAAATAAGGCTGCTATTAACATAGTAGCGCATGTGTCCTTATTATATGTTGGAGCATCTTCTAGATATATGCCCAGGAGTGGTACAGCTGGGTTCTCAGGTAGTACTATGTCTAATTTTCTGAGGAACCACCAGTTTGGGGGAGGGTGGCAGATGCTGATCTAGTTTCATTCTTCTATATTTAGAAATCCAATTTTCCCATTATTATTTATTAAAGCTCCTATCTTTTCTCCAGTGTGTATTTTTTGCATCTGTGTGGAAAACCAGGTGACTGAAACTGTGGATAAATTTCAAAATATTTTATGATATTCAATTAGGCTTCCATGTAAGTTTATTTTTTTCTGTTTCTAAAAAACATTATTTTAATTTTTCTGGGAACTGAATGAAATCTGTGGGCTACTTTTTTGTTTCTTTGTGAATATGGAAGCCTTTCTATCTTCTACTGTCTCCTCCAATTTTTTTATTCAGTGTTTATAGTTAAGAGCATAAATTTTTTTGAGCCCAAATATCAGGAAGTCTTCGATGTCCGCAAAGCTGAATTTGCAATGCACCTGAGAATGACTTTGAAGTTGTCAGAATCCCCTACCTCCACTTCTGAATTTTTATGACTGCAAGCATATAACACCATAACCAGTATTCTGCAGTGCTAGGGACGGAACCCAGTGATACTTGATCTCTCAATTAGATGAGCTACCTGTCTAACTCAGGAGCACATAATTCATATGGATTCAAACCTTAACAGGGAATGTGAAGAGAATTTAGTAGATAAAGTGCTTTCAACAGAAGCAAGGCAGAAACAAGCCATTTCTGGGACTCCGGCTGGCCAGCCAACCTTGACTAATGAAAGATCTTGCCTCAAAAATAAAGATGCAGAGTGAGGAATAACATCCAAGCTTAACCTCAAACCTTCAGGTGCATGCCCACACATGTGCACATACATACGCATCAACACAAGATAAAAAGAAAGCAAACAAAAAGAAAAACATCTTCTTTTGTGTTTGGGGGTGGGGTTATAGAATACATTATTTTGTTTCTGTAGACTTTCACAAAAACATTACATAGCATGACACATAGAGATATGCAAGGACACACACACAGGTGTGCACACAATTATTTCTTCTCACACATGTGTGCAGAGCCATGGCTTTTGTTAACATTAACTCTGTGTAAGAAAATCCCAGCACTCATAGAGCAGGCTGTTCCATTGCTTTTTTTTTTTTTTTAATTCTATATTTAGAATAACTAACAAATTCCTAAATATAGAGACAAAATCATTTAAAATTCAAAAATCAAGATGCCTGTCAGTCAGATATTAATTAATAATAATATGAAGGGTTTTAAGCTCAATAATGTTCAAAAGACAGGTAGGGCTCAGATCAGTACTAAAAATAAGTTTTAATTGCAACAGTTCAATTATCTTCCAATTTTCTAATTAATTTAAAACTTCATTCAGTTAAGCTAATTTTACTTTAAAGAAATACTGTTTGAGGACCTAAGCTTGAACCTGGGATGGACTATGAAACATGCTGTTCCAACTTTATTGTACCTGCTGGTGAAGCAGGACATGTGAACTATAGTTAAGTGATACACATTAATAAGCTACTCACATGTGAAAACTCTGTATCTTGCAAGCAATCTGTGCTTCAGGAAACTCAAAAATGTATTATTTAAATTAGGCCTCTTTCTTGGGTTGTTTTTTTTTTTTTTTTTTTTTTGGTTTTTTTGAGACGGGGTTTCTCTGTGTAGCCCTGGCTGTCCTGGAACTCACTTTGTAGACCAGGCTGGACTGGAACTTAGAAATCCACCTGCCTCTGCCTCCCAAGTGCTGGGATTAAAGGCGTGCGCCACCACCGCCCGGCTTTAAATTAGTGCTTGATAATCTACAGTTGAGCTTATTGCTTAAATAATTCATCACTTTACTAAGAATATCGTCTCATTAAATATCAAATAAAAATATCCAAGAATCAACCACAAGAACACATGAGAGAGGCCAAAATTCTATTATGGGTCAGAACAAATCAACCATATTTTGCTCCTACCAGCCTTGTACACAGAAATAACCAGTGTTCTGCCCCAGAACTACTTGGAGAAAATGAGTGGACTCCTCTTCAGAGACACTGATTGACTGAGGCTATAAGAGAGCCCATGTTTTGTTTCCTAAGAGTACTAAAGGGCACATTAGTAACAGCACCTCTCTCAGCTAAAGCCAGGGAGCTAAGAGGAGTCTGCAGGTGGAACCACTTGGGTCCTACCCCAATTTGTACATCAGTAGCTTTATTGAGAGCTCAGAACAGTTGAGAATTGAGAAGCTTATCTTTAGTACTTTGTGTCTTTGATACATGGCCTCTCTCTTAGAAGACTAATACGTTGTTGGCTGGTGTGCAATTGATGTGATCTTGGTCTGAACAAATACCATTCACAGTTGCTTCTGAATAAACAAGACACTTTTTAAATTAGTTTACAAAGCATTTTGTATGCCCTTTTGGATGCTGATAAGGAACATGGCAGAAGCCAGTGCTTAGGTCAGCTCAAGTTAGTTACAACACTGTATCATTGATAACACTATTTTGAACTTGAGCTTCTTTTCCTTCTCTTAATAGTCAGTGATGGCTTCTCTTCAAGCTGCTTGGACTGCAGGTGTCCAAATTCTGCAGCTCTGCCAACCAGTTGTACATACAGACTAGAAGGAAATAAAATCAAGTTTCTAATGAAGCAATCACTTACATGGCACCCTAGTCAAGAAAAAATAGGCTAATACCTAAAGGGAATTTACAATAAATATATAGAAGCGCTTTTAATAATCTATAAGTAGATTCTTGCTTACACTATTTTGCTAGACTTTACTTTCAGAAAAGAGGAAAAGAAAATATAATTGCAAAGCAAAAGGATGATGACAGATTTTTAAAGCCTCATATTTTTAAAAATTCATAACCAAGGTCATACAGAATGTTTAGACAAAAAGGCAGATTTATATCACAACCACTACACTGTATTTATTTTGTGTGTGATACGTGCAGTAAATGAACACAAGTGAGCCCATGTACACCCATGCAGAGGTCAGAACAGATCTTGGGATATCTTCTCTATTGCTCTCTCTCTCTCTTATAGCCTGACATGAGGTCTTTTCTAAGGCAGAAGCTGATGTTTTATGCTAGATATTCTGCCAAAAAATACTTAGGATCTGCCTGCCCCTACCCCACAATGCTTTGATTATAGGGACACTCAGCTATGCTCTGCTACTAATGTGGTTGCTGGATCTGAACTAGCGTGTCCATGTCCATAGTCCAAATGCCCTCACTAACTGAGCCATCTTCCCAACCCCTTTAGGGCGGTGTGAATCTGAAGGGTTGTTAAGACTGTTGTTTCGTTGTGTCATTGGTTGGTTGGTTGGATGTTGGTTTTTAATCTGCATAGCTCAGAAAACCCTAGAACTTATACTTTTATGAACGAAAATAGGGATTTATTAAGATTTGGGTACAGTAGTTCAGTATAGCTTAAAAATACATCACCAACAGAACACAAAATAAAATCTTCCATGAGGGTGTTAGGACTTCTCCCTAGAACGTATTCAGGAACACAGTGCCTGGAAGCTAAGTATGTAATTACTCATCTAATCAGGAATTAAAGTACTCATGTGCTATTAAAACAGTTTATTATTATGTAAACCCCATAAAGTTGCTGTTGTTTGACTAAACTGTTAAATATTGGTAGTCTATGACTCTTAGACTTTTGTATATATGGTTCAACTATAGGCAGTAACAACTTGTGGTATTGTCCAGGGTTTTCTGCCCAATATTGATTCTCATTTCTCCTGTCTCCCAATGGTGCTTATTCTCTTGGTTTCCATTAGTAAACAGGCACGTAAATAGGTACAGTTATGAGAGGTAGGTTTGGGGTAGGCAGTGCAAGCTTATTCCTTCTCAACACACTATCAAAAGATTTCAGTTCTGAATATATTTTTCAATTAGGAAAAACTATATATGAGACGAACTGGTGGTATCTCATGTGAGAACAACCTGACTCTGTTTAAATTAAAATAGAAGAGAGGTATAAACAGTTTGAACTTAATAAATCACACATTACCAACACTGATGTATTACAATGAACCTCAGATTCTACATGAAAGTCACAATTTTTCTATTGAGGTTCTTATTCTCTTCTAAGATGTAATTGTCAAAGAAAGATGGTACACTTACCTAAAATAATTTTAAGACTTATTTTAAAAAGCAGTAGTCTGAGGCAAAGACTTAAAAAAGAAACAAAAAGGTAGGAACCACCAAAAACTCTAATTCTGTAAACCATGCTGAGATAGAGAAAGAGAGACAGAGAGACAGAGACAGAGAGAGCATGCACACAGAAGCCTAACAGAAATCCAAGTAAAAGAAAAATCAGTTCAGGAAAAGCAGTAGAGACCGAGAGATTCCAGATATATTTCATTGACAGAGTGAAGATGATTTGGTGATGGACTTAGCTAAATATACTCAGAAAACTGGGCATAATACCACTCCTGGGCATGTACCCAGAGGATTCTCCAGCATCTAATAAGGACACATGTTCCACTATGTTCATAGCATCCCTATTTATAATAGCCAGAAGCTGGAAAGAACCCAGATGTCTCTCAATGGAGGAATGGATACAGAAAATGTGGTATATTCATACAATGGAATACTACTCAGCAATTAAAAACAATGAATTCATGAAATTCTTAGACAAATGGTTGGATCTGGAAAATATCATCCTAAGTGAGGTAACCCAATCACAAAAGAACACACATGATATGCACTCACTGATAAGTGGATATTAGCCCAGAAGCTTGGAATACCCACGACACAATTCACATATCAAATGATGCTCAAGAAGAAAGAAGAACAAAGTATGGATACTCTGGTCCTCCTTAGAAGGGGAACAAAATACCCACAGAAGGAGATACAGAAACCAAGTGTGGAACAGAGACTGAGGGAAAGACCATCCAGAAACTACCCCACCCAGTGATCCATCCCATACACAGTTACAAAATCCAGACACTATTATTGATATCCACAAGTACTTACTGACCGGAGCTGGATATAGCTGTCACCTGGGAGGCTCTGCTAGTGCATGACAAATACAGAGGGGGACACACTCGGCCAGCCATTGAACTGAGCACAGGGTCCCCAATGGGGGAGCTAGAGAAAGAATCCAAGGAGCTGAAGGGGTTTGCAACACCATAGGAGGAACAACAATATGAGGCACTCAGTACTCTCAGAGTTCCCAGGGGCAAAACTATCAACCAGAGAGTACACATTGTGTCACCCATGGCTCCAGACACATAGGCAGCAGAGGATGGCCTTGTTAGAATTCAAAGGGAGGTGAGGCCCTTGGTTCTGGAAAGGGCCTGGTCAATGTCACAGTGTGGGGAATGCTGGGAGAGAGAAATGGGAGAGGTTTGATTGGGGAACAGGGGGAGGGGAGATGTGTTATGAGACTTTGTGGGGGGGGGGACTAAGAAAGGGGGCAACATTTGAAATGTAAATGAAAAATATATCTAATAAATAAATAATAAAAATAAATAAATAAATATCATACTCCAAACAAACAAACAAACAAACAAAAAGAATGATAGAAGTAACAATTAATTCCAAAGACTTAACTTACAGACTGGTTGAACACCTGTGCCTTTAACCAAGATGAAAATATATAATACAGGTAGGTACTAGAGGAAAGGTGTTCATTTGGGGATTATAGGGGTTTGAATAGGAATGGCCCCATAGTCTACAGATTTGAATGCTTGGTCACCAGGGAGTGGTACAATTAGAAGGTGTGGCCTTGTTAAAGAAAGTGTGTCACTTGGGCTAGACTTTGACATTTCAAAGTTCAAGCCAGGCCCCATCTCTCTCTTCCTGCTGTCTACCAATCCAGAGTAAAACTCTTGGATCCTTCTCTATCACCATGCCTGCCTTCAGTAGCCATGTTTCTGTGGGCAGTTCATGACTAAAATGGCCTAAACTTCTGAACATGTAGGCAAGCCCCCAATGAAATGTTTTCCTTTATATGAGTTGCTGTCATCATGGTGTCTCTTCACAGCAATAGAAACCCTAACTACTACATGAATGTTTTCCCTATCCTTTAATAATACAAACAGTGGGGATGCAGAGAAGGCTAGTGGTTGAGTGCACTTGCTGCTATTGCAGGGGACCTGGGCAGGGTTCCAAGCACTGAAATAAGGCAGCTCATAACTACCTAGTTCTATATCAAAGCAATCTAACACCCTCTCCTCGCCTCCATGTGATCCTGTATCAATATGGACATACATACCTACAACATACATACATACATACATACATATACCCACATAAAACAATACTTATATACACATACACAGTATTTTTAAAATAAAATTGTAAAATTACAAATATTGATATTCAGGTAGACAAGTGAATAGAAGAATGTAGAATTACAGAGAGAAGGCATGAGAAATATGAATATGTAAATCATTGAGAGAATATGTAAAGTTAAGAGTCTTGATATCTAAAGGAGACACAGAAAGGAAAGGAACATAGAGCAATGAGCAATAGAGCACTTCAACAATAAATGCTTTGGAAGAACAAAGGATTCAGCAGAGAAAGACTAAAAGTAGAAACCAAGGAGATGGGAGGAAAAGATTGTAACTATGGCCCTAAAAATCACAAAAAAGAAATAAGAAACAACATGGCTAAGGCGACAAAATGATAGGGCAGATATGACCATGACTGTGCATGATCAACATCTGGAATTCACTGTCCTGACATTAAGAAAAGAATCTTGGTGAAATATGGGAACAGGAGCTATTTTGAAGAAAACATAAAAAACAATCAAATACTAAAAATTGAGACAAGTAGGAAAATTACGTAGATATTGCTCGGGAAAAATACGTAAATTAGCCTGAAATGGAAAAAAGAATAGGATCATTTCTTAATATAAAAGAAATAACGTGTCATTCAAACAAAACTTGGATGCCATTATGTAGGAGTCATGAGGGAAGAGAAAAGGTAGCAAGTAAAACCAAAACAACCTAGCTTCAATTTATGTATTTGGTTAAGAATTATAGAAAACACAAAGATAGATAGATAGATAGATAGATAGATAGATAGATAGATAGAACAGACAGAAGACATACACAGATATGATAGATTATAAATGAAAATAAAACCCAATAACATATTTGAGTACCAATAAATAAGATAGATAACAAAAATAAAAAAAAAAAAAAAAAACCTCAAACATTATCAATCTCGGAAATTAAAAAAAAAAAAAAAAAAAAAAAAAAAAAAGGAAAATGTAGAGAAAGTGACCTGGCAGCATAAAAAAACAAATTAATTTTAAACTTTTTATTGTGTGAGTAACATCTAACAATCAAACAATTTTCCATCATTAGCCCTCCACCCAAGGATGAAAATTCAATATACACTCTAATGCTTACAATATATCAAACAGGTTTTAATTATTTTTATATATTTAGTCATTCAATCCTCAAAACAGTGAGGAAAGCTAAATGCACTCTTACAGAAAACTATAAATTTCTCATTTTATATACAACTCTGTGGATATCATGACATGAAAATTGAAAATATTCTTCCACATGCAGAGAAGACAATAATGTCTGCATTAGTTCAACAGTCAAGTTCTACTATTAGCAGGAAATTGGCCCATAATGATAAGAAAGGAAAATCACAGCAGAGATACCAGAAGTGAAAAAAGGAAAAGAATTTGAAATGATGAATATCATTCACTTGCAACAAAAAATCACAGTGAAGGGTTCTGTGTGCCTAATTACCGTGCTCTTCCCCACAAGGCTTACTGTTTGATTAATTTTGCTATTTTACATGGATATTCAACTTTACCTCCTAACACTATGTACTTCTATGGATAACAAAACAATTGAAAAGTGTTATGAGCTACTATTCTAAAGTTGAGATATGTAAGAAACAATGGCCTAAATTGTACATAAATACAACAAACCAATTTCCATCTTTAACAACCTTAGCCTCTTTATTAGAGCCTGGACCAGAACCTTATACAGAAACATCAACCTGAAGTGTCAAACAATAGGATTTAGCAATCTTTATATGAATAAAGTCAGTTATAACATCTACTAACACTTCACTACTGTAAAAACCAAACTTATTGAGCTACAGAATATATTTTCTACATCTACATTTGGAACATTCATGTTTACTCAACTTGAATAGTAAGGTATAACACAAAACAATTCAATGAGATTATTCAATGACAATCATTTCCGAGTGGCCTAATCCCTAGTCCCCCATTAAAATACTCAAAGAAAATTCCCTTCCGCTGCTACAGTCTCCTTATACCACTAAGATGCAGATCCTTAATTTGAGTATTTGACCAACAAATATAGCAATTGGGTATAACTGATTTTAAAAATGTAGTTATAATTTCAAACAAAATCTTGGATGGCATGCAGTAATAAACGCAATCGCCTATAGCGTAGTTGCCATAAGTACTGGATTCTCATGATTGTAAATAGAGCTCAGAAATTAACATATCACATCAGTGTCCTTCACTAATGCTTTCTACATATCTTCTAGCTGCTTAACTTAAAGATGGCTATCATTCTGAATAAAAACTAGAACCATAGTTATTAAAGGGGGGAAAAACAGTTATTTAAACACAGGATTTCCATAATATTGATACACTAGGAAAGTGGGGAAAGTGCCCAACTTCTGAATCATTCCAAGAATTTATATAAAATTGAACACATCAAATTACATCATCCCCTTATCTACAAAACTCATAAAGAAATCTAGAGGTGAAATAGTTTCTCACCCAGTGGTTTTATACTAGACAATTAATCCCCTCGGAAGTGGGCCGTTCCTTTCCAGTAGCTACCACAGAGTTCTTTCCCTCTCTCCAAGGCCTAGAACGCCTAAGCCCCGGATGCAGAGTGTGCAAAATGGAGGGGGCCAGCAAAGGCAAGCATTGGCTGGTGGGAGTGGCTGGTGGACCACCCTGAACGTAGCCATCTGAATGCAAGTCTCTATCACACAGCAACTCGGCATATTTCCAAGGAGCCTCTCATGATTGAAAAAAATCCCACGTGATACAGAAAGATAAATTTAGGAAGGTGCCCAACAGGTGCTCACACTGGGAAAACCTTACATCCACAAACGAAAGGCTCAGGGGTAACAAAGAGGGTAAAAAAACACCCACCGAGCAGCTTTAAAGCCACTATCAGGGAACTACAGGAGGTTGTCACAGGAAGAAAAAAAAAAAAGGAAAGAGAAAAATTGCATTGCTTATGGTAAGACACCACAGGCACTTCCGGGGCCTACCTCTCAGTGACTCCACTTCCGGTCTTCTAAAAAAAAAAAAAATGTGGACACCCAGCGACTACAAGCCCAATAAGAAAATCCGCAAATACCGTGGTTTGCTCATCATCGGCTAAGCCCCACCTCTTCCGGTAACAGGAGCCTATCACGGAGTCTGAATGGTGCGGCATGGGCGGAGGCGCCGCGATAGGCCCAACCGGACCGCAGGAGCGAGCGGGAAGCGCAGCGAGCGTGCATCCTCTTCCGCCCCGGCCCGGAAGGGTGATGTGGCTGGACCAGCACCGGCCTCACTATGGTAAGAACCTGGGCTTCCTGGCCGCGGTTGAGTTTCGCCGTGGAGCCGCGGCTCGTGCGGGGCGGCGGGGATGGTGCGGGTGCTGTGGGGCGCGGGAGCCCTGGCGCTAGCGTGAATCTCCCCGGACCCGAGAGTGCACTGGCCGCGAGTCATGCGGCCCCCGATGCTCATCCTGGAGCATCAGGCCAGTGCTCCTAGGAAGAGCCCGGGTGGTGGCCTCGGCCCCTCGCGGTTATAAATATCTGGACGGATATCCACTTTCAAACGCTGGAGTCTCAGTTTCCACCTTTCCCCTTTCTTGTATGTTTCCGTGTGTCACTCAACCTGCATCTTTCAGTAGTAATTAGTGGATTGCCGGTTTTCTGAACCCTAGATCCGTTTTACCTGTTGAATCAAACGAGAGATAGGGCCACTGCCTCGTCGTTCTTTCAGTTCTAATGACGCTGCTTTGCAAACGAATGTTTTTAATGATTTGAGTTCCCTGCAAAGGTGGATCTGCCTTGCAGGAACTTAGTGTGCTTCCTCATAGTAATGAGGAGGCCTGAGCCTTGCTAGCAGACTACCACCCACTTTGGGAGTTCCAGTGAGTGTTATTAACCTTGCACTGCAAATCACAAATTACAATAACCACAAAGGTCAGGAATAGAAAGCCCCTGTGGCCAGGACATGGATAAAGTAGACATTATAATAGATCTTTAAAACTTAAAGATCTATGAATGCATCTTATCATTGTTTTGGTAAATACCAGATCTCCCCCACACTATCACTTAGGAGAGGTTAGAAGCCATTTATAGCTTTAGTACTAAAGAAAGCATGTTTGTGTTATCTCAAAAGTAGCAAGGACTCCCCCCCCACACACACACACACACAAGACCTCACATTCTATAGTGAGAAGATACTGAATTTGAATCCATTAAAGCCTTTTTTTCCCTCTGTACTGCAGATAATATACACTTGGTCAAAAGGATGTTGTTTATTAGCTGTTACAAAATTTAAAAAAATTAATTTCTTGCCTATTTACTTAGAAACAAGTAGAATTATTTTGCTCATTGAACGAGTCAAAGCTACATTTTTCATCCTCTCCTACTTAGGCAAAAATCAGGATAATTTAAGATGGACAGTATTTTAACTGTTTCCAAAACTAACAAGCTTTTGTTTTTTTATTAGTACTTGATAAGTACAAGATGCAGTTTCTAAGCATTGCCTTGCTTTAAACTCCTGACTTCTGAGACATTTACAAGTAAAGGAAGTAAAAAGTAGGGAGACCGCGTTGTCTGGGATCACATACCTCATAAGTACAGCCAGGCCTCAGATTCACCTCATGTCTCTCTGGAATGGTGACAGAAAAGGTGACTGTGCTCAATGCCGATGTGCAGTGTTCTGTCCCAGATTATTTAATCTCTGATTTGCTGAATATGTGGGTGTGTAACTGGAATTGGACAATGAATTGTATGTATTCCTGTATGTATAGAATGGCTTTGGAAGGATGTGTGATGGTATTAAATCTATATGTTTTACTTTTTAAGTGTTGTAAGAAAAAAAATGTATGCAATTTTTTTTGTTGTTGTTTTTGTTTTTTCTTTGTTTGTTGTTGTTTTTTCAAGACAGGGTTTCTCTGTGTAGCCCTGGCTGTCCTGGAACTCACTCTGTAGACCAGGCTGGCCTTGAACTCAGAAATCTGCCTGCCTCTGCCTCCCAGGGGTTGGGATTAAAGGCGTGGGAGACCACGGCCCAGCAGGCAGTGTTTTATTAGAGCTGTTAAAGGCCCTGAGTTACACGTGTAAAATATTAAGTGTTTTGCCCAAAATAGTATTGGTTATAAATGGCATAGAGAGTAATGATACACTTAGCAGCTGCCATTGTTCACTGGCCCTTTCACCTGGTTAAATGTGCTCTTAGTCACACAGGAAATCCAAGAAGGTTTGTGAGAAAAGGTAAAATGACAATTATTTTTACCATAATTCTTGTATTAGCAATAAAGAAAACAGTACAAAAGCTCATGTCTTTAGTATTATACAAATAAATATGACCCTATAAAAGTGTTCCGTGAGTTTCACTCTGAAAGCCACTGTATATGGTTACTAGGAATGTAATGTAGATGCAGTGATCTTCTCTCAGTGCTTAACAGCAAATAAATACTTTGCATTTCTAGAGATTGTAGTATATAGTTTAAGTCAAAATTTGGGGAATTGTGTTTTAAAGCATTGACTGATTCTAGTGAGTGAGCATGGATTACAGGGATTACAGGGTGCTGGCACCCAGCATTTAGATTGTCTGTTTTACCAAACAAACCTATATTTTATTTAATATTTTCTTGATTACGAAGTACATTTTTTTCATGTAAGATTTGCTTTTTCCTTCAGAATATCTTTTCAATCATTTTATCAAAGTATATGAATAATTAATTTTTTAAAAATACAACTGATCGCATTGATTCCACCTTTGGACTAGATAGCTACCAACACTTTGAGAAATTTATGAACTCTGAACTATAGCTTGACTCATAACCAAAGTTCTGGAGTGAAAAGTAAGTAGATAAGGTCTTATAAACTTGTGAAACGGGACCAGTTAGATCAGATACAACTGACAAGAAATGTTTGTTTATTCAACAATAAATTTATGTGTAATAGACTCTGGTCCTGAAAGACAGATTATGTGTTCAATCAGTTTTAGTCACTTGTATATATAGCATGTTGTTTATATTTGCAGACTGGTATTTATCACTATTTCTGTGGTTCTCATTTTTAAAAGATATAGACGTCTATCTAATAAAATCTAGTTGGAAAACATTGACCCATTTTTCAAGTGCGCTGTAAATGTTACCATAATTAGGTTAAGGGTGTTGATTCTTAGCCAGGCGTGGTGGCGCACGCCTGTAATCCCAGCACTTGGGAGGCAGAGACAGGCGGATTTCGAGGCCAGCCTGGTCTACAGAGTGAGTTCCAGGACAGCCAGGGCTACACAGAGAAACCCTGTCTCAAAAAACCAAAAAAAAAAAAAAAAGGGGGGGGGGTGTTGATTCTTTGTTCTCTGAGATAAGAATAAACTACTTTACTTTTATGTAAAACAAACAACTAAGTAAAAGTGTTACTATCTGGTGTTTTGTATTTTTGACTTTGGGTGTTTAACTCATAATTTTAAAGTATAATTGAGTTAAAGTAGAGAGATTAATGTCAGTAAAAAATTATTTTAAATGTGAACAATAAACATTTGAAGCCCTAAGACAATGTTATTCACAAAGAACCTCTTACCCAGGGAGCAAAGTAAACATTTTGTATTGCTGATACTAAAAATGAATCTGCATGGAGCCAAAGCGATCCAATACGAGTGAAAATATTGTGAGTGAAGGCAGTATCCTTTCTGTCGATTAAGTCTTGTCAGTAACCAGGCATTGTAGGTGAAAAGTGCCTATGATTTCTTTTTAATTTATTTTTGTACTTGTTTATTGGGGACCCAGCCCCCAATGTTTAGGAGTGATTTATGAAGATTTCCTATTTAAAAGTTCTGCTAACAAATGTCCAAGATGCTTTTATTTATAATTCTTGAACAAGCTCCCATATCCAAACTTGGAGAATAAAACTTTAGCAGTTAAGAATAACTCTAGAGGGGGCTAGGGAAATGGCTCACTGGTTAAGAGCACTGGCTACACTTCCAGAGGTCCTGAGTTCAACTCCTGGCAACTACATGGTGGCTCACAACCATCTGTAATGGGATCCGATTCTTCTGGTGTGTCTGAGGGCAGCCACGGTGTGCTCAAACATAAATAAGTAAATCTTAAAAAAAAAAAAAAAAAAGAGGAAATAACTCTAGAAATACAAATGCCTGTGAACTTTTATTATTTGACTACTTAATTGTACATTCCTTCAGAAAGATTGTTGGGTAGCTTCTCACCTGGCCCCATTAGCTTGGCACATGGCTATGGCAGTCTCTTGGAAACTCCATTTAGTTGTGGTCGTCAGGATAGTTATGGTTGGTGGTAAGGCTGCAATGGAGAGAAGTGAAGAACGTAAGAGAAAATAACTTGGGAGCCACTGGCACAGTGTTTTCAAAGGAAAAGCACAATTCTAAGCCATAAGTTCAAAGCTTCTAGGTCCTACAAGCCTAAGGGTTCCTTTCAGTTGTAGTTGGTATTGTGTTCCTGTGCATGCCACAGGCAGCCCAGATTCAAGCTAATGCCATTTAATGCTTCTTTATTGAAAGGAAACATTTATACATGTGATAGAGAGAATGTACCCCCTGAAAAAAACAGTAAACGCTTGCACACAAAAGACATGAATGCATTTTTAATCCTATGTGACAAGAGACTTTGTATCCAAATTTTCATTTGGAAGATTATCCTGGAGGAGAGAGGGCAATAGAATCACAAGAGCATTTAACAGATAAGGGTATGGTCAAAGACACAGAACTAGTGTCTTACATGTCAGATTGTTAGAGTGCTATAGAGCACTATAGAAATACAAGGTAGTCAGAAATTTGTATTGGTTTATGCCCCCAAATTTGTAGCAGTTTTAGCAGAACAAGAGCCAAATATTTCATTGAGAACCTAAGTTCTAATTCACATCTTCCATAACTCATCTAAGAGATGTGAGCCGACTGCAGTTTGACAAGGACGTTTTAGAAAATACAAATTTGATCAACCTTTATAGAATGCAGATGAACAGAACTTAATTACGATGTGATTCATAAGTTGCTCTGACCAAGCTATTCTGCACCAGTGCAAAGAGCTTCCTGTAGCCATCGCACACCACTTAGAAGAATGAAGCTTGGAGACAGTGTGCCTATAGGGAAAATTAACAAACTAATCCTTGTGTACAGATAAATTATAAATCCGTAAATGTGGCACTTCCCTAAGTTAATAAAAGTATGAAGATGTTCCATGGGAAATATTCGCTTTGTGTTCTTTATGTCAGCATCCTATTAAAAGCAAAAGCTGTATAAATATGTTTATGTGTGAAAAAGGAACCAGAATCTTTTTATGTGTAAGAATAACAATGATCATCTTCTAGTTACCCTGTAGCAGTGGTTGTCAACCTGTGTGTCACCACCTCTTTGAGGTCACATGTCAAATATCCTGCATATCAGATATTTACATTTCACTTCATAACACTAGCAAAATTATAGTTATGAAGTAGCAACATAAACAGTGTTATGGTTGTTGGGTCACCACAACATGAGGAAATGTTTTAAAGGGAGGCTCAGAACCATTGCTCTAGGAATGAAGAGGTCAGAACCTAGTGAAAGGTTTTGTATTTTACTTTGATATCTATAACTATGTTAATTACATATATTACCATGGATTTTTAACAAGTAAAAAGACCCCAAAATGTTAGTAATTAGCAAATTAGCACACAAGGGCATATATACTTATAGTCCCATGAAAATTAGTATTTCTTATAATTACTATTTTAAATTGTAAAGTAGTTGAGTATCTACTTTACAGTTTTCATTTAGCAAGTTTACCTACTCAGCTGTAGTGGCCTCTGGAAAATGTATATATTGTTAGTCCTAGAATGAGTCAGAACAACACATCCTATTCAAAGTGTGAGCCTCCTCAAACTTGAGCTCTTCGTGACATATTGGAGTTCCAGGTGGTGCTAGATGTGGATACTAGGTAAAAATTGCCTAGGCATTTTTTTTTCCTGTAATAATACATATATTTTTGTCTTTTTGCTTATTTTTCCAAAATGTCTTTGACAAGTAAGTATAAATTCACAACAGGTTGTAAACTTCTCTTGGATAATTAACAAAATAATGTACTCAGTGTTCTAATCCTCATTGGTTTATTAATAAATTTTGCATCTTTGTCTTTTATTATCAGATGCTTTCTTTATTTAGCTTCCATTCTTCCCTTATTTTCATATAAAAAGTCTTTTTTTTTTTTTACTAGTACTCAGAAACTAGTTTGTACTAGTAGATAGCTATGCTAAGTGTTAGGAGGAATGTTTTAGTTAGCAGGATGATGTCCATAACTTAGAAAATACTCTTGAACAACTCTAAGTGCATCTGAAAGACTTTACCATTTAATATTATTTGTTTAAATTATAGAGTTCTTAGACCCCAGAATAAAGTTGTATATATCAGATAATTTGTACATATAAACAACTTTCATTTGTAAATGATTGTACGCACAAATGTGTGTGTGTTTTGTCTCACACCTTTAATCTCAGCACTTGTGAGATTAGAGGCAGACAGATCTCAGTGAGTTCAAGGCTAGCCAGGTCTATACTGAATTCTGGGGCAGTCAGGCTACAACAGTGAAACCCTCTCAAAAACCAAAGTTTTCGTTCATCTTTTTCAGACCATAAAACTGACTAATGAAACCCATCCTCAATCATCCCTGTTCGACTTTTGCCTCAGTATTTAGAGCTTTGACATCTTGCAGCCTGTTTGCCCAACACTTACTGTAATTTGTATATAAACATTTTTGTCACTATCATATTAGTAACTGGGGCTAGGAAATGGCTCAGTTGGTCGATTGCTTACTGGGCAAGTATAAGAACCAGAATTCAGTCCCCTTTGCCTATATTTTAAAAGTGGAACTATAATCCCACAGCTGGGAAGACAGTCAGGAGACTTAGAAACTTGATGTCCACCCAGTTTTCATGAGGGATCCTACCTTTAAAACCTCTAACTCCTGCCCTCCACATACACAAAACTATTGCTAAGTATGGGCAATCCTTTTTTTTTTTTTATGTTTTATTTATAAAAAAATATGTAAAGAATTTTAGTAAGAACTTTTATCAGTTTCCTAATTCTACAAAGTGCTCTTCTGTGTATATTAAGGTGATTGTTTGGGTAGTGGTGGAGGTGTCTTTAAGATGTTTTCCTTTGATCCTAATGTAGTATATTTCCTTTTTAGCTTAGAAATTGGAAGGTTTGTTCTAGTACCTATCATAATAGTCTCTTTTCTGTTTTGTGTTTCATTTGGTTAATGTAAATTCTCTTGAAGTTTATAACCATTTATCACTACCTCTGAAGTTTTCAAGTAAGCCTAATTTACAAGTAATAATTTTACCTTTGAGAAATAATTATGACAGATTCCTCCTGGTTTTTAAGAAATGCTTCTAAATTAACTAAGAATACTGTTGTCTGTTGAATGGAATTGATGGATTTTATGCATTTGCTTATAATAGAAGAGTTTTTATGATATAGTGTGATATTTTTGCATTTCTTAAGAGAGTTTCTAGTGAATCATCTCCTTTAGATTTGCACTGTGCTTCAGACATGTGACCAGATATTAGAGACAGCACAGCATTCACACATAAGGAGTGACTTTTATGGCAGTGTCTATTGCTATGGGAGGCATAGAGAAGAGTGTCCTAAGGAAAAACTTGGGTGTGCACCTACAATCCCAGTACTTGGTAGGCAAATGTAGAAGGAGCTCTAGTTAAGGAGTAGCCTAGCCCATTTAAAAAAAGGGCGGGTGTGAAATACAGAGGGAGGACAGGTGGATTCCAGGAGACTTCTGACAAAGCTGAGCTAAGAGTCTAGAGAAAGGGCTTAGCAGTTGAGAGCACTTGTTGCTTTTGAAGAGGATCTGAATATTGAAGAATGAGCCAAATTTCGTTTTCTTTAGATTTGAAGCATATGATTTCCTGTTTGCCTATTTAAATATATAATTCTTAGGATTCCTATTCTAACTTTTATAATGGAAGGAACTATTACATAACAAATGACAGTGAAAAGAAAGCCAGGTGCTTTTCTTTCACCAATGTCTAATCATCTTAATAGTTGTCAGGGCTTGAAACATGATCTCATAATTTAAAACTTGGTTATCCCAGGCAAAAAGTTTGCTTGAAAGAAACTTTAGTCAGTATTTAATCTTTCTCCTTGGCTCTGCTCAGATCTATAAATATCAAATGAAGACTAAGAGACCAGTGATAGTGCTAGAGCCATAGAGGCAGCCACTGTTGGTGTGTGAAGACCACAGTGTTGTTTATCTAGGCCTCTGCCTGCCTTGAACATTCTATTATATACATATATTGTATACTGAGACTACATTGCTTGGATGTTTTGAATCTGTGATTCATGGATTTACATTTTCTACTGTATCTTCTGGATTCTCTGCCCTAAAAAATGGAAGACTTCATGATGCTGGATTGCATGTTGTACAACATCTTGTTTTCCTTTAATGCAGAATTGTCTAACATTTTTTGCATAGAAAGTTTCTCTTGTGATATTAATTTGTTTTTGTTTTTGTTTTCTCTTTATAGTCGGCCATTTTCAATTTTCAGAGTCTGTTGACTGTAATCTTGCTGCTTATTTGTACGTGTGCTTATATCCGATCCCTGGCACCCAGCATCCTGGACAGAAATAAAACTGGGTATGTTACAAATGACAATCAGTAAAGACAGTGCTCAGCAACATCAAGTGTGAATTACTATGAAAGTCATTAGGCAGTTTAATTCTATTTATAACAGCTTTCAGTAACTTCCTACATTTTCTTCATGTTTCAAAGCACCAAAATATATTTGTAGTCTCTTACTAAATTACTGAATAAATCTCAAGAATGATGTGGCGTGACCTAAAATTTCACTCACTGAATAAAATCAGAGGAAGGCTTTGTCTGACTGCTGGTGAAACATTAAATATCCATCAGTTAGAGCAATGCCCTGTTAACCCTGGAGACAGTTTTCCCATTTACCCACTTCTCTGAGCTACTATACGTGATGTCCTACATTTTATTCTAGTTGGTTAGTAATGTGGATTTATAATATATGTAAGGCCTGATAAATAGGAGTTCAGCTTTAAAGAATAATCACTCACTATTCAAATTATAATCGAGTGTTTTACTTTTCCAGTACTATCATGAAGTTTTTTCTTCAAAGGGAAGCTGCATGTGGATGTGTCTGCCCCTCTTTCCTGGGGGAGTAGGAATGTATCCATAACATGCTACAGTGACCAAGGAGTTCTCAGGGCTGCCAACCTTACAGTAGAGGTTGAGTAGTAGTATATTTCTCCTACATTAAAGGCCCCCCAAAGGCTTTCCTGTTTTTATATTTCAGAATGTAAGGTAATGTAGTCATCTCTGTGATTGGAAACAATTTTATTTCATTATAGATAAGACTATATATATATACTACTTCTTTGTAACAGTAATTATTAGGTTCTTTTTCCGTTACATGTTTTCTCTGAGACTTATACATTTGTAATTGTTATATATACACCAGATTACATGGAGACCCCCCTAGATATCTGGTGTAATAGATTTTCGACGACTTCATTATTTAAATTTAACTTAATTTTCTGATGATTGAAATGATCTCTCAAACAAGGCAGAACTGGAAAATTATTTCTTAAATTTGTCCTAGTTTCCTAGGCCCATAACACTGTCAGAATATGCATATACATTCAAGCCCTAGAAATTAAGTACCAACGATTTAGCAACTAACAAAGTTCCTTTAAAAAAAAAAATTACTCAATCAGAGTAACTTTAAATCATTAATGTTTATTGTGACCCCTAGGTATGCAGACACAAACACACATGACTGCATAGATGACCGCAGTTATTGAATCTTTGGTGGAGAATAAGCAAATTCTGAGTAACATATTGTCACTTGTTCCTTTAGTCCTAACATTACTAACACAGATACTGTACTGTACTGCATAGTACTCTAAAGATCAGCTAATCATTCATTTCTTCCTTATAAAGTCCTCTGAGTATAGATGTTGTTATGAAAGAGACAAAGCACCTCCTCCCGGTCATACACACACTAAATAGGACTGAGTCAAAGCACCTCCTCCCGGTCACACACTAAATAGGACTGAGTTAAAGTACAATTTAGCCTTGTTAGTAGTTTAGATTATTTTCAGAACATGGGTTATTTGCCCATTAGCTTTCTCTTCACACATAATGACTCATTAATTATGTATTTCTTTGAAGGAAAAAGTATTATAAATATCCCTGAAATTTAAGTTCTGTGATTTTATTGAGCCAATCCTAATATAAGGAATATGTAAGGTTGATTTGTCTTACCCAGTACTCTTTTATAAATATAGTTATAAAAATATATAAACATAGTTACAAATATATATGTAATATTATCTCAGACAAACAAAATAGTATCTGTTCTGTTCGTGTAACTGTTGTTGATAGCTCATTTACCAAAGCCGTTGCTGTTTTTGCATGCCACATAAATATGTCCATTTATATGTTCATGTATTTATTTCATAATTTTTTATTCATGAAATTAAAAAGAACATCTTCATTTTAATTATCATTCCTGGAATATGTGTTTTAATTGTCACATTTAATAAGCTTATATATTTGGTTTCTCCTAAACTAATACTTTTTATTATATTAACAATGTAGTTGCACATTTATGTATATTTGCTTGTTGACTAACACAGGTAAGAACTTCCTCTAGAATATATAATTATAATGAAACACAGCTATATTCTATAAGATGTAAATCTAGTATATTATAAAAACCTATCATAAAAACTATATTTATCATTTTCTCAAAATTAATACTCAAATTGACATGTAAGATTTCTGCCTTTGAAAGTATAAAGGAACTTGAATTTCAGTGAAATAATTGACTGACTCCTTATATAAATTTTAGCTACTCTCGCATTAATATACCCTAATTCTGACCTATGGTAAACATATATTGCACTTATGCTTCTCTTTAGTGATGCTTCATAGTGTATCCTGTTGTTTTCATAAATAAGTAGTGGGTCAATGTCAGAGAAGCACATTTCAGATGTGGAACAAAGATCACAGCTTAAAATCTAGATAACAGAATTAATGTTCTCTATGATGTTAACAGAAATAGTTAGCTTTCTCAATAATCAGTAAATGTTTTTGTTCTTTTTTTTATACTGTGCAGACTATTGGGAATATTTTGGAAGTGTGCCCGAATTGGTAAGTATCTAATCTCCATCCATTTATTCAACTATAAAATATTGGTTACATTTTTTATTATACTCTTGGCAAAGATCTGTTTCCCAAGTGTTGTATACTCAATTCTGTACACTTTTGTAAGAGTTTACTGAATTCTACTAATTGTTTTTCTTTCTGCTACTTAAAACTAGATGTAGTTGGAGACTGCAATATTTTATTAACAGGGGGACGGAAAAAATAGAAGAAACCCTACTGAAATTAAGTTTCACATCCCATGCATTTGTGGACTTGTAACAAATTTAGACAGTAACTGTATTATGTAGTTATACCATGCTCTTTTGCATCATGTGTGCTATTTTGTTAATTTATAAATCAGGATTTTGAAACATTTGATGCATTTTTTACATTTTTATTTTGCATAGGGTGAGATGCACATCCCACAATTTACATGTGAAATTCAGAGGACAACTTGTTGGTTGGTTTTCTCCTTAACAAAAGTTAGTTACTTTTCTCCTTACAACACATGGTTACTGAAGAGGTTTGGTGTAGGGACTTGTCTGTCACTCACTCAAGTGACAAACCTAAACTAACAAACCCTAAAATAACAGAAGAGGAGCAGATAGATTGCCACCGTCAGTGCCTAATGCACGTAGCATGAGTGTAAAGCAAACTGCCTAGGAGGCAGGCCATCCTCAAAGAGAAAATATATCTAATCAGCACTATTGCCAAGAACAAGGGGGTTCAGAACCTGAATATCCTGCAGAGAAAAAGGTTCCATCTCTCTCACGTAAAGTTGCTAACTTGTAAAGAAAACATTGAGGTTTTGGTCCATTTTATGTAGGAATTAGATGTGTGAACAAATCTATGTTGTAGCCAGCCCAAGTGCCCTTTTGTTGTGATTATAAACTCAAATATGCTCCATTTTTCTAACCATAAATGCCTTTTCTTTTTGCTTGCTCATTTGTGTATATCTCCCTTCCCAAGTGTTCCTCCTTACAAGTATCTGAAAGCAGTTGCTTTATTTCAACACTGGTGCTCATACACTTTGTTTTTCAGTCACCTGCTCCTCTCTATTCTTGACACACACAAAATCTTTTTTCTTTTTTTTCCATGAAGAATAGCTGTGATTTTAATGGGATAGAGCTAGTCAGATCATCTTATCTTGTTACAAATCAAATGATAGCAACTGTTTCACATTCACTTGCTTTACTTACACAAGCTCCGAACAGACAAGAAATAACATTCTTATTCAAGTTCAACTAAAAACATTTAGCTCTACCACATGGCAGTCTCTTTTAAGAAAATGAAAAACATGAAAATGAAACCCATCTGTAAATTATAGCATTCTAAGTCATAAGATGAGGAAGGAACCTCCATAAGAATTAATACTGAGCAGATGAAAAATTCAATACAGTGATAATTGCTCCCTTTGGGCGTTTACTGTGGCGAAGCTGAGCAGTGAGCATACCAGCCCTGAAAAGAGCAACAGGCGTTCATAACATCTACATAAAGTGTATGGATCAGTGACGTTGCTACATGAGACTTAAGCCTTAATGATTTATCATCATGAGCCAGTGTGTTTTGTTTTTTAGTGATGATGGTTTTTTCTTTCATTTGAACTAATGTTACTCTAAAACCTTTTCATTACTGATCCTCCTTTAATAGAAGGCAGTCTATTAAATGTCTATTGAGAGGAGAGGGGGGAGGAGGGCAGAGGTAAGTAAGAATAAAACTTTTCAGAATACCAAATATGTATTTTTATTTTGTTTTGGTTTAGTGTGGTTTAACTTGGAATTTTTGTTGAATTTGGTTTGGTTTAGTTTGGTTTAGTTTAGATTTGACAACAGGGTTTCAATATTGTGGACCACATTGACTAGGTTATTTTCTGGAGGATGGGATTATAAGCAATGATCACATACCTGGCTAAATGTCTGCTTCTTTAATATATGTCATATTTTCTGTGATTTTTGGCATTAGACAGACACAAATATATAAATATGGTAATATATCAATGGGAACTCAGTAGAGAAGCTCTTAACATAAAATGAGTTTGAGAATTTTAGTTAATGAGGGAAGTTAAGGTTGACATTTCCAGGTTGACAAGCTAGGTAAGTGAACATCTAAGATGAAATAAGGAGTTTGGTTATAGGGAAATGGAATTTAGACAGCACAGGAGAACTGAAGTGAGGCTAAGTTGGAGTCATCTCCTTAGCCATGCTAAGGAGGATGAATAATGAAAAGGTTTTAGAGTAAGTAGCATCAGTTCAAATGAAAAAAAAAAATCATCTCGTAGGCTTACAAAAGATTCAGATGTTCCATGGGTGTTTCTATATGACTCTTATACCTGGTACCCTTGGAATTAGTACAGCTTACAATTACTAAAGAAACAACATCAATTAAAATGAGTTGAATTCCCTTACAGGGTTGGTGTACTGGCAAGATATTTTCACAAGCTGACATTAGGTCTGCATCAGGCAAAGGAAAGCCTACGAATACAGCCATTCTTAAACTAGTGTGGAATTGAATCATTATAGAAGTTTTGAATTTAATTTCTACTTTTATCTTTTTAATTTATTGAAATACTGAGATTTTAGAAAGTGAGTCACAATATTTCAGACTTAAGAAAATTTCTAAATTTTTTAGGGATGTTCAACCAATGATATCTAGACATATTCTAAAATCTCTCAGTTGAAGGTATCCCAAACATGGATATGAATGTTTGACTATAAAAGCTCCATACCATATCTGTATCAAAAGTACTTGTTTTGGGGAGAAAAGAAAGGGGAGCTAATACCTCTCTGTTTCAATGGGTAATATTGGCTATGTTGGCTGTCTAGCTTGTGTTCACGTACGAGTGCTTTCTTTACTTTACAAGTGTCATGAACTCTACCACAATGTAAAGAAGATATTGCTGAATGCTCTGTAGTAGATTCCTATGGAAGAGAGTTAACTAGCCTTTGTCTCCGAGTTGCTAGAGACCATTTCCATGGCTCGGGTGGGAGGGGGGGGCACAGCAGAGGTGCTTTCAGGTATTCATCTTATAAATAGCTTGGATTCAACAGCTAGCCATATCCAGCCAGCCCTTTTACATTGAGACATGACATCTACGTAGTACACACTTACAGAGTTAGAATAATAATATCTCATGATGTGCCAGCAAATGGTTCAGCAGGAAGAGGCACTAACCTGATAACCTGAGTTCAGCATCCAAAATTCCTATAAAATCGGAAAGAAAGAACCCATTCGGAAGTTGTCCTCTAAGCTCCACATGTGCACTGTGGCGTGATCACTCACATGGATACAGCACATGATAAGAATGGGTTTGGGTTTGTGACAGATCCCTTAAGTTTATTGCCTTGTGTTGAGCTGCAGTTCTAAGGCACCTTGGTTTGTGTTGTCTCTGGGTCCTTGTTTTCCCTCTTAGAGCCTTATCGTGTCTATATTAGTCATTCATTCAACCAAGAGGAATGTCTTCTTTTCTTCAGGTGAACGCAAGAGTCCTTATGTCGCCGTGTGCTGTATAGTGATGGCCTTCAGCATCCTCTTCATACAGTAGCATGTGATTGCCGTCAGACTGTAAACAAGGACTTGCCTCCAGAAAACAATGGGAAGAAGACTAAGCCATTAGTCTCTAAACATGGAATGAGATAAATTTCAAGATGCTCTTCTCTATTTTTATGCTGTTGGACCAATGAGCTGTATGAATAATTAAGATGTAACAGTTAATACACAGGAATGTGATTGTAGCATCAACCTCAGTTCTCTCACTCCAGTATTACACTCTGCAAATGTCATTCTGTTGTGTCAGGACTGCTTTCTGTAAGGTTCTCCAGGGACAAAATAGAAACCCAGTGGCAAATTCCACAGGCTCCTTTGACTAGCGCTTCAAAATAATGTCTTCACAGAATGATACCTTCTAGCGACTGGGCTATTTTTATTGAGAAAAAAAAATTGTTCTATTTTTGTTCTTGTTACTGTTCTTATGGATTGCATTCATATTTAAACCTTTTGATTGCTAACCAGATTACCTCTATTCTTGGCAAATTCTGTAATTTATTACAGGAGTTTAAAGCATTTTAAACAAAACTCTGATTTTCTTTACTTAGCATAAGAGGTGAGCTTCTAGTTACAGAGACACCTGATGTCGGAGAGTATCTTAGAATGAAAAGCAGCAAGTAGAGTGGTGAACGAGTAAGCACCATGCATTCTTCACTCTCTGTAGCATTGTCTTCCAAATAGAATGAATGTCCATTGGAGTTACCCAAATGTGGTATTTGTGGTATTTTTAATGCAGCACTTTAAATCTAGTTTCTGTTGTCAGCTTCAACTGGAATCTCTTTTGTAACTGTGTAGGTGACAAACATATCTCATATCTGCTTAGTCTGGGTACTGTGCTCTAAGTATATTTCAGCTTTGACACAGAATGTGAATAGATTTAAATGAAGCATTCATATCAAAGGGTACTTGCAAGTTTGTGTCAAACATTCCCAGAGGATCAGCTGAAAATCAGTTACTGTTTCAAAGCAAAGAGGAATTAAATCCTAGCTGAAAACACTTCTATACATAGCATTTATTAATTACTGGGTTTGACTCCTTTTAAAGTTTAAAAAAAAAAAAACTTTTACTTAGAAGTGAAGTTTCTATAAAAACAAAGCATTGCTGTTGCAGCCTTCACTGTGTAGCCCCAATGGCCGCCAGAGCTAGCTAGATCACCACCTTTGAAATAGTGCTCTAAGCTGTACGGATTAGTCTAGTCTAACAGCTAGGAAAAGCTTACTTGGTGGTTTTTAGGGGTTGTTTGTTTTCAGAAAGATCTTTGGAATGTCTACAGCTAGTTAAAACTGATCTGTTTTACTTTGAATATGAAATCAGGTTATGATAAATATTCTACTCTGAATTTCACCTTGGAATTTGTATTAGGTCAAGGATTTCCACTGTGTCCCAAAAGTAGGGCTCCCTCATCAGCATATTTGTGCACAGTAAGTAGTCACCTTTTACTGTTTGATTTCTGGGTGGCCATCTGTTCATCTCCACTACCAACTGAATTTTCCAGAAATGTTGTCAACTTTTTCCCTAAGTTAACATACATCTCATATAAAAATGGAGAGAATAAAGAATCGTCTAATATGTTCTCTTTAGTTTGACATTTTAGACAATGTAGGTGGAAATTAGAGGAAGACATAGTTAACATATCATGAAATCTCCATGATAACAATACTTTTAACAGTACGTAGATGCTGAGCAATCTGGACAGGTATGTCTAGCCCCTGCCATCCTGATCTTTTAAAGTACAGGCTCTTTGGGAGTGTAGGAAAGCTGTGAAGATAAAGGATCTTATAAAGAAAGGCCATTAGCATTTTTGCTGTGCAAACCCTGACTCCTGTTTTCTAAGCCACAGGGTCGGGTCGGGTCGTGTGGGAGGTGTGAAGCCCACAGAATATTTAGCTGTCTTTGGTAGTGGGATGTGGAGGAGCAGGCAGCTGGCAGCTGGCATTTGCACAGACTGTAAACACACAGCTTAGGGGGCGAGAAGCACTAAGGCCCAGGACTGGCAATGTCCAGATGTTCTCCCTGGCTACCTTTTTGGCCCTAGAATCTTGAGTCCATGTTCCCAGATTTGTTTTATGTTGGTGCTTGGTTCATGATTAGCTTCATTTGTGTCACTGACAGAACAGGGAGGCATGTCTTCTGTCCAGGTAGTTTTGCAAGATGGTCAAAAGGTCACGTGTCAGATTGGTCTTAATAGTTTTAAAAAGTTAAAATTCTAATATGGTGTCTTGCTGATACCTTTTCTATCTATGCTGGAAGCTACCATATATGTTTCATTTCAAGGTGTTTCCTGCTGGGGTTAGTAAGAATATTTATAAATTTGTAATAAATTTATTCATCTTAGTAAAATTGGTCTTATACCATAGGGTGACATAAATTAACTTAACATTAGGATTTCCATAAATTAACTTTTCCAAGTTTACAAAGTCAAACAAATCTTTGCCTCCATTTGTGAAAATTATTTAACATTTGTAAATAACATTTTTTTCAGGAAACATTTACACAATTGGTATGGCATGTGACCATCGAAAATAGATGAGTAGTTTCTCTGTATTCATAATGTATATGAAAAATGAAATTCATGTCTGAAGTATAATGTGCTAATACTTCGTATGGAAATAATCCCAGGATTCTAGAAAAAAAATGAAGACTGATGATTCATTGAGCGTAGAACTTCTCAGAGAGCATGAATTAAACTGAACTTGACAGTTTTCTTTTAAAAAACAATTCTATGTTAGGGATTGTATGTCCCTTTGTTTGTTGTGGCACTTGTGAAGTATGGCATGGCCACAAAGGTGAACAGATGTTATATCCTGGAAAGTCATCTATTTACCTACCTCAAAATTGAAGTTGAGATTTTTTTCCCCTCCTGCCTCACAAATCCTTCAGGAGGATAATAAAATCTCCCTTGGTTTATGAGTGAGCAAAGCTGACGGAGGAGTACACTAGTAGATTCTCCTGGGACTTTTGTAAACATTGTAGAGGCAACTGGCCAGTCAAGGCTGTGTTTTCAGAAACTTGTAAAATTCCATATTCTATCTGCTAAAAGCAGCCCCAGCTGTTAAAATGTACACTCATCCTAAAAGTGCACTGTTTACATTTCCTGCACATACAGAAAATATTTCTATTTATCAAGAACTTAAGCCCCACAAAAGCCTTTGAGAAGTTACTCTATCCTTTCAATCTGAAAACGTGAATGGAAAATTCTTAGGGGCTACTCTTCTCTTCCTTTGGTATCATCTAGTAATAATAAATGTTCTCAAAATGGTGCTAGCAATCACCCTTGTTACAGGGAGTCATGACTAACTTCTAAGAAATAACTTCATAACATTTCCACTTTGCCCTAAACTAATTCCTAAATAATCTGAAAGGCCATTTCAGTACCTTTCGCAGAAAGAACTAGAATTCATGTTTAAAAGAGGAGGTAATCCTAGTCTCTGGTTAGTTCATATTTCTCCTATGTAATAAAAAAAAAATGAACTGTCAAAAGCCTTCTAGTTTTGTCATATCACATCGAAAAAGAGAAGTACATACATCTTAAAGGTGACCATTATGGCTAGAGTGGCTTATCTCCATTCCTGTGTGACTTGCCAAGATAAGTTTGGAGGTGATGTTTTTATTGTTTGGTATTTCAAGACTACCTACTCAGTCTAATTGCTGCTTCTTTACAAACCCTAAATATCTAAAACAATGATTTCTGTGTTGACCATGATGCCAGATAGGAGCAAAGAGGGGAGGTTTGTGGGGAATTGTTTTCCCTTCAGGCATATTGGAGTTACCCTAAAAACATTTGGCAGGAACTCAAAGTCATGATGGCCAGGGAGCTGAGAAGGAGCCAGAGGCTACAGTATTGGCCAAACTCTTAACTTTGAAAGGCCCTCTCCCCCAGAGACCTGCTTCTGAGTAACCCCCACCTCTAAATTCTCTGTATCCCTATCAGTAGGAAATAAGTATCCCAAAAGCCAAAATAATGACTTGGCTGGTCTGCTTTGGATCTGATCCTGAATTGCCACAAAGGTAGTTGAATTCTGATTCTCCATTTAAATAGCTTTTATTGATTACTAAAAATATCTAATTTACTCTCATCTGAGGGCCTGTAGATATCAATGCCTACTTTAAAAACCTAGAAATACAACTCACCTAATTAACACTCTTTAAAGAATAATCATACATGGGTTGTTTTGGTTTTTTTTGTTTGTTTGTTTGTTTGTTTTTGTTTGTTTTGTTTTTGTTTTTTGCTTTAGAAACCATGCTCTTTTTACTATAGTCTACTCAAGTTGGAATCTACACTTGCAAAGCTTTTGCATCTGTTCTTAAATAGATGTCTTACCTAAGTGGTGAGTAGCATGATTTTGGCTTCAACTAGGTTTTAAATTCAGAATATAAGGTGAGTAGGATAGCAGTATTATGATCGCTTAGTGTGTTGTATATCTCCTTTGCTGTAGTGGTTTCCCAGTGATTTAAAAATAATTACTGTATTTCTTTCAAAAGAACTTAACATATGCATGAAAGGAAAACAGTTCAAGATGGTGTTTGTACATAGCTCACCAAAACAATATTGGAAGGTAGGAATAAGAAAAAGTAAAGATGTAAGTATTGGAAGGTAGAGTGAGGTATTTTCACATACTTTGGGGCTTGAGAAAACTCCAGGGTAAGTTAATAGCCAGATACTACTGTTACAATTTTATTTGACAAGGAAAGTGACCTGAAGCAAATGTGTAGATATTTGAGCATTTATTGCTAAGTGCTCAAACCTGGACTTTGTCAGTCTCTTCCAACATACTAAACTACTCACCATAGGCTAAGCAGTGGGAAAGTGGTGTGCAGAGATTAAACTGTTCAAAAGAAATAAATGTTTAAGGCATAAAAGGGTTGGAGAAGGCTGGCAGTGTAGCAAGATTTCTGCGTACTATCCAAATGTTAAAACTATGTGCAGGCCTGCAGTGATACGGAAAGACTGGAACCTGGAAATTTTAAAGTTAAGGAAATACTGAGAATCCACCAGTTAGCACTCTGAAAGGATACTCAAAGCATAGATTTCCTTATGATTACTTGATAGAAATCTTGTTTATTCATTTTTAACTAAATGTTACAAGTAAAGCCTATACTAAGCCTTGGAAGATATATATATAATGATAACCTTTCAAGCAAGTTGTTCAGTTTACAATATGAAATTAAATTTGCACATTGCAGAATAACAAAGTTATATAGATTTTTTAAATACTTGTATTTATGAGGAAACATTCAGATCTTTCAGTGGGCCATTGTTCTTGCCTTTTCATAAATCAACACATGAAGGGTGGTCATGGTTTTAAACAAATGTAGAATATTTTTTTTTCAGTATTTCTATCACAAGTTATCTTTTCAGAGATCCACTGCAATGTTTCAGCAGGTAACAGAAAAAACCATGACAATACTGTGATGATCCTTCAGTCTCTAAGTGGTTATTATGACCTGTCACAAAGGCCAGAGATAACTGTAGAGTTCAGGATAATATTCAGGACAATCAAAGAATGAAAATTGATACCTCATTAACAACCCAGAAGCTAGAGTCCTCTGCATTTCCTATTCCATTCATAGGTGAACTGCATTTGATAACTTGAATATGGCAGATATGCCAGGTACTACTAAGGTCAAAATAGTCAGTGTAGAATAAAACAAACACTGCTCAAGGAACCTAGGTTTTAGTTGAGAGCAAGACCGGGAGAGTGGGGAGACAAAAGCGTACACTACCCCCCTAATGAAAACCAAAGTAAACCTGAATGAATTTATTCCACAGAAGTCTAGTCAAAGAATTTAATGGATAAACTAAGACCTCCTAAGATTATAACCTAAAATAAAATAAAATTATATAATCAAAAGACCTTAAGAATTGGGGTAACAGAAAAATAGAAAACTAGTAAAGAGAATTTAACACTTGAGTTATGCAAAGAATGGTATAAATTAGAGATTTTTAAAAAAAAATCATAGAAAGGCCTTTCAGCTGTAGAAAAATCTGGCTCATTCTTGTGGAAGATTTAATTGTAGGGGCTTGCATGGTGCAACCACTGTCTAATGTTGGAGCTATAAATACTTAAGAATGAACTGAAACCAGCTTTAGTTCTTATTCTGGCCTTCATACCACAGATGTTCTTAGGAAAGAAGCCAGCACCTTTTATATTAGGGTTGACCAGATCTGGCCCATCAGTCAGCTAAAAAGACCAAAGGGAAGATAGAATTATTGCAAGCTCGAGTGTTTCCTCACGCCATATTGCTGTAACCGCAGATCTCTGATATTGTGTGTGAGTGGCTTCATCTTGCTTAACACATTTCATAGTCTGCTGTGGTCCATTCTAACCTGAACTTTAGAAGCAATTGTAGAAACATACTGCTTAACCAAGTTGACAAATTAGAGAGTCCTGAGAGTGCCACTTTTATCTCATCTTTTAGTACTAAACTCTTGCCTCCTCTGGTATCACCAATCTGAAACTGTGTCTGTTGTGGTACCTCTACATCTCCCATCCGGGTGTGTGAATTCATCCACACAAGCAGTTAGCCAGTCCCACATGCTGAATTCATATCTATTGTGATACAAGCCTCCTTCTGGAACTCCAGAACTATGAAAAGAACATTCTGCCCTACAAAAGCACAGGGTTACAGCGGAGGAGCTAGCATGCTGCTATCATCATTTAAACGAAGAAAAACACTGTAGACAAGATGAAAGAGCTAATAAAACTGTGTTCTTATTCCTGATTCTAAAACTTAAGCAGCTGGGCTTTCCCATGTGGAATAATGTTGCATAAATAACCCAGCCAGGAAACAGAGGGGCTATGAAAAAGTCGAACAGAGTGATAGATGGGCTTGGACATGCTGCTCATCACACCCGGTGGAGTTACAAGGAAGTATGTGGACACTGGAAGATCCTGGTGAACTGGGGCTGGCATGGGCCACCAGCAGCTGCGAAATCTGTTACCTGGGTCATGTGTTACCTCAGTAACTTTCAAAGTGTTCTTTGAAAGACTCCATCTACCCCATGGGGACCTTTTCTGCTCCATCCAGATTTGTCATCTTTTCATCATGGAAATCAGTTATAAAGATGGCTCTCAGCAAATGTTACCCTTAAAATCAAGCTTAATTTGTATATAATATTAAAAGAGCTAATACTTTGTGAGTATTCTACTCTTATCTACATAACCTAGCCAAAACTAATGACACATTTCTTACTCCTACATTCACCTTTCAGTAAAGCACATGCAGTCACAGACACAAATGCCAAGAGGTGCCATGTGAATGAGGAATAGGAATTCATCCTAAGAAGGTAAGTGCAGCTTCTATCCATGGTCGTGACACAACATGGCAGCAGGAAGTTCAAGGAGTAGGCAGAATATAGAAATAAGTCTCATCACAGGTTTGGATAACGTCACAAAACCCTTCCCAGCCTTGAGAGCCCTGGATATGATAAGAGTTGCTATTCACTGGTCTCTAATTCTGTTTTCCAGCAGTTTCTTAATTATGGACCAAAAACTCTTGGAGAAAGAACAGGGGTGTGTGGGTGTGGTTATTTACATTTCAAATGTTATCCCCCTTCCTGGTTTCCCCTCTGCAAACTCCCATCCCATCTCCCCTCCCCCCCCCACCTGCTTATATGAGGGAGCACACCTACCTGCCCCCTCCTACCTCACTGTCCTAGCATTCCCCTATGCTGGGGCATTAAACCTCCACAGGACCAAGAATCCCCTCTCCTATTTGATTCCAGATAAGGCAGTCCTCTGCTACATATGCAAGTAGAACCATGTGTACCTCTATGTGTACTCTTTGGTTAGTGGTTTAGTCCCTGGGAACTCTTGGGGGCAGGAGGTTAGTTGGTTTATTTTTTTGTTCTTCCTATGGGGTTGCAAGCCCCTTCAGTCCTTCCCCTAACTCCTCCATTGGGGTTCCCATACTCAGTTCGATGGTTGGCCACAAGCATCCATATCTGTATTGGTCAGGCTTTGACAGCCTCTCAGGGGACAACCATACCGGGCTCCTATCACCAAGTGCTTCTTGGCATCAACAGTATTGTCTAGGTTTGGTGTCTGTAAATGGGATGGATTCCTAGGTGGGACAGTCTGGATGGACTTTGCTTCAGTCTCTGCTCCATGTTTTGGTTTTGTTTCTCCAAGATACATTCCTGGAAACCCCATTGTACCTGAATTTCTACATTTGTAAAATGCACAGTGATTTATCTCCCCAGCATTTCATGAGGGTCACTTTGGTCTTGTATAAGTCACAGCAGACCTGTAATTACAATAGAAATTACTTCAGTAGTTAAGTGTATTGGTTTAAGGGCATTCGTGAGTAGAGCCCTGGTGGGCTCTACTGTGCAAGGAGGATATCCACAACAACCTCACAGAAGATGGGGGGGGCTACAGAAAAAGTACTGTTAGGATTGCAATGGCTTAATATTTTCCATATTACTTTCTCTGCCTTCCATTATTTATTTCTATTTGCTGTTATCCAAGGACATAATCTCAAACCCTGTGCACAAGAAAGGGTTCAATAGTTCTACTTTAGAATCACATGGTATAACTTCTGTAACATGCCTTTTTTCACATTAAAGAAATTAAAATCTGGTTTACAGAGAATGTACAAAATGTACACTAAGAGAAAAGGATTTCTAGTGACAATACAATGTACTATTAATAATGCAAACACATCTGTAAAGACTTTTAAAGGTTATTTTCACCAAATGAAATGAAATTGAGCATACTGGCCTGAGCTTTATCCTCCTTCCACCTAGCAATATCATAAACATCTATGCACAACTTACAGAAACTTTGTATTATATAAAATAATTTCAGAGCATTAAACTCTAGGTTGTAATTAATTTAGGCAAGTTAGTTATTATTCACAAATTGTTTCCACTCTGGAAATGGCATACTTAGAAGATAGCATGGCTCAAGTTATATCAAAAGTAATGTCACATATGTACTTTAAAAATGATACCTCATTTCTACTGCCTGGGTAGGATGATGAGCTGTATACATCAGCACGACTGTTAACATATCTCCTGGGTGGTTTGGGGATTAGTTGGATAATTACACTTCACCAAACATGTAACTGGTAGTCACAAATTATAAAAACAAGCTTCACATTTATATTTCATAAACTTTTAATAGAATAGAGGACAATGCATTTTAACTAATTTCCTCACCTCATCATGCATTAGAAAAAGGACTCAACTTGCCAAAAGCAATATACAGATTCATCAAAATCCCAACTCAGTTCTTCATAGAGTTAGAAAGAGCAATTCTCAAATTCATCTGGAATAACAAAAAACCCAGGATAACTAAAACTCTTCTCAACAGTAAAAGAACTTCTGGGGAAATCAGTATCTCTGACTTCAAGCAATACTACAGAGCAATAGTGTTAAAAACTGCATGGTATTGGTACAGTGACAGGTAGGTGGATCAATGGGATAGGACTGACGATCCAGAAATGAGCCCATACACCTATGGCCACTTGATCTTTGACAAAGGAGCTGAAAACATCCAGTGGAAAAACAGATACCTTTTCAACAAATGGTGCTGGTACAATTGCAAGTCAGCATGCAGAAGAATGCGAATTGATCCATTCTTATCTCCTTGTACTAAGCTCAACTCCAAGTGGATCAAGGACCTCCACATAAAGCCAGACACTCTGAAGCTAATAGAAAAGAAACTGGGGAAGACCCTTGAGGACATCAGTAACGAGGGAAAGTTCCTGAATAGAACACCAATAACATATGCTCTAAGATCAAGAGTTGACAAATGGGACCTCATAAAATTACAAAGTTTCTCTAGGGCAAAGGACACTATGAAAAGGACAAATCGGCAACCAACAAATTGGGAAAAGATCTTCACCAATCCTACATCTGACAGAAGGCTAATATCCAATGTATACAAAGAACTCAAGAAGTTAGGCCCCAGAAAACCAAATAACCCTATTAAAAATGGGGTACAGAGCTAAACAAAGAATTTTTACCTGAAGAACTTCGGATGGCTGAGAAGCACATTAAAAAATGTTCAACATCATTAGTCTTTAGGGAAATGCAGATCAAAACAACCCTGAGATTTCACTTCACACTAGTCAGAATGGCTAAGATTAAAAACTCAGGAGACAGCAGGTGTTGGCGAGGATGTGGAGAAAGAGGAACACTCCTCCACTGCTGGTGGAGTTGCAAGCTGGTACAACCACTCTGGAAATCAGTCTGGCAGTTCCTCAGAAAAATGGGCACAACACTTCCAGAGGACCCTGCTATACCACTCCTGGGCATATACCCAGAGGATTTCCCAGCATATAATAAGGACACATGCTCCACTATGTTCATAGCAGCCCTATTTATAATAGCCAGAAGCTGAAAGGAACCCAGATGTCCCTCAACAGAAGAATGGATACAAAAAATGTGGTATATATACACAATGGAGTACTATTCAGCCATTAGAAACAGTGAATTCATGAAATTCTTAGACAAATGGATGGAGCTGGAGACTGAGGGAACCCAGTCTCAAAAGATCACTCATGGTATGCACTCACTGATAAGCGGATATCAGCCTAGAAACTTGGAATACCCAAGACATAATCCACATATCAAATGATGTCCAAGAAGAAGGAAGGAGTGGCCCCTGGTTCTGGAAAGGCTCAGTGCAGCAGTGTAGGGCAATACCAGAACAGGGAAGTGGGAAGGGGTGGATGGGGGAACAGGGGGAGGGAAGAGGCTTATGGGCGTTGGGAGCCAGAAAAGGGGGAATCATTTGAAATGTAAATAAAGAATATATCAAATTAAAAAGCAAAAGAAAAAGGACTCAATAGCTAGAACACAATATTTGAAGCCACTTCTGCTTTGCAGGACATTGGACCAAGTGGAGGTTTACTTGGTTTGTGAAGCTCTTCGTAGGAAATAAACTTACCATGGTGAAGAAAAGATGCTAGAAGTTTGGAGTGTGAAAGAGAATAGCAGACACCAGAGCTTCATGGGTGAGCAGAGGTGGAGTGTGATAGCATATTCATTCTGAGCAACAGCCTTGAGTGCCAATTGACACTCAGGTCTTAACAGCCTTTGTGTTTAGTTTGTTGCACATTCACAATGCAATGGGCTGAATCTCCATTTAAGTAATACTGAGGTGATCCATTTACTTCTTTGAAGTTACTAACTTTTTAAGATTTATTTATTTTATGAATGTGAGTACACTCTCACTCTCTTCAGAGACAGCAAAAGAGGGAATTGGATCTCTAATTACAGGTGGTCGTAAGCCAACATGTGATTGCTGGGAATTGTACTCAGGAACTCTGGAAGAGCAGTCATGCTCTTAACCGCTAAGCCATCTCTCCAGCCATGAATCTACTAATTTTTTAATGTATGAGATGCAGTATTGGCATGACCATTAAATACAAAATAAAGTTTTGACAAAAAACAACATTGGTTCATAAGATTGACTGATTAATTGATTGATTGATTGACTATGGACTGTGACCCTCAGAGTACAACTTCATGTGTATGAGACTATGCAACCTATGGCACATGTACAATTATATAACTGCAAAAATGTATTTTTTTTAATCCAGGAGTGGGGAAAATAGCGGTGAATTTATTTCTTTAATGTTTATGATACATGCTTTTGCAGAACAAACATGTTAAGATTAATGGCAAGTAAGTTAATTTGAATTCCATGCTCTAATTTTTATATGCTTGATATTTTCTGACCATCAGATTCTTGCTTGCCTTGTTCTTTTTATTATTACTTTTTGGTCTCATGGGTATGTGTGTGTGTGTGTGTGTGTGTGCATGTGTGTGTCTATGTGTGTCTTTGAGTGAGTGAGTGAGTGTATGGATGTTCACACAAGCCAGAATGGGGCATTGGGTCTCCTGGAGTTAAAGTAACAAACAATTGTGAGGAGCTACCTGAAGGCATGACTTCTGGGAACTAAAATCATACCCTTAAAAAGCAGCCAGCACTCTTAACCAACTGTAAGCACTTATGACCACTGAGCCATCTCTCCAGCCCTTGTTTCCCTTTGTTTTAGTCTCAGGAAGATGGGAAAGCTCTTGTTATCTTCGTTGTAAATCTTTGTCCTGTGTTTTCCCCTCCATTCCCCCACACCTACTCCTGCAACTCAATATATCATCTTAATTGAAAATCTTTTAAAGGTGGCCAACCTGTATTTGCTTTTGGAAATCCAGAATGAACACTATTTAGTAAACTTCTATGTGTCATGTAAATTCTTAATTCTTTGAAGAAACACAAATGGTCTGAATTTACCCTCTAAAGACTTCACTTAAAGCATTTTCAACCATCAGGAAAAGAAAATCATTTACATTTAGAACTGACAAGAAACAGACTCAGTTGTCTCTAAAATATATGCATTAAGGATAGTCTGCCAAGGATTTGTATAAAGGCAAAAAGATAATAAACTTAAAAATGTATATACTAGTCAAGGAAGGTTTTACACATATAACAGTATGACCCACCATCTAGAACTAAGGTCCTTGTACTAAATACAAAATTAATGCCAACCAAATGAGATTATATTTTGAGTGGCGAAACTTAATCATATATATCTTGAATAAAATGAAAGTAATTTCTCTGTGGTCACATGGCATAAAACTTGCAAATTTGTAAGTTTCTCGGATTTTTCTGGTTTATGGCAACCATCTCTCCATGCTTTTTCCATACCTTATAAAATACTGGCAAATCTGCTGTTTATTATGCAGTTCAATCTGAACACTCTGAGACTTGAAACCTGGAGCATGTCCAAGATTCAGACAAAAAAAAAAAAAGATGTACTAATAAAAGAGAAAAATAAAGAGTGTATGGATGATTTTGTAGTAATTATTTGGTTTTGATGATAATATTTTCTATAATCCTGTTACTGAAACTTATTAGATGTCATATTGAAGAACTGTGTTTTAGAGAATGTAAGCCTATTAGATGAAATATTTATTTGCTTTAATGATTTATTTAGCTTTCCTTAATTCAGAGTTCCTGGCACTTCATAAGGATGGCTAAGTATCCACAGTTAGAAAATGAACAAAAATGCCAAGGTGTTTAATTCATTATAGATTCTGATAACACCATATCTAATTTAAAATGTTTCTGTCATTTAGTTCTCTTGCATCACATTTTTCTCAACTACTCCCTTTCTCAGATGTTCTGTGTAATACTGTGGAGAATTTCCAGTCTCAAAAACATAAAATGGAAACATTGTCTGCAGCATGTAGAAATTGCCCTTACATCCTGTAAAACTGTGAGCGCATGTACTAATATCTCTGCTTTCTCAACTTTTAGCCATTTTCTTCTAGTCTGGTCATTCCAATGGAACACAAGCTGATTCAGATGACTTTTATTTGAAAATAAGATATACTAAATTAAACCCAAATAAGCAGAAAATATTTGAAACATGGTCAGTTGAAAATTATATAAAAAAATGAAAAGTAGAAACCTCATCCAAGCAATGTACTGATACACTGGATGGATGAAGGATTCAGTCACCAGCACTCTATTACATTCCCCCCGAACATGAAGCCTCTATGGATGGAATTCTACTCCATCTCTGTTCCTCTGCATCAAGCACTGTAGAATAAAGTTCTAGAATCAGGAGTATCTGTCAGTTGTCACCAAAATCAAGTTACATAACAAACATAACTCCAAAGTTGGTGAATTATAATAATAATTTACTCATCTCCATATTTAAACACCTGGGAATTAACTATTCTGATCTGTGTGTGTATGATCTTACTTCCAAACTCAGGGTGGATTCATTCTAACTCTGTCTCATTTTATTGAATCGAGTAGTTTAGAATGACAAGCCTCCCTGTGTTGAATGTCTATACCATCACGCCTTTTAACATTCTATTGGCAAAAAAAAAAAGTCATAGGATGTCTTAGTCAGGGTTTCTATTCCTGCACAAACATCATGACCAAGAAGCAAGTTGGGGAGGAAAGGGTTTATTGAGCTTACACTTCCACGTTGCAGTTCATCACTAAAGGAAGTCAGGACTGGAACTCAAGCAGGTCAGGAAGCAGGAGCTGATGCAGAGGCCATGGAGAGATGTTCCTTACTGGCTTGTTTCCCCTGGCTTGCTCAGCCTGCTCTCTTAGAGAACCCAGGAGCACCAGCACAAAGGTGGTACTACCCACAAGGGGCCCTCACCACTTGATCACTGATTGAAAAAATGCTCCACAGCTGGGTCTCATGGAGGCACCTCCCCAACTGAAACTCCTTTCTCTGTGATAACTCAGCCTGTGTCAAGTTGACACATGAAACTAGCCAGTACAATTGACCCCTTGTCAACTTGACACACAAACACATCATTATTAAGCCTCAACCCTTACTTTCTTATTCATCCCCAAGATCTAAATTACTTTAAAAGTCCCACAGTCTTTACATATTAAAAGTTCAATCACCTTAAAATATCCAATATCTTTAAAATTCAAAGTCTTTTAAAAATTCAAAGTCTCTCAACTGTGGGCTCCACTAAAATATTTTCTTCCTTCAAGATGGAAACATATCAGGGCACAGTCACAACCAAAAGCAAAACTCAAACTCCAATAGTTCAATGTCTGGGATTCAACTCACGATCTTCTGGGCTCCTCCAAGGGCTTGGGTCACTTCTTCAGCTCTGCCCTTTGTAGCACACAGCTTGTCTTCTAGGCTCCAGCTGCCTGTACTCCACTGCTGCTGCTGTTCTTGGTGGTCATGGCATGGTACTGGCTTCTCCAAAACGCTGCTATCTTCCACTGTAATTAGGCTTCACCAATAGCCTCTCATAGGCTCTCATCAGGGTGACAAGCCTCTGCTCCTTGCATGACACCTTCAAGTCCTGGGCCATCAATTGCAACTGAGGCTGCACCTTCACCAATGGCCTTCCATGGCCTCTCATAGTGCCAAGAGCCTCAGCTGCTCTTTGTGACCCCTTCATGCCTTCAAAACCAGTACCATCTATCTGGGTGACTCTTACACAGTACCAAGTCCAGCCACAGCACAAAATACAACTGTGCCTATTTCTGGAACACACTCTCTGTGCTCTCAGAAAACACTTCCCAGAAGATTTCATCTCAGTGATGCTGGTCTCTTCTTAATCACCGCTAATTTCTTAGCTCTAGCTAACCAGCATCAATAGTCCCAGTAACACAAAGGTTTGCTTTAGTGGTTCTGCTATCTTGTTACTTACAGCTGATTCTTCAGCCCCAGCTAACCAAAACCACAGAATCTTCACAATCAAAGCATGGCCACTGTAAGAGTCTTTAATCTTCCCTCCGAAATTTCACAAGCCAGGCCTCCATCTTCTGCACTGTTTGTAACATTGTCTTCCAAGCTCCTACAGAACTTTCCACAGATTTTCTAGCTCAAACTTCCAAAGTCCTTCCACAATCCTCCCCCAAACATGGTCAGGTTGTCACAGGAATACCCCACTACGCTGGTACCAATTTGTCTTAGTCAGGGTTTCTATTCCTGCACAAACATCATGACCAAGAAGCAAGTTGGGGAGGAAAGGGTTTAATTGAGCTTACACTTCCACGTTGCAGTTCATCACTAAAGGAAGTCAGGACTGGGACTCAAGCAGGTCAGGAAGCAGGAGCTGATGCAGAGGCCATGGAGGGATGTTTCTTACTGGCTTGCTTTCCCTGGCTTGCTCAGCCTGCACTCTTATAGAACCCAAGAGCACCAGCCCAAAGGTGGTACCACCCACAAGGGCCCCTCCCCACTTGATCACTAATTGAGAAAATGCCCCACAGCTGGATCTCATGGAGGCACTTCCCCAACTGAAGCTCCTTTCTCTGTGATAACTCCAGCCTGTGTCAAGTTGACAACGAAACTAGCCAGTACATAGGATGACACAGAGTATTATGTAAGAGTCAATCCTGCTGAGAAGAGCTGTAAAGCCACATAGTTAACATCTAGACCTGGGGGTGGGGCGGGGAGTGGGCGGGGTGAAGACATGGGGCCTTTAATTTATTCCAATGGAAACAATGACATTCACATCTTATGATGGTGTTCTGCCTTCTTAACAGTGAGAAGAGAAGATTAGTCCACTTTATATTTCCTCGGGAGGTAGATGATAACAATCCCTCTCTTCTACCAAGAAAGGCCAAGTACTGAACAAGTTTGCAGTAAAAGTGCTAAGCCATTATGCTTTCTACTTTCCTTTAATGAGTTTGAATAAAAAGAAAAAGATGATACATATTTTCAAATGTAAACTGAATTAGAAAAGATATTTGAAACGTTAGGCTATAGAGTAGAAAATGTAAAATTCCATGTTATTTAGAATAAACTATGAGATGCTCACACTGGTAAGACACATTCTGTAGCTCGATAGAGAACTTGAATCAATATGCTATTGTGTTGTCTTACTACCCCAGATTTACTAAAAACAAATCAATGTGAAGTGAATGAAAAGGGACCATTATGAAGCTATACAGTTCACTGCATGTTCATAGGAAGCAGCAAGAAAACTCCCTTAAAACATGGAAATTTCCTGCCAACTTACATTTTTATGCTTGCAAAATCTTCCACATTGATTCCTGCTCTGTAAGAAAAGGAATCATTGATTCCTGCTCTGTAAGAAAAAAATCTGGTGTCCATCAAATGTTGCTTGATTCTCCCTCTAGTCTGATGACTTTCATAATCTTTCTTTTTTCTTTTTTTTATTGGATATATTTTTATTTACATTTCAAATGATTCCCCTTTTCCTGGCTCCCCACTCCCCGAAAGTCCCATAAGCCCTCTTCCCTCCCTCTGTTCTCCCATCTACCCCTTCCCACTTCCCTGTTCTGGTATTGCCCTATACTGCTGCACCGAGCCTTTCCAGAACCAAGGGCCACTCCTCCATTCTTCTTGGACATCATTTGATATGTGGATTATGTCTTGGGTATTCCAAGTTTCTAGGCTAATATCCACTTATTAATGAGTGCATACCATGATTCATCTTTTGAGACTGGGTTACCTCACTTAGGATGATGTTCTCCAGCTTCACCCATTTGTCTAAGAATTTCATGAATTCATTGTTTCTAATGGCTGAATAGAACTCCATTGCGTAAATATACCACATTTTTTTTGTATCCATTCCTCCATTGAGAGACATCTGGGTTCTTTCCAGCTTTTGGCTACTACAAATAGGGCTGCTATGAACATAGTGGAGCATGTATCCATCCTTATCTCCTTGTACTAAGCTCAACTCCAAGTGTATTCAGGACCTCCAGGTAAAGCTAGAGACACTGAAACTAATAGAAAAGAAACTGGGGAAGACCTTTGAGGACATCAGTATAGGGGGAAAGTTCCTCAACAGAATACCAATAGCATATGCTCTAAGATCAAGAATTGACAAATGGGACCTCATAAAATTACAAAGTTTCTGTAAGGCAAAGGACACTTCCATAATCTTTCTAATGGGAATACAGACATGACCATATCCAGAATTAAAATGAATGATATGAGTTATTAAAATATGCAATAGACAGGCAAGAAATGTGGCCTGGTTAATAAGTAAGAAATTACTATATATATTTAAGAGGACCATTACTGGGCTAGGACATACCTATGGTCTAGGAGAGGAACAGTGTGCTGTTCTTTTTCTTCATGTAGGTCAAGTATAAGACCTACCTACCTAATGGTAATAGATACTTTAAACTGACCTGACAAAATAAATGAGTTATTAGTTTATAACCATCACAAGAGATATTAACTGTTCAGCACCTGGAGATGAGGGATCCTAGTTCCTGTGGGAAACTGAGCCCCATGCACTACCACTTCCCTGCAAGACATCTACTTTGTTGCAGGAGTTAATTTCTGCATTGTTCTTTGAAAAATGATCTCTAGGCTTAAAGATAGATTATTTTCTATTGTGCCATTCTAAAAAGGGGACTTATCAGAGATCTGACCTTCATAAATAGGTTGTAATTGTTATTTCCATTGGTGACCAATTGTTATGTTGATTTCCCCAGATAATAGTCTCCAAAATGAAAGATATAAAGCTGTTGAAAGATATAAAGCTTTTTTTATTAATATATTCAGTCCCTAAGGAGCACCTTAAATAACTTCTATCTTCCTAGCAAGTCCATGCATGAGGTACTGACCTTAGAGGCAAGGAAACATCTAATTTGGCCTACCCATCAAAATGCAGATTACTGAATTCTGCTTTGGCAAATAACATTTTGGTTTAATTAAATGCAACAACAAAAAAAATTTAATTATACTTCTGTACTCAACTCTGGCACTTTCGTGGACATCACATGTGTTTGTGTGACTTTAATTTAAGTGGTATACATTTTCCGTATTAAACGCATTTACAGTACTGACCTATATTAGTATTCAGATTTTTATAATAAGAATCCTTACATAGGTCAAAGTTTAAAGCAATAAATGACATTTGGCCAACAAAGGTAATAAGATCTTGCCTTTTGATTGTTTAAAGTCCAGTTTGGAAATACAGCAAGAGTTGGAATATGTAGAATTCAGAGATGTCAATGGAAAATTTTGGTAAGAGAATATGAAAATGCACAAAAATGTTTTTCCTGTATATTTCCTTCTTTTGATTCTCTTACTTTTTCTTTGAATTAGCTTAAATCTATTCTTTTTGTCTGAAACTGTAAATGTTAAACATGCTTCCTCTGGGGTAACACAGGTTGAAAATGTAAAAGCTTCACAGAAACACTTACATCATACAGGTTTCTTTTATATTAACCCAAGAATCTAAGAAAGGGCTTATGACCAAGCATTCTACATTAACATCCTCCTACACAAGAGCCTACACCGAGTGTTTGCTGTCTTCTTGCTAGGATAGGAGGAGCAGCTAAACTCACGTCACAGTAGTGATGTTTTTAGATAATAGAAAACTCCATAATGTTTGCCTACTATTATATCTAACTGTATTTCAAAATTTATAATATTGTTTATTTGTCAGGCACTTTTGTATATCTTCAAGTTCAAGGAAGACAGTTACTGGAAGAGCCATCAAAGAATCCAGATTTTTCTAGATAAGTCAGAGGTCATCTTCCTATATGGAGAAACAATATATGAAGAAAAAAAATCAAAGGATGATTATAATTCCTACCATCTTGCCTTGAGAATCTGTCTCCTTCCAAATAGTCTTTTGATAAAAGCTGACTGACAGAAACCATTTCGCTCTGCCACAAGAATTTCCTTAAATTAGTAGTAAATAAGATCACAGAAATGGTTGAAGTAACTTCCTTTTATCCATCATTCCTGGGTGTGATACATAATTAGTGAACCTCACAAGAGAAAAGATGAGAGAGAAAAGATTTATGTAGTTTGGTTTGTTGTTGTTGTTGTTGTTGTTGCTGTTGTTGATTGCTTAACTCAGATTTATTTTTAAGGAAATTGAATTACAGTTAATATCTGAGCATTCATGGTGCTGGAAACTCCATTCAAGATTTCCCACTTGTTATATCCTACTCATGAAAATCAGCAAATTAAATTGGTTTGGTGGTTATTCAGTTTAGAGCAAAGACACACTAAATAAGCTTAGTAAGTTGCGTGAGTTGCCCATCGTCAGAAACTGAGTGCAGTGGAACCCAGGCTCTGTTTGGTCATCCCTACACTGTGTTCTCGACTCTAATTCCAGTCTCCAGATTGCCATGTTTGGCAATTTTTCAAATAATGACATTCAATGCTAAAGAAAATTCCTTGACGTTATGGATGAAAGCAGATGGTAAAATGTTGGACTCTTCATTGAGTAGAAATTCTTTGAACTCTGTATAGCCCTCTAGCCTTAATTCATTTTGTGCTACTATAACAGAATACCTGAGATTAAATGGCTTGTGTGTTTGTCTGTTTTGTTTTTCTTTTACCCAAAATACATTTTTTCATACAATGTATCCTGATTACACTCTCCTCTCTCTCTACTCCTTTCACTTCTTCCCTAACTCCCCTCCTATCCAGATCCAACCCCTTTCTGTCTCTCATTGATACACAAAGAGGCATCTAATGGATACCAATATGATAAGTATAATATAAAATATAAATCAAAACTAAACATATAGGAATAAGACAAAACAAGCAGAAGGAAAAGATCCTAAGAAAAGGCATTAGAAACAAATATTTATGGAGAGAAGTACTCTTTTGCACACTCAAAAATCCCATAAAATTACAAACTTGAAGCCGTAATATATACATGTAAGTGTGTGGAGAGAGAGAGAGAGAGAGAGAGAGAGAGAGACAGACAGACAGACAGACAGACAGACAGACAGAGAACATTCTGATATGACATAAGAGACAAGGAACCTCCAAGAATGCTACTGAGTTCATCTGTTGGCCAACTATGACCACCCAGAGAGATAGTCACTCTGTCTCTTTTCTTCCAAATCCAACTCCATCCTCTCAACTTCCCAAGCTTTGTAGCCGACTACCTGTTGAGGCAGCTCCTAACTAACCTTATTCCTAGGAGACTAAGCAGAACCTGGTGGAATACCCCAATTTGTTCCTTCCTGTAGACCCCCTCAGCAATATCCCCAGCCTATCCCCATACCTAAGTGTCAACTCCCAATACCTAGAAAAACATTTTAGTCAGAACCCCAGTGGCCACACCTGCTAAGATCCCAGAAGAGTTTCCAAAACAGAAAAGACAAGATATTTAGAGAGTAATAAACTCAGATGCCTAGATTCCAGAGTAAAAAACATAATCAGTAACAGCCAGGATAATGTTTTCACACTCAGTACACCTAATACAATAGGCCCTAAGGAAAAGAACACAAATGAAGCATACCTGAAAGACCTTAAAATAGCCTTTATGAGTACGATAGTGATCCTTAAAGAGGAAATGAATCAATTCCTTAATGAAAACAAGCTATAGAAGGAAATGAATAAAACAGTTGAAATAAAATCAATAAAAAAGCCCAAGGAAATCTGAAAATGAAAAATTGAGGAACTCATAAGCAAGCCTCATGAACAGAATACAAGAGATGAATGAGAAAATCTCAGGCAGTGAAGACACAAAAGATCAGAAAAGACCAGATATTTAAATAAAATAAAATATTTTTAAAAAAATGCTTGGTCAAAGAAATCGTTTTTAAAAAAAATACAGAAAACATGGAAGACTGAAAACATGAAAAGACTAAATCTATGAATAATAGAAATAGAAGAAGAAAAAGAAACCGAGGCTAATGACCCAGAAAAATGCATTCAACAAAACCAGAGGCGGGGGGACATAAAGAAGGAGGTGTTCATCGAGGTACAAAAAGCATGCAGAGCACCAAAGAGACTGGACCAGAAAAGAAATTCCACTTAATAATATGATTATGTTATAATCATAACATTAAATGTAAAGAGCAAAGAAAAAATATTTACATCTGCTAAGGGGAAAGACTAAGAACATAGAAAGCCCGAGCTGCTTGAATAACATCTGGGTTCTCAATGGAGACTCTAAAAGTCAAAAGGTCCCACACACTGTAAGCGACAGCAGTTGCCAGCCCGGAATACTATGCACAGCAAATTTAAGTAACATTTATCTACAACTCCAGCCCCATGCAATGTTTTAGAAGGAAAATTCAGCCTGAATATGGTAAGCATATACAAGAAACACAAGGAATAATAATTTTTTATCATGCCCTTAATGACTTCAAGTGGTCTCAGATTTTGACCATTGATTATACAGTCCAGAGCAAAGGAAGAGGATTTCTTCTTAAGTTCTCTACGAGATGCATACATTTCATATATGGTCAAGTACTCATCATTTCTAAAGCGATAACTACAGCTTGCAAAGTCAAGTACTCAGGCTGACCTGACTTTACCAAGCCACAAGGCTACTAGCAATCAGTAGAGATAATTAGGGTCCCCAAAGTAATATGAGTGCATATTTGCCAGAAGAAAGAGTACATTAATGCTTCTTTTTAAAAGATGTTAACCTGTTGCTCAAACCAACAGCAAAGCAGATGCCCAAAAAGATGCTGAAGGTGTACGGAATGGGCTGGCATATCAGAGTCAGTATTCTAGAAAGATCTATGTTTAGCATGATGGATCGCTCAGCAGCGATTCAGTCAACCTGCCAGTAGGGTCCTCTCAGCAGTGAGCAAGCTTTAGGTTCTGGATTGACCTGGAGGAGAGCGAGGTGTGCATGGCTCCAATTGAGCAAGCACACAATGCACAAAAGTCTGGAGGAAGGGGAGCGCCAAATATGGCCTAGTACTTGTTTCTAGAGACAATTTTCACATATTTAAAAGCTTAAGACACAAAAATGCCATGATGCAAAAATATGAAATTTCAGCGTGCATAAATAATATGGCAATGACAATACAGCCATATGTGTTTTCCAATGTCAGTATACTGTCTATACCTGTGTTTAAAATATTTATTATGTGATGGAGACTTTTGCCAACTCCTGTGACAGAGTACCAGGGCTCAAATTGTCATTCCTACCTCACAGGATCATTATAACCTGGAAAATTTGTAAAAGTGCTAAGTCTTTGTAATCAGAAACTGGATGTTTTGGCTGGATATTAAGGATCCATAGTAAATGTTACAAAAAAATTCTAGGGGATATTGTGCCTTTTAAATCAATAGTATAAGGTCTTGTATTTACCAATAAAAATAACTGTAGTAGTAACTAGATATTTGAAGCACACTAAACATGTTCCTAATATATTATTTTTGTTTTTGACATTATTATTTTGTCATTATTATGTTATTATTATTATGACAATAGGTTAAGAAGTAAATAATATTATCAGCATGTTTCCACAGCTAAATAAAGCAAAGCATCACACACTTGAGTCATTGGTTGCAGCTGGTTCCAGGCTGGAGACAAGATAGTTTGACACTAAGGTCATAACATGTCCTGTTCAAGACTGTAGTCAAGATTCATAAAATTCTGTGAAAGGAAGGAAGCCAGCACGAAGACAGACAAGAAGGAAGGAAGGAAGGAAGGAAGGAAGGAAGGAAGGAAGACAGACAGAAAGAAAGAAAGAAAGAAAGAAAGAAAGAAAGAAAGAAAGAAAGAAAGAAAGAAAGAAAGAAAGAAAGAAAGAAAGGAAAAAGGAAATAAAGAGAGCAAGAAAGCAAGCAAGAAGGAAGGACAGGAAAGAAGGAAGGAAGGAAGGAAAGAAGGAAAGAAGGAAAGAAGGAAGGAAGAAAGAAAGTGAGAGAGACAGGAAGGAAGGAAGGAAGGAAGGAAGGAAGGAAGGAAGGAAGGAAGGAAGGAAGGAAGGAAGGAAGGAAGGAAGGAAGGAAGGAAAAGAGAAAGAATGTGTGGTTACACATGGCTCCCATTAGTGTTGAAATCAAGGAGACAGTTACATAAAGAAGCACTTTTAAGTCCTTTTCTTTCTTTTCTACTTTCAGTGTTACCATACTCGTGACCTTTCCACAAGAAGAGTTGCAAAAGGGGGGCAGGAGACCACCATCCCCCATGGTCAGCAGCTTAGCATCCAATTCAGTATTTATAATACTTTCTGTAAGTTTAAAATGTTTGACTCTTATTTTCAGAGTATATGAAAAAGCTGGGGCCCCTTGTCACTCTCAGCTGGACATCACTAATCTGAACATCCAAGATTTTAAACATTCCAAACTTCAAAAATGTTCAAGGGCCAGTATGAAGCTATAAGTGGAAAAGTTTTCACCTGACCTCATGTGATGGACCATAGTCAGAAGCTTGCCCACAAAACCATTGCGTAAAATCAACTTTAGGCTTTGTGAATAGGGTATATATGAGGAAAAGTACATTCCATATGTAGACTTGATAGCATCTGTATACAGCTTCACAAAAAATGAAAATCCCAGAATTCTAAAACACTTCTGACTGCAAAACTTTCGGATGAGGGATACACACCTTGGAGTTACATGTATAAGTCATAAAAACAGCAAAATGCTGTTTTCTGTATAATTTCAAGGGTAGTTGACATTTCCCACAACAGGGCAGACTTCCATTTTCTTGTTCTGCTTTTGGAGTGCTTAGCAGAAAGGGTGTAGGAAGAGAACTCGAGGTTTGGGAGGCTCTGGAGACAGAAGGAGGATGCTGGGTCATGGAAAATCATGATAGAAAACAAAAACAGGCAGAGTTCAGCAGGATGCCTACTAACGCAAGACACCAAATGCCAGAGATCTGAGCTGTTCCTATTAGAAAAACAAAACCACGTTGAGCCGTGGGAGACACTTGAAAGGTACAATTTGAATCTTGAACAATATTTTCCATATGCTGCATATGTCACTATAGGCTTCCCAGGCTGGCAACCCACTACACAGTGAAACACGCATTTCCTATTTCAGTCCATAAACACTAGAATTTATTTCCCTGCACGCCTTAAGATTGTACTGGAAAAAGCATAAAAACCAGCAAATGACCTTTAATGTATTTTACATATACAAGAGAAATGTATCAAGAATTATCACTGATTTAAAGAATAACAATTTTCAGAGGTATTTTGGGATCACATTATTGAATCGATTTGTAAATACATTGTGACTCACTTGCCAGGTGTACCTTATGGAGTCTATTTTTATGATTTCAAATAATATACTGTGAATAGGAGGTATGTTGCCTTCATATTTGTATGTTTACCTTGATTTTTGAAGTGCTGTGGACTGTAAAAGCCATTTAGACCTTCTGGAACACACAGGATTTTTATTCAGCTTTTTTCCCCTTAATCAACAGCAAGTTAAAAATGAAAAGCAACAAAAAATTTTTCAATTTATTCTTTCACTATAATAAATTAATTGGGCTGGGAAATCAGGGGCAATCTGTTCTGTGTTACCAAGTTTCTGATTCTCTTCATTAAATACAAAGAGCTAACAAACTGTGCAAACTGTCACACAGCACGAGCTGATTGTACACAGAAAGAGCATTAGATGCACTGTTACATGATTATAAGTAACATGATATTATATAAAACTTTTAAAGAGAACTACACTACATTCCATCAAGCGTTTTACACATTTTTAGGTGATAAATCTAAAGCAGCATTTCCCAACCTGTCAGTTATGACCTACAAAAAAGCATAGGCATTTATATTACAAATCATGATGATAGAAAAAAATTACAGTTATGAAACAGCAACAAAAATAATTTTATCATTGGGGCCACCACATGAGACACTGTATTAAAGGGTCACAGCATTAGGAAGGCTGAGATTCACAGCTATCCCATAGAGCCTAGGACTCTTCTTCCTAGGCAAATAATGTAACTGTGTGATTGCACAGTCATGTATTCACAAGTCAATAGCTATATTGAAAACCTCCAGACTCTATGTGGCTTTTGAGTGTTTCTTCTGATTCAAAAAACCTAAGAAATGATTCCAGTTTTTTAACTTGTGAGAATAGATATCAATTATTATCAGAGAGATAGCCTATGCCATAAATTCTATGGAATTCTGGAGAACTAAGTGGCTTTGTTGGAGAGCCACGGAAATCCATTACCTTAAGGCCACACAGTGGTTATTTGGGAGATTGTTTCATTATTGTGCATGTTTGGTTTACTTAGGGAGAATGGCATCTGGGCACGTCCTTTTGCTAATTGCTTAGTGCTGATTCTCTTAATTTTTGAAAGAATATTTTTTATTTCATCACTCTTTTCCTTTGGGAGTATTCTGGAGGAGAAGGCAATAAGAAATGATAGAAGGGAACTGTAAAGACTTGGGAAAATAAATAGCATGATTACATTTGACACCAAAATATATCAAGGTTTGTCTTTTCCCAGTCCTGTTGCATCCCAACTAATTGCTGATAATGGGAGTATTGGGTTTTGTAGAGTAGAATTGAACTCTCTGGACATTAAAGCCACCATCGGGACCCATATATGAAGAAAAAAGTGTCCCTTACCTTTTGTAGCTGACAGATTGTCCTGTAGTGAGCACATTTTGTAGCCAGAAAGAAAGAAGATGATGATGAAAGAAAATCTGTTCATGACTATGGGAGTTGGAGGGATCTGCACTTACATAGCAAATCCCTTTAAGCTTTCTGAGTCACACACACACACACACACACACACACACACACCACGCACACACACCATACACATGCACAAAACAACAGAACACATTTTAAAAGTCATTTAGGCTTGTTTGAAATAGTGTGGCTTTCAGGAAAAGTAAATAACCTGTATGGGAATATATGGATGTCTGCTAGCAACCACTTTTACCCAGTAAAAAAAAAAAAGAATTATTCTTAAAGTGTGATAACATTGGTCACCACTGATACTTTCTGCAAATACTCTCCAGGTGACTTGATCCCATTTTCACAAGCTAAAGCATTTCTTAGCACTTCTAAGGCATCAAAACCACAGGATAATTTTACATTTTACTTTTATATATATATATATATTTCTCCAGCATTCAAACATTTACCTTTTATTGCTTTTATTGATTTATACATGCATATAATGTATTTTGATCAAATATACCCTTTCCCTCCCTCCAAGTAATTTCTCAAAACATTTATCTTTAATGTGCCATAAAAGCAAATGCCCACTAAATAACCATTTGAGACTTTGCTGTCTTAAAATAAAGTTTAGTTATGAGATTTTGCTTTAAGGCCAAAATAGATTTTATGGCTTAAACTGCAACTGTCAACTTGTTCCCACGATTGTGACAGAAATGACTGTATACATCATGTTGTTATTTAAAATTAGCTTTAACCCCTTAGGCTGACAACAAACACAAACCCATATTGCCATAATCAGAAGCCAAGACGGCTGTTGGAAAAAGAACTGCAACCCGTTTCCAATGCAAAACAAAGCTCTGCAACAATGCCATGACAAGTGACATTTGATTTAAGGACACAAATACAATCTTGGAGACACTGGGGCATCACTGTACTAGGAGCAAGGCAACCATATTGGCTGCCATGACCTTGTGGCAGCCACACCATACACCTGCCCGATCTCAAACAGCTATTGATTCCTTTGCATTTAGAATTGCCAGAAACCACCCTGAAATCTCACAGGAAATGCTGACTTGCTTACTTATTTACTTTTTCTTTCGTTTAGTTTTGAGATTATAATTTCACAATTTCCTCATTTACTCTCCTCTCTGTAAACCCTTCCATATGCCCCTCTTTGCTCTCTTTCAAATTTTTATTGTTGTTAAAAACTATATGCATATGTATATGATGTGTATGTATATATTTCTAAATACATAAATACAACCTGCTCAGTCTGTATGTTATTTGTATGATTGTTTTTAGGGTTGACCATTTGGTACTGTATGACCAACTGGCATACTGGGAAAGACTATTCCTCTGGTTCCTTAGTTGTCTATGCTTCTTTATGTAGGATTGAGGTCTTCTGAGTTTTCCTTTGTCTACTTTAGCATGTCTATTGCTTTTGTTCAGCTCATATTGATGAGACTTTATGACTGTAGCTTTTGGCATTACTAGCAGACACAGTCTCACATTAACATCCCATTCCTCTCTCTCCTGCAGTATTTCCACTGCCTGTCCCTCAATGATTCGTGAGTCTTAACTGAACGAGTTGTTTTGTAGATGTTCTCATTGGTATTAAATGCTACAACTCTGCATTTTGATTGGGTTTTTGTTTCTGTCTGCTGCAAAGACAAGTTTCTTTGATAAGGGGTGAGGACTACATGTATCTGTGAGAATAAAAACAAATATTTAGAACGTAGTTAGGATTATGCTAGTTTTGTAGGTTCTCCACCAAGATCCATGACGTCTCTAGCCTTGGGTAGATGGCTAGGTTTTCAGTGGTTGGACAGGTATTACTTTGATTAGAGAACTGTTGGATACTCCTGGGGTATGGGTGTCACTGTGACACCACCACAGTTATCATGCATTGTTGTGGACATAGGAATCATAGCTGGGCAGGACTGTTGGCTGCTTCCCTCCTTTGGAAGCTTGCATGGCATTTTCTGGTGCCGTGAAAATTAATTATCGGGGAGAAGTTATTGAGGCAGTTCTAGCTCAGTGTCCTCTGCCCTGTGTCTGAAGTACATGGTATGGTCAGCAACAGGAAACGACTTTCCGTCTCGAGGGGAAACATAAGCAAGTGCCTACAATGTTTTGGAACTCTCTTGGACAACTCTCACCAGAGTTGTTTCTTTCTTTTTCTTTTTATTAGAAAATAGATTGAATTCTAGAGTCTATATACTTAAAATTGAGATTTACTCGGAAGCCATCCTAGAAGCAAGTATTCTTAATCATGTTCAGCTTATCATGATATGCTTAAAATGATATTCATTTTAAATCTTCCATCACTAGCTAAATCATACCCGTATCTGCTTGGATGCCAGTGGCTCTATTCTTCAACAATGTTAATGGTGCAGAACAGTTCCTAGTAATATCTTGCTAGGAGAGCTGTGTGTCTGTATTGTCCCAGCCATTACCACTTCTGCTTTTTCTGTGATGTGGCTGGATGCCCAGGGACTGAATTCACTAGCTACTGCCTGGGAGAGGAAGAGAATCAAACACTGGCACTTGGCAGCAGCCACCCCTCCTGCAGCTGTTGAATGCTAAATTAATTATTTCTGATGTGTTTCTTCAGCTGTGCGAGACAGGGCTGGCCTAGCACAGCAAGAGCCTTTCTAGTCCTTAACTCTGCATTTGAATGTCACAGCTATAATGAAGGGGACAAAGTGAAGTGACTTTTTCCCAGGACAGAAATTGATGCTGAAATGCACTCGGCATATTTCCTGCTGTTCATGTGCATGAAGCCGTATGTAGAGGTCCTCAGTGTGAGCCTTCTGGGGCAGTTTCTGAAGCTTAATAGATTTTGCACAGGTGTAGGAGTTGCGCGAACGGAGCCTTCGAGGAAAAGAAGCACTATTCAGACGGATCCAGAGCAGAGCCTCTGTAAAGCTGAGCGGTAATGGATGGGCTCAGCGGGAGACTGTGCAGGAAGAAGATGGAAGTGACTTTTCTGCCGTCTGCTAAAAGAAACAATCAAGGCCAATCCATCTGTGATTCACTAACTTGGCATTAGATGCCCTGAAACAATTCAGTACTGTACACTTGCTGGGCGTGTCCACTAAGCACAGCAATTTTGAGAGAGGCAGAGAAGGCTCACAGAAAGCACCTATAATATCAATGCTCCCTTTAATCCTGAGTGACTGTGTGGCTACAGACAACATGGCCTTTCTTTTTCTCTTATCTCATTTGGGTTCTCATCAAGTAAATGTATGAACTGCTGACCCTGGATGTATCTTACAATTTTCAAATGAACCTCCTGCAATTTCATCATCGTATGCATAATCAACATATGAATCATAATGTAATAGATTTATGCAGCCTCATGCTCACACATTCCGCACTGAAGTCTTCTTATTAGAGAAAAGCAAATTCCACGCTGAGCCTTTCCCCACAGTGTTCTTAGGCTGAAAAACAGAAATATGACCTACTTCTGGTTTATGGATTCTTTCTAGAACACATATGACTAGATGTTAACAGAAAACTCTGGCAATTGAGAGGCCTTGCTTTTCCTGATAAGCTTTAGAAAATATAAGAATTTGTCAGTGTGTATTGCTGTGTAAACAGAGCAGTCTATGTGCTTTCTTCTTTTTCTTCCTATGAAGGTACAGTTTTTAAAAAAAAACAAGTCTTTGTTGAAAATTTAAAAATGCCCCCATTTTCCTCAGGAACCACCTGGAAGCCATTTCTCTTTGCCCCTTCTTCAGCGTGATTGTTTACTGCTCACAAAGGAAGACCTTCATTATTCTCGTAGGCAGCCTGATGATAGCCTTTGTAGTCCAAACAACTAATTCATTAACATTTCATCTTTTCCTGCTAGTTGCTATGTTGTAATATGAATACTAATTTTATTTAATTTTAAAACACTTAAAAAGGATGATTCCCTAGCCAAATATGGTGGCATACACACGGTATATATGTGGTAAACACGTATGGGAGACAGAGGCAGGAGGATAGTCAAAAGTTTGAAGATAGGCTTGGCTGAAAAGCAAGTTTCAAGGGCAGCTGGAGAAATACAGAGATCCTTTCATTAGAGAAAAAGAGAAAAAGGAGGGGGAGGAAGAGGAGGAGGAAGGGAAGAAAGAGGAGAGGCAGAAAGAAGTAAAGGAAAGGAAGGCTAGATCCAGATAGAATTTAAAGCGAGTTTACGATAAACCTTTACGATAAACCCATGCCCCCCTCCCATACATGCACAGTTAGGAAGACTCTAAATTGTGGCAATATTGTACTGTGTATTTTAATTTTCTCTCTTTAAAACGATTCTTCAACATTCATTTTTAAGCGTGGCCTGTAAATAAATAAGGGGGAAAACCAACAAGGCCTGTTGTTCACAGCATCGGTCTTTCCTGATAACAAAAGTTAACTCAGAGAAATTACCTTAATGTAATGCAACTTTAGCGTCACGTAGTAAGGGCATACAATTTCTGAAAGAAAAACTGTGTGCTTTGGGAAGACTCACCAAGTCTTCCAAGCTGAGATACATTTTAATTCATCACTGACTAGAAAAAAAGGGAATGAGAGCTCCATACGTAATTTCCATGGTGCATGGCTGTCATTGGCCATGCAGTAGATAAAGGGCATTCAAAGCATCTCAACATATGAGCAGCGTATTAACAATATGTCTGTAGTTTGTCTTCAAATCTAGTTCATATTTTCTACTTATAGCTCATATTTAATTCAGTGAACTTACACATGTGACTAGTAGCTACACTATTGACAAACACAGGCTTGATCCATTGCTTTGAACTGGGACATGCAATGGATCTTGAGGTATCAGAAGGAACTGATACATTCCCAAAACTACAAGTATCATCTTACTTTTTATGTCCACCACTTTTTCTTAAAGAACATTATTAGCAAGAAATTTTTAAAATGCACAGAGCCATGTAATTATCTATTCTTTTACATTTGAGTGTTATTTTAATAGTTTATTTTAAAAACAGATGAATATCTATAGAAAAATCCTGACAGTATAGAATTTCATACATTCTGTGTCTAGCTAGCAAATTAATATGATGCACTAATCACAACTAATGAACCATCACTGATATATTGTGATTAAATAAACGTTATGCTTATTTTACATTAAGCTATGTTTTTCCTAATGTCCCTTTTCTATATCAAGATCCCATCCGAGACACATCACATCTAGTGTTAGGGCCCTCACTCTCCTGCTTGTTTCAACATCTAGAAGTTCTCTGAGCATTCTCAGTTACAGCTGTTTAATTATGTCTTTATGGTTATGTCTGGGGTTTGGGGGTTGAAAAGGAAGCCCACAGACATGAGCTCCCATTTGTGACACACAGTAGCAGTAGTGGGTACCCTCAGTGAGATAATCCTTCCTGCTTAGTCTGCAATATTTGTCTGGTTTCCAAATTCTGAACCCAGTCCTTTCTTCGCTTTATTCTTTGAAAGGAAGTTTCTGTACACAGGACAAACCCCTTGGGGGCAGGACAACTTCGTAAGTTATTTACATAAAAAGTGAAGGACTTTTTTATAGTTTATTCTAAATTTACTTTTTAACTAAAATACTTCTTCATGAAATACATTCAGATAACAGTTTCTCCTCCCTCATCTACCCCATATCCTCCTCACCTCCTACAGTTACAGCTCCACACTTTTTTCCCCTCTATCTATAGAAAACAAATAGGCATGTAAAACAAGCAAACAAAACAAAGCAAAACCAAAATAAGCAAAGAAAAACCACGAGCAACAAATAGATGTGCAGATAAAAACATGAAAAGAGACAGTAAGGTAACAAAAAAGGAGCCAAAGTATTATAGACACAAACACTTAACATTGAGTTTCTTTATGCTGGCCATGTATGACTAGACATGGGTCCTTGGGGCCTGCCTTAAGTGTGATTTGTGTACCCAGTGAAATTCCACTAGAGAAAGCTAAGTTTTCCTTTGTGAGTAGTTGACACTTGGAGATAGATTCTGAGTTAGAGATGGAGGCTCAGGACCACTTCCCCTCTCAGCGTTTGAATCCCATCTGGCTTGGTCCTCTGCAGATCCTGAGTATACTTAGACAGTTGCTGTGAGTTCATAAGTGCATCTATCCTACCCCACACTGTTCCGTTGGTGTCCTCCATCACTTCTGGCTCTTACAATCTTTCTGCCTCCCCTACTGTATACCCTCATAAGGCCTGAGAGGAGTGTTTTCCATCTTAGTACATTATTTAGTTGTGGGTCTCGGCATGATTTCTCATCTATCTTCTACAGGAGAGAGCATCTCTCATCTGCAAGACATTGATCTAAGGGTGTGACAGAGTGTCATTATGAGTCATTTTATTGGAATGTACCTTCATCAGAACAATAATATTTGGTTTTCTCTGGGTCCATGGCTCCTATAGTCTTGAGTTTTTGACCATCTGAGCAGAGTCAGGCATGGACTCTGTTTCATGGAGTAGGCCTTATATCTGTTTAGATAGTGGTTGGTTATTCTAACAACGTTTGTGCCACTATTTCACTAGCATATTAAGCATGTAGTTCACCAAGTAGATAGAAGAACTGTAGCAGAATTGTTGACTATTTTTCTCCTCTGGTAGTGTGCTGAATACCTTCTAGTACCATGAACACTAGGCAGTATGAACAAAAGCTCTAGTCAAGTATTAGCATGACTTTTCGATGTTCGACTATATATACATATATGTATATAATTTTTGTCCACTGATACTGTTTATATCTGTTTAGGTTCATTACTCTTCTTTTATACTTTAGATTGTATACAAATCATACTTTTTATTGCTTCCCTATTGGCAACTGGACTTGTAGTTTGCTTCTTTTCTCTTTGATGTATGTCTGTCCCTAAGGTCCTTCCAGGAACCTTTTGCTTTATTCTTGATACCTCCTTTGTTTTCTGGAATTGTAAGATCCTCCAGGCTCATTATTGTGTGACTCCTGACCTAAACTCAAAATCAGGAATGATAGTTTCTTTTATCCTTTTATTTTTGATGAAAAATGGGAAGGGGCATGTGTGTGTGTGTGTGTGTGTGTGTGTGTGTGTGTGTGTGTGCGCGCGCGCGTGTGTTTGGGCACTACTTATTCTTTTTTGATTCCTAATAAATTCTTGAGGGAAACTGAGAAATATGAAGATATCTTAAACATCTTCCCCATGACACACATTCATGTTGTTTAAGCAAAGGAAATCTCTCGGAATATTACTCTCATCATAATAATCCAGGAAAATAAAAACAAACAAATGAACAAATAATGTACCCATTAGAAAACCAAGTCTTCCTTTAATCTTTTTCTCTTCTCTTAGTCAAGTATGAAAGAGAACAAGACAATAGAATGTAGGATATTATGTATATTATTATTATATGAGGTTATATTATATTATGTATGTTATTATTATATGAGGTTGAAAAAGCTACCCAATTAAATAGAAAATATATTGGCCCAAAGTAAGATGGAAGACTATTGGTATTGCTGGAAAAGATTATGCAATAGTGCTTGTCTTCAATATGTTACAAAGTCTTTAAAGACTATGTTTAAAGACTTTCCATAAATATACTGTCTCACAAATACCATACAAATGTTTCTTAAAGTATTGCTGTGAATCATAATTAATTTCCAAATGTCATTGGTAAACATTATTTTAAGCACTCAGCCTGAGGATATTAAAGTAATTATTAAAAACTCAGCCTGAGGATATTAAAATAATTATTAAAAAAATTTTTTTAAAATGAGTACTATAGAAGATTAGTCTGTTTTCATCAGAGGCTTACATGGAATAATACATATTCTGGTCTGTATAATTGTAAATCATTTAAAAGGCTTTTCTCTTGCCTCAGTCCTACAAACTCACCAATAAAGACTTCTTTTGTCAAAGAAAGTGAGGTTATTATTGCTTAAGACAAAACTAGACTATGCCAAGAAAAGATTTCCTTTAAAAGTTCCACAGCAATTGATCTGAGTGAAAGAGGCATTCTTTCCAAGTATGGACACACTAATACAAAACAGTTCTGATGTATGACTTGATTCCTCTGCTTCTAATTCAGTAGGGCAGTGACCTCATTGGATCCTGGCCCCTGTTCAGTAGGTAATGTCATTCCCTTTCTCTGGCCACTCCAGCATTTTCTGCAGACTGCTCTCTGTACTGCTGAAGTTTTTTCTATGTCTAGGCTATGCCTTTGGCCTTTGGGTCTTGATTATCACCCTTCAAATAGACTCACTGTCTGGTTTGGTCTAAAGAACAAATTACAAACTTATGGTATGGTCTAATTTAGGTCAATACCTCTTTATACTTCTGTTGAATCTTTTGTTCAAATAGATTCTATTGAATCTATTTGGCTGTGTTTTTCTGTAATTCCTTAAGGGATTTTTGTGTTTCCTCTTAAAGGCTTCTTCTTGTTTACCTGTGTTCTCCTGTATTTCTATAAGGGAGTTATTTATTTCCTTCTTAAAATCCTCTATCATCATCATGAGATATGATTTAAATCAGAGTCTTGCTTTTTCTGTGTTTTGGGGTATCCAGGGCTTGCTGTTGTGGTAGAACTGGGTTCTGATGATGACAAGTAGCCTTGGTTTCTGTTGCTTATGTTGTTGCCCTTGCCTCTTGCCATCTGGTTATCTCTGATGTTAGCTAGCCTTGCTGTCTCTGACTGTGACTTGTACCTTCTGTAAGCCCATGTGTCAGCACTCCTAGGAGACCAACTCTCTCTGGTGAAATTTGGCTATGGAGAGCTGTAGCACAGAGTCAGCTCTGGGGCACAGATGGATCCTTTCCCTGACTGTTCCTTGGTTCCTGTGTCCTGATGGTTCTTGGCAGGTCTCTTTTGGGCCAGAAATTTAAGCAGAAATGGTGGTCTCACCTGTGCTCTCCGGTGTGTCATCACTCTTGGGAGACTAGCTCTCTCCTAGCAGGATTTGAGCACAGAGAGCTATATAGCACAGGGTCAGCTCCACCAGTGTCATTATTATAAAGTTTTATTAACACCATGGATTTTTGTACAAAAGTATTAGAGAATCAAACTAAAGTCATTAGTTCAAGCATTTCCATGGCCTAGCATTTACTTCTTTGCTAAGCATGCTGTTTCTTGTAAATAGATCAGTTTGTAGAAAACAATCCTTTATACTGGAGTAAAATATATCTCAACATCTACTAGAATCAGATGAGGAATTGTATGCAGAAAAATCTTGAAACAATAAAGATTTCAATAAGTATAAAATATATGAATCTCAATTCTATCACACACTGTCTGAAAATGTATCAGGTCTGCATTCTCTCACAAGGTATTGGGCTAGCTGAATATAAGAATAAAACAAGGAAGATAAGATGGCCTGAGTTCTGGAATTTTCTAAGTTTCACATTAAGCCACACGGCATTCTTCTTTAAATCTTAATTAAACATAGCATGGGAAGCAAGTGGCTAAACTGTTAACTAGAGAATATAAACAAATCTGGAGCCAAGAATCAATAACAAAGTCCAACCAGAAATGAGAGAAAACGAAAAGAGGTTGATATGGCTGAACTCACCTCTGCTATTACAGCACTCTTCAAGATTTGGACTATAGAGGCAGTGGTTTCACATCATGGTTCTCTCCTAAGCAAGGACAAATTGTCAGAAAGAACGTCAGGAAAAAGTTCCAGTTCTGAGTTCAACATACAAGAAATAATAAGCTCAGCGCTAGTTTGGAAATGAGTTCTAAATGAAAATGAGAACGAGTTCCAGGCTTACGCTCAAAGCATGATTTGGGGTCATCCTTGTAGCCAGGTTGGATCTGCTCAGCTCCCAAACTGTGCTATAGACACAGTTTTTTTTTATTCGATATATTTTTTTATTTACATTTCAAATGATTTCCCCTTTTCTAGACCCCCACTCCCAGAAAGTCTCATCAGCCCCCTTCCCTCCCCCTGTTTTCCTACCGAAGCCTTCCCACTTCCCTGTTCTGGTTTTGCCCTGCTGCTTCACTGAGTCTTTACAGAACAAGGGGCCACTCCTCCTTTCTTCTTGTACCTCATTTGATGTGTGGATTATGTTTTTGGTGTTCCAGTTTTCTAGGTTAATATCCACTTATTAGTGAGTGCATACCATGATTCATCTTTTGAGTCTGGGTTACCTCACATAGTATGATGTTCTCCAGATCCATCCATTTGCCTAAGAATTTCATGAATTCATTGTTTCTAATGGCTGAATAGTACTCCATTGTGTAGATATACCACATTATTTGCATCCACTCTTCTGTTGAGGGATACCTGGGTTCTTTCAAGCTTCTGGCAATTATAAATAGGGCTGCTATGAACATAGTGGAACATGTATCCTTATTACATGGTGGGGAATCCTCTGGGTATATGCCCAGGAGTGGTATAGCAGGATCTTCTGGAAGTGAGGTGCCCAGTTTTCGGAAGAACCGCCAGACTGATTTTCAGAGTGGTTGTACCAATTTGCAACCCCACCAGCAGTGGAGGAGTGTTCCTCTTTCTCCACCTCCTCGCCATCAGGTAGCAATCAGATTAGGCAGGACCAGAAAAGAACCAAACCTTAAGTTTATTTATGTGGACTAGGAAACTGGCTATGACTCCCATGTTCACTGTCCACTTGTGGTCTGAAGTCCCTAGAGGCTGTGTGACATATCATTGGCTGCAAATAGAGAATTTTGTCTTGAGTGGATCAGAATATGTACACGTAGAGATGCCTCATGGAATCTTGGGTTCATTAAACTTCATGGCAATTCTCACAGATAGTGAAGAACTACTCCAATATATAACAAACATAAAATCTAGTAACTTCTATTTCTCTTAGAGTTGAAATTGAACCTATATTTCACTTGGAACATAAATTCAGAGTTCACAGTGAGGTCTATGCTACAGAATGATATCCTACTCCATAATATTCGTTTCCAATGGTCTTAAGTGCTGACACAGATATAGAGTCTATATACTTGCTTAATCCTGTCATGATCCTCTTTAAAACTAGATTGCTTATAACATATTTATTATACACACTACTGCTCAATGTAATTATTAAAATACAAATATACAAAGTAATCTTGGCCTAAATAAACAATTGTGTAGATACATTTTCTTGAAGAATATTAATAATAAACAGTAAAATCTCTACCTTTAATATTTAGTTATGCCTTGGTAATTTTATACAGCACTTTACTTCCTGGGATATTATAAAAACCACAGTTGGAGTTTCTGATGCTTAATGAAGTCTCTGTATAAAATAACTGACTCAACATAAAATTTGCTGACTGACATTTTAGGATAAAAATAAAATGAACTCTTTCTATGTAATGCTTCAGAACTTCTATAATGATATCCATGTCTCTTCTCTTCTTTCCCTTCTTTCTTCTTTCAGCAATGGGAGAAAGGAAGTGTGTGAAGCTCATTTCAAGCCTTATAATAGGATCAGGTGGTTTCAAGCCATACACTAGGGTCACTTTGACACTTTCCTATTGCTGCTGCTTAAGTGTTCTCTTTCAAGACAAATGTATTCTTTTCTCGTGTTAGAAACCATAATGGTTAGCTGCAATTTAACTATCAAAAATACTTCTTTGTAGAAGATGATAGAATGAAAAAACCCTTTCATCATACCCACCTACTTGCAGAACAACATTTTTTTTTCACATTTCAAAGAAACCTCCCACGAAGCTTTTCCTGAGCCCCTGATGTGTCTGAAGGAGAGTCATTGACCCCAGGGACTCTGCATTGGAGGGAAACCCCTGAAAGGTCACAAGTTCAGCCACCCCCACAAATGCTCTCACTTCTCCACCCCTTCTGTGCTATGTCATCTCCCTTTGCTCCCCATGGAATGAGACATTTAAATTGAAACACAGAGAAGCTGCCATTTGACCTCTTGAGAACTGGTGTTTGAGAGAGGGTTCTGCATGCCTGTTTCACTCCAGAAATTATTATAGATGATTCAGTTGAGTCACATGGCACATAGTAAAAAAATAAATAAATAAACAACTCTCAGATTCACACATGACTTAAAGCTGATATAGAAGGCTTTATGTTAATGGGATGAAATATTGATTTCTAAGAAATGTCTCTTGCCTTGTTTTCGTTAGCAAGGAAAGTCAACTTTTATTTTTATATTAGACTGAATCTCAAGTGGATGAAGTTTGTGATATCTCAAATTCAAAACATTCAAAAATTGCTTTTCGTTTTGCAAGAAGACACAAAAAATATTGATGTATGAAAACCTGTTCTTCATCCTTTACTCCTTTCCTTGGCTGCTGGATTACTGACCTGGAGCTCTTTATTTGGTGGTCTGATGACTCATTTCATTTATAATAAGAGAGGATAGCAAAGAGTCTTGGATTTGGATGCTTAAATATCTAGGCAATTAAAAGCCTGGTGAGTGGGCTCTTTGCCCATAAGGCTGGGATGCTGATCTGGGATTCATTACATAATCCCAAACAGGGGATTCATTCTGGAGTGCCTACTAGTGGTCTAGAAATGGTGTGCATGGAGAGTGACAAGACAGACTCAGAACATCTCATGGCCTCTTAGATATCAAGTGTTTTATACTCTTTGAAGCCTTTGAAAACTGTCATCTTTTCTTTTAAAAATTCAGCTGCATGGTTAAGAAAACAACTGAATGGTTAGTGTTTGCTTATTGTGAATAACACTTTGGGTTCAATCTGGAGTTTCAACACAAACAATAGCAAGAACAGAATTCAGATATAAATAGACTTGGAAAAAGAATCTTAGATTAGCAAACTTGATCACAGTGTGGAAATTGTGGCAGATATTAGGCTAGAATGCTCAACATCTAGTTTTTTAAGCCAGCTTCCCTGTTCTCTCTCTCTCTCTCTCTCTCTCTCTCTCTCTCTCTCTCTCTCTCTCTCTCTCTCTCTCTCTCTCTCTCCTCAACCTGTCTTCCCCTCCCCCTCCCCTTACCATTCCTTCCCTCTCTCCCATCCCCTCACCCCATCTGCTAATATTGTAGGCATTACTAATAGTCTGGCCAAAGTTCGAATACACCTTGTCTCTGGCTCTTCTTTTTGCCATTGTAACCATATTAATTGAAGGCTTCATATCTTCACAGTGGGGTATGTAATGGTCTTCAAACTTTCTGCAATAGTGACTAATTTTCTTTTTTTATTTAATTTTTATGTTATGTGTATATTTGTTTTTCCTACATACATGTCTGTGTTTGTTGTAGCCTCTGGAACTAGAGTTAACAGATTGAACCCTGATCTTCTACAAGAGCATCTCTCATGCTTTCTATAGTCTTCCTTGACACTCTGTCTTCTGCCTTTAGAAAACTCTTTAGAAAATGCAAACCTAACTGCAACTCTGCTTAAAACCCTCAATGGCTCTCTATTACCTCGAGGTCAAGTTCAAGTTTTTGTTGTGTCAATATATTTGGATTTAACATCACTTCATATAAGCCAGAGGCTGAAAATGGCCACACCTCGTCTGGATTGCTCTTCCTTGCCTTCTGTATCTGTAATTCCTTCTCATTATTTGATGGTTCCAAATCATTCCTTTCACTAGAAACCTTCTCTACTAACCTCCAAACCCTGGCCATGGTACTTCCTCTGTCACTCTCATCAGATGATACTAAACAGAGACATGTGCATACAAATACTATACCTGAACATCAGTTGATTTACTGCATGCCTTTCCTGTGAGGTGGTGACTTCTTCAGTAACTGTGAAACACTTAAGAAGTATTTATTAAATGAATGTATGCAAAGCAAATATCTTCTGGGGTTTACTTACTTATATTTGGGTCAGTATTATTTCTGATTGTCTGCTTTCTGTTAGGTTGTACTAAGGACAAAATGTAAGACATTTCATAGGCCAGGATAAAATAAGAAAGGATAACAAACTTGTACCTAAGGGCGATGAAAAACAGAAACATCACTGAAATAAAATGGAAATACGTGCAAACCAGACTACTATAGAAATGAAGTGGAAGGCTGAGAGATTCTCCTTGACCTGAATATTTCCTTAGTTTTAGCTGACTGTTATTCCCTACTTCCACTGCCTAGAGTTTTGGTCTTTCATTTCCAGCAATGCTGAGGAACTTATCAGACTCTCTGTTACTCAAATGTCTAACTTGTTAACAAAAAATGTCTGTCCAGGCCATTGGTTTGTTTTGATTGCCCCAAATAAGAGATTATTTGGCATGGCATAGTATTGGTCTGGTCATAGCATTTCTGTGATGAGGGTAGAAGAAAAAAAAACTTGTTTTTGTGACTATCGCTTATTGACTAATATGGCTCATTAAAATTTTTGTTTATAAACAAACACCACTTAAACACATTTTTAAAAAATTATTAATTAATATGTAAAACAAGTTAACACATGTATGCAACCCCTAGGTGTGACTTTTACCCACTATCTCATTATCACCCAAGATCAGCCCTCCTGGCACAAATCTCTTACTTTTATAACTGATCATTTTTGTATAAGCCACCCCAATTAGCCAAGACTGTTGGTATCACTGTGCATTAGGAGTTCTTTTAAAACTTAAAAAATATTTCATAATTTTCTACATTTATATAATGGTTTTAGTCATTTTAAAGCCCCAATTTCCCTCTCTTATCTCTTTCCTCTCCCACTGGAAACCTTGTTCTCAACAAGTCCTGTTCCTGCTTTTAGGTGTTTTTGTGTGGGGCTCATAGAGTGTAATCATTGTCTTCTCCTAGTGCTAGTGGCACATTTTTTGCCAGAATAAAGGCAACTCATCAATGACTGCACTCTGAAGAAAATGACACAGCCACACAACTATATATTATTAATTGTCCATCAGAAAATAATTGGGACTCATGAACCCTTATCCCATTTGTAAGGAAATAGTAATGGACCCAATCTTGTGAAAATCTTGCACAGGTAACCACAGCAAAGTGAAATGGGCATGCCATGTCTAGAAGGCACCTATCTGCTGTACATCTCCTCATCCTGTGATTCTTAAGATTATCCACTCACAGCTCCAGATGGCGTTGAGCTTGGCGCAGGCAGAAAGACAAAGGTTTACTTTCATTCTTTTACATGTATATATCCAGTTTTCCCAGCACTGTGTCTTCTCCAATATGGATTTTTGGTTCTTTGTAAAAACAAACAAACAAAAATACCCCCAAAACATCTCTGAAAAACAAAACAAAAATGAAAGCAAAAAAAACACCCCCCCCCAAAAAAAGGTGGCTGAAGGTATGGGAACTTATATGTGGGTCTTTTAATCTATTGCATTGACCTATGTATTTACTTTTGTGACAGAGACATGCTGTTTTCATGGCTATGGATCAATAGTGTGACTTGAAAACAGATATTAAGCTACTTCCATCTGTGCTTTTATTGTTCAGGGTCATTTTGCTATCTAGGGTGTTTTTGTGCTTCCATGCAAATTAAAAATTAAATTACTCTTAATTCTTCGAGAATGTTATACCATGTATTTTGCCCACATTCACTCCCCCTCACAACTGCTTCCATACCTACCATCCCCTCAATTCACCCAGCTCTGTGTTCTCTCTGTGACTCTCTGCACCCCCCCCCCCGCCCTTGTCTCTTTCCTCTTTAAATCCATCACACTCAGTTTGTGTTGAGCAACTTCTCTTGGGTGTGGGGCATTCAGTTGGAGTAAGGTTTCACTGATGAAAACTGACTCTCCCTCTCCCAGAAGCTATCAAATACCAGCAGCTCTTCAGCTAAGAATGGGAGAGACTTCATGTCCACCCCATATCTACATGCCAACATTTTATCTAGCTTCAGTTTGCATAAGTCCTTGGACTTGCTGTTACAATCTCTATATGTTTATATTTGTAACTTCCCTGTTGTGTCCTGAAAACATGGTTTACTTGAAGTCATTTACCATCTCTGGTTCTTACGGTTTTTTCATCACCTCTTCTAAGAAGATCTCTGAGCCTTGAGGAAAAGGGTATAATATTGGGGTCCCATTTAGGAATGAACACTCAGAAGTCTCTTATTCTCTGCATGTTGGATAGTTGTGGGTCTCTGCTAATTGTCATATATGTCAAGAAGCAACCTCTCTGATAAAAGTTGAGATACACTAGTGTAGGGGTACAGCATTGAGTGTGCTAGATAAGGGCTCTATCTCTTTCCTGGAGCCAGACTTAGATCCAGGCAGAAAGGGCAGCTTCCTCCCATAGCATTGTACCACTGCTAATGTGGTATGCACTTTGCCAGGCAGATTGTTCTTTGAGCACATAGGGTTCACAGCTGGGTCAGATTGATTTCTTCTCTCTTCTACTGACATAAATAGGACTTTCAAACACTGTGAAAGCTATCCAGCAGAGATGAAACTCGCACCCAACACCCACTAGATTTTTAAGATAGTGTTTTTTTTTATTTCTCTAAAGAATTGATTTGACATTTTTACTGGAATTTCATTAAAGTTAGAAATTATTTTGTACAATGGTGATTTTCTTTTTATCAAAATTGATCATATCCCATAATGAGCATAGGAGGTCTTTACAGTCTTCTAATGTTTTCTTCAGTTTTTTTTTTTTTCAGTTTTTCCAAGTTTTCGTTATTGGGGTCTTTTACTTTCTTGGCTATAATTATTACAACACATGGGAATATTGTAAATGTGATTATTTCTCTTTTCTTATTGCTCTAGCTAGGGTGTAAAGTACTATATTGTATGGGAGTGGGGACCCTCAGCTCCCTCATCTTGTTTCTCATCTTAAAGTAATACTTTGAGGTTTCTGCTATTTAACATCATGCTGGGTTTAAGTTTGTCACACATAGCCTTTATTAAGTTAAAATATGTTCCTCTCATCCTTACTTTCTTCAGGGATCTTATCTTGAGAGATAGTGGATTTTGCCAAAGATCTTTTCTGTATCTATTGAGATAGTTATGCCATTTCTGCCCTTGAAACCATTTATGTGAGGAATTTTATGTAGTGATCTGTATGTGTAAATTATTTCATGGCTGTAATCGTGCTAGATTCACTATGGTGAATTATTTTCTGATGTGCTCTTGAGTTCAGTTTGCATGTAACTTATTTAGAATAGTTTTATCTGTGTTCATCAGGAAGATTGATCCATAACTTTATTTCTCTGATGCTTGTTTGCCTGAATTTAGAGTCAGTATAATTCTAAGTTTATAATGGAACATTAGGAGTCTTTCTTAATATTTTAGCATTCAAATGAAAATTTAGAACTGAAAGCAGAACAAAAGCTTTTAATACCAATAAGTCTGAAGCTGTTTTACTATATTAATCTAACTCAAAAATGAAATTATGGCTCTAATTTCCACTTAGAGATTAAAATTCACCATGAGTCTTTGGCTAAAATTCATATCACGCATAAAATATTATATTACCTAATATTTTTCAGTAAAATAAGCAGCTTAACTGTCTTGGTCATTGATTTTTTAATACTGATATTTAGTTGGAAATGTGATATCATTATGCTTTTAAACAATTTATAGAAAATTAGCTGCTATTATAATTGCTGTTGTTGACAGTAGCAAGACAGATAAACAAAGAGGCTTTTTAGGAATATTTTTTGCCTCCTCCCTTAGAGTTAGCTTTTGGGGTGTGCGAAGGCACTATGAAAGCTTTTAAGCGAGGGAAACCTACCCAGCTATGATGTATATGTACCACAGCTATTACCCCAGAATGACAAGATAATTATAAGAGTACAACAGTGACACTCACATCCTGACAATAGCCAACAGTTCTTTAATTAACTTAAGGCCCCTCAACAGGAGAGAAATCATGTCAGCTACTTTAAACCTAGCCAAATACCCAAGGCAAGTGAGCTCATAGGTCATAGAGGAGAAGCTACTACTATCACTTGACTGAAGCATCATAATTCCTAATTACATTCTAAATACATACCCTTATCCTCACAACTCAGTGCAGTTAGCTCTTTCCTCTCATCACAGAAACTTCTCTTTGTAACTGAAGATCATTATTGAAAACCATGATTGCTCAAAATGTAGAGAACAATCAATTATGAGGTAGTCAGTCACAGCTAGTACATCTCTAACACAGCTCATACACCCAAGTCTTATGGCACTTCATGGAGGAGGAGGAGTAAAGACTGCACACAGGTCAGAAGGCCAGGAAATCTACTGACATGGTGTCCCCTGGGAATCGTCACTCATGACACCTCAATGACACTCATGATACGTCTGCCTAAACAGAACCTGAACAAGCACAATTCCAACAGGCATGCAAGCGTATAAGAGAAAGAAAATCTCACAGAGCCCTTATCACTATGAGAGAGAGAGAGAGAGAGAGAGAGAGAGAGAGAGAGAGAGAGAGAGAGAGGAGGGAGGAGGGAAGGAGGAAAGAAGAAAAGAAGGAGGGAGGGAGGAAAGAAGGAAAAAAGGAGGGAAGGATGGAAGGAGGAAGAGAGAGACAGAGAAAGAGAAGGAATAAAGCTACAGGCAACTAAGGAATGCTAAAGAAATAGAATGGAAGAAATATTATTTCCTAGATACATGTTCCCTTATTGCTTATCTGAAACCTATTCATTAGCCCTGAAATTACATAATTACATGTAACAATAAACAGACTGAAGCTAGTTGTATTTATATATATAAAGCAATAATAGCTAAAGAAAAAGAGGTCATAAATGTAAGAGGCAACATGGAAGGGGTTGTAAAAAAGAAAGGGAGATGGGGAAATAATGTAATTATATTTTAATTTTGAAAAGTAGAGAATAAATGTTTTCAATATGAAAGTCAATAAAAATTACCAGTAATTTATCAACAATAATTTGAATATAACCAATATAAATGTACTCTGGCTGGGTTCACCTCATTTTATTTAACTGATTGAGAAATGTTTCTTGGCTATGAAGTCAATATATAAATAATGCTCATTAAGTTGTTGAACAAATTTGAAATATTAAAATAGCTAACATTTATTTCTCCATAATTTTGTCATGATATTCACCTCTATTAACCAGCTAGATAAAGTGTCTGAGATAAATATAAGCTTCATATTTTTCCTCTGAGGAAATCATATTAAAAGGACTATATTTGAAACTCTTTATATAACATGGTATGAATAGCTAGTTTTATAAATGAAGTTTCTATGTATTTTAAAATAGGATATGATGTCATAAAAGTCATAAGAACTGTCTGGAACTGTGAGAAATTTTAAACAAGAGTTTGCTTGTTTTATTAAGTTAATTAGAATGCACATCAGTCTTTCTCCATTCCTTTGTGAATGGCAGGACCTTGTGCAATTTCTGTCTATTTCATCTGGCAAATGTTAAACTGAGTACAGAACTAAATTAATTTGTTGTGTCAACAGTTTTGAGTACCTAATGTTATAAAGCTTAAGTTTTAATTGGAAATGTGACACTTAGCATTCTGTATTTTGGAGTGTTATTGAATTACTTTTTTTATGCATCAAGTAAAACATGAGATAATAAAAGTTTTCGGTCTCTTAATCAACAGCCATTTGAATTATCATAAATAAAACGCAATTAGATGTCAAGGCAATAAAGCCCAAGGAATGAAAAGGACCAGATAAGTAGTTAAAAGAATTCCCATGTGTCAAATTGCACAAATAAACACAGCTTAGAAACGGGGATAAATTTTCTCTCCCATAACATGTTATCTTGTTTTAATGTGATTAAAATTCAACTTTGTGTCTGATGTTGACTTCTTCTCTAAATATTTGCATCTTATCAAGGTTGTGAACTACTTTGGAAATGAGAGCACACTCCAGAGAACCACTCTCAAGGGTCAATATCAGTTTGTTCAATCTGCTTGGAGCTAATGAGAGACTCTATGAGTTTGCCTAGATTAATTCTTATGGCTGCCTCAGGGGCTAGACACTGGAGAAAAGGACAGCTTAAATCTCAGAGGGGAAGACAAGGAGAGGGAATAACTGGAGAAACCTTCTGAGTGGTTTACTTTTAACATATGCTTTAAGTTTGGCCTTACTTATAGGTCCTAACTTTTTCTTGTGATGGCTCAAACATTTTCCTGTTTGTCCAAGTGGTTTGTAAAAAAAAATAGCTTTTGATATTTGAAACTGTATTGTTCATTCAGCCAACATCTCCTGTAACCTGGGCTGGCAGTGTAGCACCAAATGAAAAGCGAGACTCATGTCCTGTTGAGAATGGCACTCCGTGCCCATGTGCTCAAGGATCTTCCCCACTTTCTCCTCTATAAGCTTCACTGTGTCTGGTTTTATGTGTAGGTCCTTGATCCACTTGCACTTGAGCTTTGTACTATGAGATAAGAATGGGTCGATTTGCATTTTTCTTCATGCTGACCTCCAGTTGATCTAGCACCATTTGTTAAAAAGGCTATCTTTTTTTCCACTGGATGTTTTTAGCTCCTTTGTCAAATATCAAATGACTGTAGCTGTGTGGGTTAGAACACCAGTGGCTTATGCTTCACACAAGGAGAGACAGAGTCAAAGTGTGGAGCAGAAACTGAGGGAAAGACCATCCGGAGACTACCCCACCTATTGATCCATCCTATATACCTCTACAAAACCCAGACACTATTATTGATGCCCACAAGTACTTGCTCAGCAGAGCTGGATATAGCTGTCCCCTGGGAGGCTCTGCTAGTACATGACAAATACAGAGGTGGACACTCTCAGTCACTCATTGAACTGAGCACAGGGTTCTGGGAGGACCCAAGGAACTGAGGGATTTGCTGCACCATAGGACCAAAGGAGGAACCATAGGACCATAAAAGGAACAACTATATGAGCCACCCTGTACTCCCAGAGCTCCCAGGGACAAAAACATGAACCAGATAGTACACATGGTGTTACTCAAGACGCATAGGCAGCAGACAGAAGATGACAGCAAAGGGAGGAGAGACCCCTGGTCTTGGAAAGGCTCCATGCAGCAGTGTAGGGTAATACCAGGACAGGGAAGCAGAAGGGAGTTGATTGGGGAACAGGGGGAGGGAAGATGGCTTATTGACTTTCCGGGGACAGGGGACCAGGAAAGGAGAAATCATTTAAAAAGTAAATAAAATATATATCTAATAATAATAATAAAAAGAACAAGATTCGACAAATGAGACCTCATAAAACTGAAAAGCTTCTGTAAGGCAAAGGACACTGTCAATAGGACAAAGCGGCAACCAACAGATTAGGAAAAGATCTTTACCAATCATTCTACATCCGATAGAGGGCTAATATCCAGTGTATACAAAGAACTCAAGAAATTAGACTCCAGAGAGTCAAATAACCCTATTAAAAATGGGGTACAGAGCTAAACAGGGAATTTTCAACTGAGGAAACTCAAATGGCTCTGAAGCACCTAAAGAAATGTTCAGCATTCTTAATTATCAGGGAAAAGCAAATCAAAACAACCCTGAGATTCTTCCTCATACCCGCCAGAATGGCTAATACTACTCAGCAATTAAAAACAATGAATTCATGAAATTCTTAGGCAAATGGCTGGATCTGAAAAATATCATCCTAAGTGAGGTAACCCAATCACAAAAGAACACACATGGAATACAATCACTGATAAGTGGATATTAGCTCAGAAACTCTGAATACCCAAGACACAATTCACATATCAAATGCCTCCCAAGAAGGAAGGAAAGAGAGGTCCTGGATCCTGAAAAGACTTGTTCCAGCATTGTAGGAGAGCACCAGGACAAAGAAGTAGGAGGGGGTTGATAGTAGAATGGGCAGATGGAAGAGGGCTTAGGGAACTTGTGGGGAGGGAGGAAACGGGAAAGGGAAAATCATTTGGAATGTAAACATAGAATATAGAAAATAAAAAATTGTAATAAAAAAATAAAATCCAGAAAAAAAAGAAAAACTCAGGGGACAGCAGATACTGGAGAGGATGTGGAGAAAGAGGAACACTTCTCCATTGCAGGTGGGGTTGCAAGTTGGCAAAACCACTCTGGAAATCAGTATGGCAGTTCCTCAGAAAATTAGACATAGTACTACCTGAGGACCCAGCTATACTACTCCTGGGCATATACCCAGAAGATGCTCCTACATGTAATAAGTACACATGTTCCACTATGTTCATAGCAGCATTACTTATAGTAGCCAAATGCTGGAAACAACCCAGATATCCCTCAACAGAGGAATGGTCACAGAAATTGTGGTATATATACACAATGGAGTACTATTCAGCTATTATAAACAATAAATTCATGAAATCCTTAGGCAAATGGATGGAACTAGAAAGTGTCATCCTGAGTGAGGTAACCCAACCACAAAAGAACACACATGGTATGCATTCACTGATAAGTGAATATTAGCCCAAAAGCTCAAAATAAACAAGTTACAATTCACAGACCACAGGAAGCTCAAGAAGAAGGAGGACTGAAGTGGGAGTGCTTTGGTTCCTCTGAGAAAGGGAACAAAATACTCACAGGAGCAATTATGGAGACAAAGTGTGGAGCAGAGACTGAAGGATTGACCACCCAGAGACTTCCCTACCTGGGGATTCATTCTATACACAGTCACCAACCCTACACTATTATGGATGACAAGAAGTGCAGAGTGAAAGGAGCCTGTTAAGGTTATCGCCAGAGGAGCCCTGCCAGAGCCTTACAGATACTGAGGCAGATGCTAGCAGCCAACCATTGGACTGAGCATGGGGTCCCCAGTGAAGGAGCTGGAGGGGTTTACAGCCCCATGTGAGGAACAACAAGGTTGGCTACCCAGATGTACTAGGACTCCCAGGGACTAAACCATCAACCAAACCATCAACACATGGTTCCAGCCAAAAGTGTGGCAGAGCAATGCCTTGTCTGGCATTAGTGGGAGGTCCTGTGAAGGCTCAATAGATGCCCTGACAAAGGGAAATCGGGGGTTGGGGGAGGTGGGAGTGGGTTGGGTAGAGGGGCATATACTTGGAGGCAGGGAATGGGAGGAGGAGTTGGTGGTTTTCGGGGAGGGAGAAACCAGGAAAGGTTTTAGCATTTGAAATATAAATGAAGAATATATTACATTTTTAAAAAAAATCACTAAATGACAGAAAGGAAGGAAGGAAGAAAGAAAGGAAGGGAGGAAGGAAGGAAGGAAGAAAGGAAGGAAGGAAGGAGGAAAGAAAGAAAGAAAGAAAGAAAGAAAGAAAGAAAGAAAGAAAGAAAGAAAGAAAGAAAGAAAGAAAGGGCATTCTGCTTTTCCAGAGGTCTTGAGTTCAATTCCCAGCAACCTCATGGTAGCTCACAACCATCTATAATGGGATTCGATGACCTCTTCTGGTATGTAACAGACAGCAACAATGTACTCACATATATAAAAGAAATTAAAAAAAATCTTTTTAAAAAAGAATGGCGATTTTAGCATTGATGCAACAGTAAATAGGAATAATGTCTCTTCTCCACATATTTTCTCTTTCAGTATTCTTTCTGCTTTCCTCTGCTGCAGGTCACACAGGTCATTTAAGTCCTCCTGTCGCTTTATGTTTGCATACCCTGAATACCCATTAATATATTCATTTTACTTCAGAAAATGCCAGTTCAGTGGTTTTCAACCTATGGGTTATGACCCTGTTGGAATATCACATATCCTTTATGCCTAATATTTACATTACAATTCATAATAGTAGCAAATTACAGTTTTGAAGTAATTTTATGGAACAATTTTATGGTTGGGGATCACCACAACAAGAAGAACTGTATTAAAGGACAACAGCACCCTTTCTAGGTCAAGGACCACTGCTCTATCATCCTTAGCAACCGAGCATGGGAGGGAGGCATTATTTCTGTTCTCAAACATAGTATAAACCTAGTAAAAGAGATGACGTATATGCACTTGACTTAAACGTGGAACTCTCCCATTAGGCTCATGTGTTTGAACACGTGGTCCTAATCTAGTGGAACTTGTTGAGAAGTAGAGACTCACCAAAGGAAGTGAGTCATGGAGGGCCAGCCTTGTGGTTTTACAGCCCAGTCTCAGTTTCTACTTACTCCCTGTTTCCTAACTGTGGATTAAGATGGCCAGATGCTCTGCTCATCATGTCAGCACCTGTCACTGTAACTGTGTAAGGCTAATCCGCTCCTAACTCCCTGGCGAGTGCCATACACACAAGCAGCCTTATTTTTAATATGCCCGAAGCAGCTCAAGGGCTGGGGCACCCCAAGCTTCCCCATTGCTAACTCCTCCCCTCTGATACTCCTGAATTATTACTTACTAAAGTCTATAGTCCATCTTTGGTACCCCAGACCCAGTTGGGGAAGGGGCTCCTGGGGCTGCTCTTTCCAGATTCTTGAATGAGTGTATGCTTTCTCTCCTGCAGGTCTCAGGCCTGATCCTCCTGCTTCCCCAGCCTGGCGATTCTAAAACCTTCTTGTGCCCATGGTTCCCTTGACCCAGAAGTCTAAAGTTCTGCCTCTGCCTCTCTGTCCAGCCATTAGTCGCTGGCAATTTTATTTACTAAATTAGAGCCTACTGGGGTCAGGTAACCCCAGTTTTACATGTAGATGTGCAAATTCCCGTGCAATTTGGGAGCCAAATTAACATAAACAATAAACCAAATCCACAACATATCATGATGAACTAGACCCTTGAACTAAAATCTAAGATAACACCTTTTCTGCCTTGAGTTGTTTCTTCTCAGATATTTGGTCAAAACAGTGAGAAAAGTAACTACTACACACATGATGATGGTGAGGGTATGCCCTAGAATTCTAGGAACACATGAGAGAGCTCAAATCCAATCATCCCATCCTGGAAAGGTTCCATACATAAAGAAGTGATAAAACTGGAGCTTGTGAGTAATGAGGGTATAAGGAGAGAACAGAGGGAGAAAAGCTATCTCAGCAAAAGACTAGAGAAGACAAGATAACACAGTGAGAACAAGCGTCCAATCCAGTTATTTTAGCTTTACTCAAGGAAGGCTGAGGACGGAGTACGGGATTGAGAAGAAACAGAAGAATCTTCAAAGCAACAAACAGAGGTACATTGTCAGTGAACACCACAGACTCCTTATCTATTTGGAAGCTTCTTTATGGTCAGTAACGAATTCCCTTTTTAAATCTAGAGAAGTCTATAACTGCTCCATCTCACACTGCTGATCCTATAAGTTCAAGCTCAAGTTCTCGTATCAATTCCAACTATTCAAAATGTACATTACACATGATAGCTGTTAGGACTCAACCACAGATAAAAGCTTGTGTTTTAATAAGACATGTCCTTAGTTTGAAATGGAATCTCTGAATAGACTTCTAGAATTTCATGTCTGATTATGAATATTTGAGCTTTTTACCAAGTTTAGCAAGGTTCACTTCCTAGGAACCTGTAGAGGGTATAGGCATCATTCAGAACCAGTGCAAGTAAAGACCAGAAAACACACATCTACAGGGAGAGAGAAGCATGCCCCAGCCCTTCAGAGCTTAAGATGGAAACCGTATGAAAGGTGACAGTCTGGCATGGGCTCATATGGAAGCCTGGGCACCTCGCTGCCTCCTTCCAGTGTGCCCCCCTCAGGAGGTTTATTATATTTGATACTGAGTTTATTGTAGGGTGTCCTACCTGACTATACAAAAATAAGGAGCTTGAAGAAATACGTGGGCCAAAGTTGTTGACCTACCCTCACTTCCCCAAAAATTTATGACAGATGCAATCCCTTACATTTCCATGTATGTAAGGAAGAGGAAAACGTAAGTTGCTAGGCCTTCCAATATTGAATCTTTCCAAGTGGCATTAAATTCTGGTCATAAAATAATAAAACAAGGAAGCCAAAAGAATAAAATGTATTAGGAAAACAATCTGTTTTTTTTTTGTGTGTGTGTGTGTGTGTGGATTATCAGGTCTGCTACCTTGTAAAGCTTTTACTACAGTTTATTATTCTGAATGATTTTTAGCTAGTAAGAGAGGAGAGAGAGAGAGAGAGAGAGAGCGACAGAGACAGACTGTGACTGTGTGTGTACTTCTACTATACACCCCTGCTTAAATATACCTTTAAAAATTAACATATCTTCCACTGAGCTTTTTCTCTTTTTTCATAAAAATGTGTAGACAAGAACAATGCTAACGGGCTCCCTCTGAGGAGGGGTGTGGAGGATTAGTGTAACCTGTTGGCTCGTGGTTTAGAGCATCTGCCGGAGAGTCATCTGCACCATGATTCAGTGTGTATTCATCATATGAACTTAAAACATGTCTGAATTCCATGTCTTTTATAGTTCTACAAAATGTTTTGTAAGTCTGAAAATTGTGCTGATTTTTTTTAAAGCACCCCCTTTAATGGGAATATAAAATGTGCAAGTGAGAGGAATGCTGTTTGATGTTATAAAATAAATTTGAAAATTGAGCAACCAAATGAATTTACTATTAAAAGTCTGAATTTCATACTAGCTGCCAGCATCCATTTTCTTACCCATTTTCACAGCCCAGTACAAAGGAATACACTAGCCCCCACACCACCCGCTGCACCAAGCTGCGGTAATCTTAGAAACTGCAGATATTTTGTCTCTATAAGGAAGGGGAACAATATTCCTTATATATTTTCAAAATCTAGTTGTTAGTCTCAGAAAATTAGAGAACAAAAAATTTAATACTCTTTCCCAAATGTTTTTGCTTTGTTTAAACCATGTGGCTAAAGATGAAAATGAAATTTACAAAAGTGGGGGAGGGGAGAGAAAGGCCACCTTTCAAAGAAAGGTGAAATCATTGATTTTTCTTGAAGTGTTCCACAAGAAAGCAGCAGGATCTAGTGATATGTGCACCCCAGGGCTAGCAGCTGGAGGGCAAGAAACAGCTTTTATCCATGATTGACAAATAGTGCATAATGAGAGCGAGAGGCAATTCAAGGTCTCTCTCTCTCTCTCTCTCTCTCTCTCTCTCTCTCTCTCTCTCTCTCTCTCTCTCTCTCTCTGTCTCTCTGTCTCTCTCTCTGTTTTTAGGGCAGCTGGGTGCTGCTGCTCCCACTTGCCAACTTTTGAGGTGCTGCCAGGAAAAGGGACTAGGGTGACAATTGTTCTCTCCTCCTGCAGTTCCCCAAAGCTCTAATAAATATATGCGGCTTTTTTTTTTTTTAAATAGCATCCAGCTGCAAGCAATCCACCACTTCTCCTGGAATGACACGCTGGGGGTGGGGCTCTGGAAATGTACTGCACGGTTATAATAGGCCCCGTAGAGTAAAGCTGAGACCTAAGATCCCGAGAGCAGCACATGCAACTGGAGAATCAGTTGGAGGCCGATACACAGGCATTTGGGAAAAGAGAGGTAAAAGGAATCATAGAAAGAGATTAAATTTGAGTTCTGTTCACAAGTGAATTTTCAAAAGTCGTTCCATTTTGTGTGTGTTAAAAATAATTTTTGCATTTCACGAAAGTGAGATGCTTAATGTAAGTAATTTATAGTACATGTGAGACAAGAAAAATGAACAACCTCAAAGGTCTTCTTCAGCTCTTTGGGACTTTTTGTTGCTGTTGCTGCTGTTCTTTTTCTGTTTATTGTAGCCAAAAGGTATTGCATCTCTCAGAGGCTATGTCTACCTGCAGTGCGCATCCTTGTGCCCTGTGTGCTATTCATCAGACTAAATGGTGCTTTGCAATCTTCTCTCCTCCAAATTCCTACAAGCAAAACCTTTCTTTACAAGTTTTCTGTCACAAGAAATGGAAATTCAGTTTTTCTGATGTCTTAGGTAAAAATCTTGGATCTGGATCTGAACTGTGGAGGTGGCTCAGTTGGTTAAGGGCCTGCCACTGAGGCAGGAAGGCCTGTTAGGATCTCCAGTAGGCGTGCAGAAGCTAGGGTTGGTAATGGCTACCTGCAACCCCAGAATTCATGGGCGAAGAAAGATCCATGGAGCACAGTAGCGAACCAATCCAGCCAAACTGATAAGTTGGGTTCCATGAGAGACTGTATCTCAAAAAATAATATGGAGAGTTATCAAGGAAGACACCCAACATCCACCCTCACCTTTACATGGGTACACACGCGCACACACACACACACACACACACCTGCCATCAACACATACCACACAAGCACCTGTGCCCACCCTATTACGTTCATACCTACATAAGCATGTATATTCAACACACACACACACACACACACACACACACACACACACATACATCTTGGATTCATTCTTTACTTCTCTTTCTCACATTCTATTAGTACTGTGTCAGTGATACATAGTGACTGTCTTAAGTACTCATGCAGAATCCACATAGTTTTCATCTCCCTTTCTTTCTTTCTTTCTTTCTTTCTTTCTTTCTTTCTTTCTTTCTTTCTTTCTTTCTTTCTTTCTTTCTTTCTTTCTTTCTTTTTTTCTTTCTTTCTTTCTTTTTTTCTTTCTCTTTCTTTCTTTCTTTCTTTCTTTCTTTCTTTCTTTCAGCAGAATCTTATTGTTTATGTCACAATGACTTCAAAATGTGCTATCATGGCCAGTTTTGTAATAGCTTCCAGGCTATACAATCTCACCCCAACACAAAAGCTAGACTTGAAAAGTATTGATTCAATAATTCATTATTTTATACTAAGGCCTATATAATAATGATTTGTATCCTATTTCATTCAGTATTAGACCTAGAGGTTATAAAATACTAAAAAAGAAATGCCAAGGTCTTCACAATAATTTTCTATTGGTATTTGACTAGAAGAGTTCTCTACTATGAAAAGTGTCCTTTAGATTGCAAAATCTTTGATATTTCTGCTGATCTCAAGTGCCAATAAGGCTTCATAATCATTGGCTATTCAAAAAGTAATGTCACATATCTCCATGTGCACGTACGTGTAGAGAACTGTGCAACCTCTGATGAAGAACTATTTTGGATCTCTATCCAAACTTTTGTCTTTCCTAATCTCTGCTTTATACTCTGCAATAATTATGCTGCTTCTTGGATACACTAAATTTTTTGGTCGTGTTTCTTTGTCATTGCAGTGATCTTCAATATCAAAATTGATCTTGACACTTAGTAGGTGCTAAGTAAAGAAAAATCACAAGGTATTTCAGAATAAAATATCTCATTACTACATATCAAAAGAATTTACCGTTAAATGTTATTAATATTTTGCCAGTAAATTTCTAAAACTCTAGTAAAGTTACTCAGATAGTGAAGTATGTATTTGTATATGTGTATTTCTATGAATACATGCAAGCATATATACATACTTTCATATATATTATATAATACATATGTAATATATATACATATATACATACATACACACACACACACTATATATATATATATATATATATATATATATATATATATATATATATATATATATAACATCCTGTGAATCCCAATCATGTTTACTTTGGTTTGGAGTAAGAAATTAAAGTATGATTGTTAGTTTATGTTTTAACAGTATTGAAGTTAACATAAGAATACTGATAGCAGCATTGGCCAATCAGTGGCAAGCTAATGGCTATTCTTTTCTTTTTTTTTTTTTTTTTAGATTTTTTTTATTAGATATATTCTTTATTTACATTTCAGATGTTGTCCCTTTTCCTGGTTTTCCCCAAAAGAATCCCAAACCCATCCCCTGTCACCCTGTTCACCAATTCACCCATTCCCCAATCCCGCTTCTCTGTCCTGGAATTCCCTACACTGTGACATCCAGCTTCTCAGGACCAAAGACCTCTCCTCCCTTTGATGTCCAGCAAGGCCATCCTCTTCTGTATATGCATCTGAAGCGATGGGCTCCTCCATGTGTATTCTTTGGTTGATAGTTTAGTCCCTGGAAACTCTGGGAGTACTGGATGGCTCAAATTGTTGTTCCTCCCATGGTGCTGCAAACCCCTTCAGCTCCTGGGGTCCCTTCTCTAGCTCCCTTGTGCTCAGGTCAATGGCTGGCTGAGGGTGCCCCCCTCTGTATTTCTCAAGAACTGGCAGAGCTTCCCAGGTGACAGCTATATCAGTCTCCTGTCAGCAAGAACTTGTTGGTATCCACAATAATGACTGGGTTTTGTAACTGTATATTGGATAGATCCCTAGGTGGGGCAGTCTCTGGATGGTCTTTTCCTCAGTCTCTGCTCCACACTTTGTCTCTGTATCTCCTCCTGTGGATATTTTGTTCCCCCTTCTAAGAAGGACCAGAGTATCCATACTTTGTTCTTCCTTCTTCTTGAGCTACATTTGATCTGTGAATTAAGAACACAGATATCCCTCAACAGAGGAATGGATACAGAAAATGTGGTATATTTACACACGGAGTACTATTTAGGTATTGAAAAAAATGAATTCATGAAATTCTTAGACAAATGGATGGAACTAGAAAATATCATCCTGAGTGAGGTAACCCAATCCCAAAAGAATACACATGGTATGCACTCACTGATAAGTGGATATTTGTCCAGAAGCTTGGAATACCCAAGACACAATTCACAGACCAAATGAAGCTAATGACTCTCCTTAAAACAACACCAAAGGGCAAATTTTAATCTGAAAATTTGGAGGAGAGATGATTGGATCCTGAAGGTACAACTTTTAGTAGTTTCTTCATTAGTGGTTTCAGGGAATTAGTTAATAGGTTACATGTCAAATTTATCAAAGGAGAGATCAAAAAGGGGAGAACTAGAATCAATTTCATGTAACAGCTTTGGTAAGTGAAAAAACTGGGCCAACATAAACACAGTGAGATTTAGCCATGACAAATATAAAGGCAAATGATGAATCATAAAAGAAAAGTTAGAAATATGAACTTAGTGTTCCAACTGAATACAATCACAGTATGATTCATGAAGAATTTAGAACTACTAAAATGATTAATTAAGCTTTGAAGCTGCATACATAAGGATTGTATTAACTGAGATATGGTTTAGGTTTCTCTGAACCAGAATGTCTACTCTATTATCCAGTTCTGGGTGCCAACATGTTGATGTAGTCAAATAAACATAAGACCAGAAAAAAGGGAGGCATTACACCTGTTTTCTCTAAAGATTATAAGACTCAGTTAATATGATAACAGATTTTAAAGGAAAACTAATTTTCCTTTAAAATATAACATTTATTATCAGATGCACAATAACACACAGGTAGCTTTGTGGATTAAAAAATAGAGAAATGGTCAAATGTCATTCTTCTGACTTCCCATGTTCTCCAGATTACCAGCTACCTTCCTGAGGATAATCACAATGACAACTGCTCATGCCTTCATACAGAGACTTCCCACATCTTTATAAATTTGTTTGTGGAATTACTTTATTTTTGATGTTCCTTTCATCTCAATTTGGGCAACTTTGGTTCACACAGGCTATAAGGCTGCACCATGTTTCAAACTGACAGGACAAGACCAGCCTGCAAAGCTCTGGAGTGAGGAGGAGCCCACTTGGCGTCTGTGGGTTTTCCATGTCACCCAGAAGTCTCTTGCTTTTTCTTTGAGGTAATCTGATCCAAGAATTCAAGCATATTGTCCTTTCAGTTACTAAGGACACATATACTTTCAAGTTTAGTCTAAACATCTGGTCGTTTATTCCAAGTGCTTTGGAGTTTAAAAATATAGCTAACTGTACGTAAGTGACCAGAGAGCTTGGATTAATTATTTCATACTAAGAGATTTTTATAACTCTCATCAATAGCTTTGTTGGTATCTATGATCTTATCCAACTGAATATGTCCTCTCACTAGAATGGGGTCTGAGCAGTTTGTCCAAGAGCTCCAATATGAGTTATACACTTTGGTAAGTGTCCCATATTGTTTCTCATTCCCAAGACTCACTTCATTATCCTTGATTAAGAAGGACTCTTCAGTCTGAAAAGTTCTTTGTGTCCTCTGTGAAGACAAACACTGTAGTTTTGGGGCAATATTTGACTGTATGTTTGTAGTGGAATTCTCTCCTGATTAATTGAGTAATAAAGATGACAAGAAGTCAGTCACTGGCTGAGGAGGAAGTGGGCCTTCCTGATCTGAAAGAGGAAGAGGGAGTGCACTTCTTTTTTGGACAGAGGGGAGAAAAAAACAGGCAAAATGTAGACTTGGGACTGTTAATCTGGTGGTGGAATCCACCACCGGAAGATTTCTAAGGTGGAATAGTTAATGAGTTTAGGACAACAGATTCCTAGCCCAACAATTATATTATCTGTTGATATTAAACTAAGGTTGTGTGGTGTTTTCCATTTCTCAGAGACTCTGGTGATAGGTAACCTCAGGGGAGTATAGGTTGGCGAGAGTGTGCCCTAACTAGCTGTAGAAATTTGGGAGTGCTGAGTGGTTTGAGACAGGGATGGATGACAGGGAATAGAGCAGTTCAGCGGGCAAACTAACTAGGGGCAGTTAGGTGGATAGCCTCATGGGGATAGCCATGGGGGTGGGGAGACCACTGAGGCCAGAGAGTAGCTGGGGTTAGCATGGACTGGTTTTTAATTATTACACGCAATACATGTATTCAATTCCGAACCCTATATTTCACTGGACTTTTTTGAGTTAGGCAAGTTACTCTTTAGAAATCTTAATTCTATTATATACTATACTCTAGTTAATAGAATATTAGGCTGTAATGAAATCAAATGATATGTTAGGAAATACCTGACACAGTTGAGTGTTTAATACATATTAGTATGCTGTTCAGGATTCTGTAATTTTTCCCCAAACACATAATTTCTTTATTTAGACTTTTGTCTACCTTAATAGTTTATTCTATGATTTTATTGTTTATTATTTCTTAGATATGAATATAGCCTCAGCAACATAACATATATGACATTCATCAAAATAAAAGGTCAGGAGTTATAATGTTTTCTGAGCCCTAGTGCCTGTTCTGTAAGCACTAAAATAACCAATTAATATAAACACTTAAACAATTTTCATCCTTAAATTGGTTGTAGAAAAATATTTAATTGCTTCTGTGGGTCACCTATTTGGAAGCATTTTTAGAATAGGATTATAAATTAAAACAAAGCAAAAAGAAAAACCTAAAAAATAGTTTACACCATAGTGATCTGATATTACAAAGTTTCTGTAAGGCAAAGGACACCATCAAAAGGGCAAATCGGCAACCAACAAATTGGGAAAAGATCTTCACCAACCCTACATCAGATAGAGGGCTAATATCCAATATATATAAAGAACTCAAGAAGTTAGACTCCAGAAAACCAAATAACCCTATTAAAAAATGGAGTATAGAGTTAAACAGAAAATTTTCACCTGAAGAACTTCAGATGGCAAAGAAGCATCTTAAAAAATGCTCAACTTCATTAGTCATTAGGGAAATGCAAATCAAAACAACCCTGAGATTTCACCTTATAGCAGTCAGAATGGCTAAGATTAAAAATTCAGGAGACAGCAGATGTTGGCGAGGATGTGGAGAAAGAGGAACACTCCTCCACTGCTGGTGGGGTTGCAAATTGGTACAACCACTCTGGAAATCAGTCTGGCGGTTCCTCAGAAAACTGGGCACCTCACTTCCAGAAGATCCTGCTATACCACTCCTGGGCATATACCCTAAAGATTCCCCAGCATGTAATAAGGATACATGTTCCACTATGTTCATAGCAGCCCTATTTATAATTGCCAGAAGCTGGAAAGAACCCAGGTATCCCTCAACAGAAGAGTGGATGCAAATAATGTGGTATATCTACACAATGGAGTACTATTCAGCCATTAGAAACAATGAATTCATGAAATTCTTAGGCAAATGGATGGAGCTGGAGAACAACATACTAAGTGAGGTAACCCAGACTCAAAAGATGAATCATGGTATGCACTCACTAATAAGTGGATATTAACCTAGAAAACTGGAATACCCAAAACATAATCCACACATCAAATGAGGTACAAGAAGAACGGAGGAGTGGCCCCTGGTTCTGGAAAGAATCAGTATAGGGCAAAACCAAAACAGGGAAGTGGGAAGGGTTGGGTGGGAAAACAGGGGGAGGTAAGGGGGCTGATGGGACTTTCGGGGAGTGGGGGTCTAGAAAAGGGGAAATCATTTGAAATGTAAATAAAAAATATATTGAATAAAAAAAGGAAAAAAAAGAAAAAATAGTTTACTATTTTGATAAATTCATTAATATTCCAAACACCACTTCTCAAAAACCCATGTTTTCATCTTCCCTTCATTAGAACCCTGAAGATCCCACCCTTTTTCACATTTCAAAATTACAGTAATCATTAGCAATAGCATATAGACCTTCTTAGAAGTACTCTTATTTCCAAGGAAGGCCTGTTTGTCTGTTTGCCAGGCTACTGGTTGAAGTTAATCTGTAGACTACAGAGATCTCCAGCTCTGTGTGGAATTGGGCTTGCTGGAGTCTGCAGCATTAAGATTCCTACATTTCCAAAAGAAACCTAACTTTTTCTTTTCAATGCTAGTTCGTATGCTATCTTCTGATTTGTTTTGTGTTATGCACTATTACATGTTCATAAGCACGCTCTTAGAGAAATGTGTTCTTATACTTGAATGTATCCCAGCCATTTAATTTAATTTCCAGTCTCATCCACGTCCTGAGATGTGGTCTATTGATGCAGTACAAGAATTTCATAACTCAAGCCAGTTTATTCACTCTTAAAAATGATTATACTCTTTTTCCAAAGGTTTATAAGTGAATGGCTATTTGATTTTCAGGATCTTATCAACTTAGTTAATACACCTTAGGAGGGATCTTGTATACATGGAAAGAAATACAGAATACTGATGGTTGACTTGAAGTAGTTTGCATTTTCACTTTTTCCTTCCTAGGGAATACCAATTCCATTCTGTCTTTCTACTATTCTCCTGTTGAGAATGACTTTGAAAACCTGACCATAAGAGGACTCTATTTCTAGCATCCCACAACCCCAAGTACACAGTACATTAGTTTGTAAAAGAGAAATTGACTGGTAGGTGTGCTGGTGGACTCTGAAGCTTTATTTTATTTTATTTATTTATTTTTTTGCAGAGAGTCCTAAAACCTTCCTTTTCTTCTCCTGGCTGAAACCATCTAAGACAGGGTAAGACAAGACAAGAAACCTAGAGTGAGGACACCTGCCGGGAAGCTTCTCTTTTCTCATGCTCTTCAGCTATGAGCAATAATCTCCCTACTGTTTAAGCCATTTTCAGGATTTTTTTTTTCTATTTGTGACTAAGAGCATCTAAAAATATTCTGAATTTTCATCACAGATATTAATATCATTTGTATGAAAGTTTAAGTCTCTTTGAATCCATTGGAATTACAATTGAGTTTCTGACGTTTACATTTGTTAGTAATGTATTTCAAATCTACATTTTGGGAATATTAACAAGTAAATTCATGAGGAAACAAGAAAATAAATATATGTTCATTACTAATTTTAATTATTTTGTCAAATAAAATCTTGGTTTAGTTAGTTGCTATATTCAAGAAAAGAATTCAACCCTTAAATGAAAAAGATCCCTCTAATTTCTAGAAACCAATCTTAAATGTAACCAACTAATTTTTAAGACATAGTACTTATAAACTCATGTTGACTGTGATTTAAAAGCTCAGGTTTTCTGGAATGTTGATTAACATCCCTGTTAACCAATGCAAAATATTTTCTTAAAGCCTTGGTTTCCTATCCTATCTATAATTATCAAGATATATTATTTGTTGTGAGGAAACCCAATAGTGAGAGTGAGGAAAGCTTTTCGGTGTATGTAATATTGTCAGTATAACAGCGAGACCCCAGAAATAGGTAACAGAGAGTCATACAGCTGCTAAAGACATATTTTTCCAATCCAAAGAGATGCTTCTTGCCCATCCTGATTCTTGGCCCTTCATTATAATTGGAAGAAGTCGAACATGCAGATTTGGGGGAAAGGTGTTGCTGTGTATACATCACTGTTGTGTGTTATAAACACTGTATGAATTTTAGTCTTTCTGTCTTCAAGAGATATTATATGCCTATTTTCATTTGCTGGCTGTAATTCATTGGAAAAAGAAGTCAGTATAAAGTGATGTAGTGTTAACAATGATTTATAAATCCCTTATCATGGCCAAGAATTCTACCTTTGGTTTACACTTGCATTTTGCATTTCTCAGCTCTTCATTTTGCAAATGAAAAAAAAAAAAACTCTGATCCTGAGAGGAGCTTGTTTATAGAAGCCCAGTAAGCTAGTGACAGGAATAACAGGTAGGGAAGCAAGATCTGCTTGTCTCTAGAGCTCTTAACAATGATGCCATGTCATATGAAGTATTGAGTGCTAAATTAGGTTTTACAGGGCTGCAGCAAGGATTCAGAGTTCACGAACTTCTCACAGCTCAAATTAATATCTCTTGGCTGCTAAAAATAATTGTAGCCTCAGAGTTAGAGAAATGGATAAAGCACACCCGTGCAATCCAAACAAACCTGGATTGCGACCATTTGCTAACCGTGTGACCCTGCATACATTGATCTTTCTGATATTCGTGCATCAGCACAAAAAGAATGCAAACTGGACTATCAGTGTGGTATATTTGTCACTAAAGTGCATACTATACAGTACACAGAGAATTGTGATGCTGTTTCTCATCCCTTCTGCCTTTCCATACCTGGAAAGACTAAGGCAGGAGGTGACCCTTCTGCTGTTAATCCTACCTAAGGAGGCAAGGTTTGCTTCCCATTGACCAAAGAGAGTGCAAAATTAAGGGGAACTATTCCATGCCTTGTGTTCCCTTCAGGAGACCTGATAAGATAGTATTTGAGTTGGATTTTAGAACTGACCTTGTAAGACTCAGAAAAAAAAAACAAAACAAACGAGGGCGCCCCAGCACCCCATGCCTTGGAAGGCAACACCCATATCACTTGCGAGAAACGGTCTTGATGCAATTAGCAAGAGGATTTTTATTCCAGAGGCTCTGAGGTCCACAGTCGTACACTGCACAGGGGTAGAGAACTCTGTGGGACCCTGAGCAACTGAAGTCAGGGGTATTTAAAGGGGAAAAATCACAAGGCAAGGAGTGGAGGACAAATCATGCACGGAACAGGAATGAGCAAGTCAGGCATTAGTTTATGCCTTAAGGAAGGTTAGAGACTATCTGGAGCAAACATCCTTGGGGCATTGTATAGTTAAACATTGGGCTAGTCATCAGATGTGTCAAGAATGTGGTGAGCTAGTTCCTGGAACAGGGTCAGCTATCTTTAGGATAATTTTGAGGGCAAAGGTCTTTGGTGTGTAGATTGATTGTTTTTTGAAGATCATTGGCATGCAGCAACAGTGTGGAACAGGAGTTTAATCTCTGCTTATTTTACATTCTCAACTATGAGAGTCTAAACAGGAGATCTGACAAGACAGGATTCTTCTAAGTTGGTGGAGAAAGGCTGGAAATGGTATGGAAAGTTAGACTACTGTTGAAAGTAATAAGAGAATAGGAAGTCTGGCAGCCACCATACATTAATAATTTTGGTTCCAACAGCACTCATTTGCCAGCTGTAGGCAGTACTTGCCTTCCCTCAACTTCTTGGCATTTGGTTTCCAGTTGTCAACCCCAAGAGCATTAAAAAAACCCATCCCGAGAGCCTGACCACTGTGCCTTCATCAGAACATCAATACTTGTGCCAATAGATGCCTACCAAGCATGAATGAGTCCTACACCCTAGCCACCAGATGAGTGTGATCTGAGGTTTATGTTCATACATGCTCCAGTCTTGTACATGCATGCCTATTTTTCTGAAATGACACCATGCTATTTCTGCCTGTTAAAGCCCTGTCATTCAATCTCCTTATAGCACACCAGCCACATTCTGATGCTTTACAAGTTACTTAATAATGGGATGATCATAGTCTATGGGATAGAAGCATTCCTGATTATGTTGAATAGCATGCATAATTCAAGACTGATTTTCCCATGTGAATCCAAAGGGGTGGCAAGTGCTTCTATCTGTCAGGTAAAATAACACTACCACATGGAAAATATGTAAAGGGAATGGATCACTCATCTCATCTTTGTACATTAAAGACATGATCCCTGACAAACTTTAAATGTCTTAAAATATATATCATTTGAAATGTCTATTCCAGGCACATAAAAAGATACCACTAATGCCTCAATTTCTATAAGCATAAGTAGATAATATACATAATGTAAGCCTGAATGGTAAGTGTATAGAATGAGAAAATATTCACTAAAAATGGTTAGAATAAAACTTTTAATTTAGGGAAATAACAATGACAGCTCTCTTTTTCCATAGGTGAGACTTGATATTCTCACTACACAGTATTCACAATGGTCTGGAAAACCCTATGAAAACCATCTTTAATTTTCTTCATATATTAGAAAATGTGACTTTCCTTTCTTTGTCTTGGGCTTTGGTGCAAATGCCTCGTTTCCCATCTGCTCCCTGCCACCTGCTTTGAAATTAAACATGAAAAGGAAAAAGGTATTTATTAGGTTCCACTCACAGTGTAGTAAGTTGTGGTCCTCCCACAACTTTACTGCTGACTGTAGGAGAAAGGGAACCGACTGTGGAATGATGAGATTTTGTTACTTCATATGCATTTTTGTGCTTCATCTTACAACATACTCTGTAAAACTTCAACTTCAAGCATCCATGAATTTGTTTCCTGAAGACTTCCACCATCCTACTTGAAAAGAATTCTGTGGAATTTCTTTTTGTATTTAAAAAAATATCCGAGAGCAGATTAGCCATCAGGCCTTAAATCGTTGTGCTATGAAGACACACTCGTTTTGTTGGGGAGCTGTTGATAAGAAGAAATCAGGCTCTTGGGCTTGAGTATGTGCTTCCTAACCCAGGCCAGGAAATGAAGACATAGTGCTTTTTATAAAATAAAATGCACTGCTAATGGGGAAATTTAGTGATAATTCAGTTTTAAATACTTGTTGCAGACCAGGTAGTTGAGCTTCCTGGGGAGTGTTTTAAAGCATTAAGAAAATTCATGGCAAATGCTTTTGAAAGAATGAACCAAGCTCGGCACACATCATTTACTTCTGTAGCTTGTTATCAATTAACAAAGAATATAATTATTTTGTCCCTCAATATATTTCCAGGGAAGCATCAAATAGACACGTTCTCTTCCTGAGAGGGAGGGAGGGCAGAGGCCAATGTTAGGGACATTTAAAATCTGTCTTTGGACCGCTTTCTATGAGGAAAATGCCACTGAGCTGCTTCACTGGGGAAAATTTTATAATTAAATGTTGATTTTTTTTTAAAATACCTTTCTGATTCTTGTTCTCTGTGTTATTTCTTTTTAAAAATAAACTTATTGAGAAGGAGTGGAAAATCCATGGGTATCTTAATAAAAATGAATTTTTATTTGTTTAATGTCTTCCTTTAGGACAAAGTTTATCAATGGTAAAAAAAAAAAAAAAGTAAAAGGACACTCCATTATAGTTACAAAGACATGAAACAAATAAAATGCATTTTTTAAAACTATAACTTAATACCTTAAGGACTTACTAGCTTTTTTAGAAAGAGTAAGCGCATAGCTACAGAAGCAAACAGACAGACGTGAGGGAAGGAAAGGAAGCCCCCTGGCAGCCCCAGAAATGAGATGTTACAGCGATTGTTGATGAGATGTGATATTGTCTACTGACCTGGCCCCTCAGCTATGGTCTCCAAACACTGAACCACCAGAATCGTTTCACAGCTGAGAACTTCTGAGTACCCGTGGGGAACAGTCACGGAGGTGGCATTTATAAAAAGAATAAAAAGGAAAACATTTCTTAGTGTTTTTGATTAAAAACCGCGGTTGCTGAGGAGTGGTTCTGAGCTCATCAAGAGTCACACTACTTGTCTGTACGCTCTAATGCTGCTGGTACAGTCTTTCTGCCTTAAAAAACCCAGGAACAATTCTCACCCTAAAAACATACAACAATTACATCCTGAAGGCAGGGCATGAAGAAAGTTGTCCTTTATGGTCTCCTAATTTCCTTACATGATAAGGAAATTCTCTAAGATACTCTGGTGGGGGGGAGTTCCCCCTTCTCTGCATGAGGAGTTACTGAGAAGAGGGGAGCTGATATTGGGATGTAAAGTGAATAAATATACTTAAAAGAAAAAGAAATTCAGCATTCTTAAACTTTGTCTTTCATTCCTGTGGCATTTATAATTTTCTCTCAAATAAAGTGAAATGAACACTTTCCTATGACTTCTAGACACCTCATTCTTTTGCATAAGACTACAGATCTATTCTATAATACCTCTATCTGCAGTGTGTGGATCCTTTAAGAAGCGCAAAGCAGAGTTCTCACATAGTAAAAACTTAAATATCCTATGAAGTTGGAGTTATCAACCACCAAGCTTTCTTTAAAAACATTCAAATTCTGAAAAATTGTACCAATGAACTACCAAAGGAGAACAATGTAATATCTTCCTTGTATCCCTGAGTACATGTTTAAATGTAAATGTATTTGTTTTCTTCTTGAAATTTATTTCTAAAACAAGGCTACCACCTGGGAAGCTGAGATGGAGAATCATCTACACAGACCTATCTATGTGTCTGTAGTTCTATCAGTTCTTCCATGAAAATTGCCAGCCACCCTCTGCTTTGTAGCTTCTCATTTTCCTGTAGAAAATTTACAACTTGTAACTACTTTGCCTTAGGCTGTTGTATTTTTCCTCTTTGGGCAAAATAAATTCAGGGAAAGTTAGAATTCATGTGTTATGTGACTGAGTCATCTAATTCTCTTTCATCTTTTTTATTAGTACATATTAACTATACATGATAGTGGGTTTCATGACCATTTCATATGTCTATAAGGCATTCCAATCCTGCTCACTTCTCTTTATCCTCTCTTGTCCCTGTCCCTTTCCTGTCGGTCCCACCTTGACCCCTCTGGGCTTGTGCATCTTTTTTAATTTTTCTGTTACACTTACAGCTTCTCATTTCATGTAATGGTGAGAAAAGAAAAGGAATATTTTTGGAAGTGGGCAAGAAACCAGGATGTTTGCTTGGATTTCTTCTTTCCCCCATATTATGTTCTGACTTTTTCTTCCTTTCCAAGATCAAGTAAATCAGCTCCACAAATGGGGATTTTGACAGCAAACTTACTTGACCAAATGTAGGTGGCAATGATGCAACCATCTCCAGCTTCTGAGGTGACAATTACTGAGTACAAATGGACTCTGCACATCCCAATAATTCCTGACCACAGGGTTGCCTGTATTTCTTTAAAAAAAAAAAAGGGTCTGTTTAATCAGCACCTTTAAGTCTCTTGCTATGTGTCTGTCTGTCTGTATGTATGTGTATATATTTATATATACACATATATTTTGCGAGTGCTTTTATATATATCAAGATTATAAATACATATGATATAAACACACACACACACACACACACACACACACACACATATATATATATATATATATATATATTTACAAGCACATTTATTCCTTAAATCCTAACCCATTAATCCATTACCCCAAAGGTAGAAATTTCCTTCTGGGGAATGGGAAGAAATTACCTGGAGCCGTTACGCTTTGTGGCAAATTTCATGTGAGTGTACATGACTAAAGATATGCCAACATAGTTGTATCATGTCTTTAACTTGTTTAAATACCTCCAATATTTAATTACCCATACATGTCTCTTAGAGGTGTAGGTTGGAAGAAGCAGAGCATTTGGGTCAAGCTGACCAGTGCTACAGCCCTCGTGTGGCATATAAATGAGCCACTTGACTTTGAAATCTCTATTTTAAAGAGGTACTGTAAAAATTAAAGATCATACAGAGAAAGTGTCTAGCTATAGGTTTTGGCATATTAGGAGATACAATAATTTTTATTTTATTTATTTGCTGATGTGTGTACATGCATGGGTGTGTACATGTATGAGTAGGTGCATGTATAGGATAGGTGGGTGCATGATTGTGCATGCTTCTTCACCTATGTCTGTGTCTTCATGTGTATGGTGCAGTGTGTGCATATGCACACGAATAAATGTATGTTTGTTGGCCTGAGGTCAGTCTTGGGATAAGACAGAGAACCCAGGAGATGGGTTGTTCCAGTGTCCCTGGTAGTGGGATTACAAGCACATGCTACCTTGACACATTTTTTTCTACATGGATGAGAGCCTGAACTCAAGCCCATAGTTCACTGACTGAAGGATCTTTACAGTCTCTGGATATAACTGTTTTTCTAGGTTCAAAGATTGCATTTTCTAAGCCGCACTTAATGCAGACCATTAGCTCCATGTCAGAGGAAAGGAGCAGAAAGAGCTCCCTGTGTAGAATTCTACTCCAGTTCCCTAGCCTGCATGCACTTCTTCAGCTATCTCACCCACAGTGACCCTGCAAGTCTTAGAATTCCCTTCTTAAAAATGTCTCAAACTGAGGGAAAAAGAGAGATGATTTTTCAATATGGGTGCTTTAAACCTAGCACACTAGAAAAGATACAGTGTCAACAATTGCTTCAATATCAACCTCCTGGGAAAAACATGCTAAGTATTAATTATGAACAGTTAGAAAATATAATGCATCTTGATGTAAATGTTATGAATTCAAAGAGGGAGGAAGGGCACAGGAAAAAGGAAACTGTATTTTGGCAAGCTCAGAAACATAGAGACATTATTCTTTCATGGTTTTCCATGCATTTGAATCTCTGGACAGTTTCTCAATTACAGCTTGTTAACGGAAAGCTTCAAAGCAACTCTGCCACTCAGTTCACCTCAGTCAGGCAATCAGTCAGTCAAAAGGTATGAATTCCCAAGAAAGGAAGGGTTCTGAGTGAGAGGCCCGTTTTCATTTTCTTCAGCAAGATGCTTCATCCCGAGACCCTATCACGCCATCAGGAGGCCCTGCTAATGGCCTTTCCTTTTGAATCCTCTGCAAGCTGCATTACTAGAGTTCTGAAGAGGCTTGAGTTGAGTCCCTCCCATCTGCCAGCCAACATCACAGCTCTTCCTGCCTGTACCAGATGAAACCCTTTTAGTCCGGAAGCTTTCCCAGATTAATACCAGACCCTTAATCTCTTACCACTCCTGGCCCACTGCTTCTCAACTTTATTTTATAAATATGTGTATTGTTTGGGCTGAACTGAACCAAATTGTATTCTCCCCAAATTTGAGGATAACACTCCATTATAAGATCATAGGGTATTCGAGTTCAAAGGGGTTTTTGAGGTTTAGCTCAATCACCTTATTTTTCAGATTAAAATAAATCAAAACACAAACCCAGTCATGGAAAAATACCCTTGTACTGTAGACAGCAGTAGAATCTGAGACAGGAAAAGAAAACCTGAGGCTAGCATCTGGCTCTGCAAACAGCTAGCTGTGTGGACTCCAGCTGCTCACTGGCCCACTCTGTGCCTTGGTTTAAGTTAGTCTGCAAATTACAACATTGCAGGCATTCTCCAGAATTAATATAAAAGGCTAGGTGAATTTAAATAAATGTTGCCTGCTATAAAGTCACACCTGACAAAATGCAGACCAGGACCAGAACCCCAAATGCTTGAAGTCCAAATCCAGTGTCTCTGTGAATGACTGGGAAGTTACTTAGACTGCTGCATAACTTTAGCATATCCCCAAGCGTGCCAACCTTCTGAGAACAACCTAAGCATCCTTCAGGGGTGGCTGCCTCCCAGACAGATTAGAATTCTTTTGAGACAGGTATGTAGGAGGGATTTTGTTATTGTTTCTTGCCCCGGGAAAAGATTCCATCAGTAAAGCAGCAATAAAAATGTTACTTCTATTAAGGGGAAATGATTAACACTCCTCGTTTAGTTAGGCAATAGTTTCCCACCCATTTCTAAATCTGGCCTCACAGGAAGTAAGCCACACAGATGGGGAACCAGAAACCAAGAAGAAAAAAGAAAAAAAGGAAAGAAATAGAAATAAATTGACATGATGAGTAGATGTGGCTGAAATTCTTCATCTGGTTTGTCTCAGCTGGTTATAGAAGTTATGCAGATTTGAATAGAGTTGAAAATCCAAGCAAAATATTATGAATCTGAAGCCACCAGTATCAAGCTTGAGGAAAACTGAACCAAGGCAAACTCAAGTGTCAGGTGTTACATGCCTTTTCTGAGAGTGAAATTCTAGCAGGAAGACACATTCAACTTGCAAGAAAGGACTATGCCCTTCTAACCAATTATCACCTTTTTGTTTACGTTTCATGAGTCAGTGAGCTGGAATGATTAAAGCACATGTTGCTTAGAAACTCAGACAGGAAGGAGTGAGCCAGAGCTGCAAGAGGATGCTAAATGTGCCCATCCTGGCTGCCCCTGTGGAACCCAGCCTTCACTTGGGTCCAAGGTTTTAGAAGGAAGCATAAGTACTTACACAGCTTGCCAATGGGCCCACCACAGATTTGTGATGATTACTTGAAAAGAGTAGTTCCACATAGAAAGCAAATCAGTATATATGAATGACACACATGATCGTTCTCAGCACAGAATCTTAGCCATGCAGGTTAAGGTATTCCATAGTGTCTTGTTTGAACCCATAGAAATAAGACACTTCCCATCAAAACAATATGTGAGATAGGACATATGATTTATCTTGTCTGAGTAATGAATAAAAGGAAATGCCAGTGGGTGAGACTGATCAGAATGAAGAAGTATTTTCTGTAAGAATGAAAACATGCCCATGTTATAAGACATATGGAATCTCAGAGGCTGAATCAACAAATAGGCACTTTTGATTTGAATTTTAACGAAGAAGTGATTAACTTGTTAAAATCCACTAGCAAGGGTAGAACATGATGGAATATGACTATAATCCAGCAGTACAGAGGATTGGGAGTTCAAATCCAGCCTCAGTGACATAGTAAAGTCAAGACTAGCCTGGACATCATGTAGACCAAATCTCAAGCAACCAACACTAACACATACTAATAACTCACAGTGACACTGCAACTATATTGTCACAGACTATATTTTGAAAGCATCTACATGGTAGAGGCTGAAGAGGTGACTTGGCAGTTAAGAACATTGCTACCTCAACAGAAGAGTGGATGCAAAAAATGTGATATATCTACACAATGGAGTACTATTCAGCCATTAGAAACAATGAATTCATGAAATTCTTAGGCAAATGGATGGAGCTGGAGAACATCCTACTAAGTGAGGCAACCCAGACTCAAAAGGTGACTCATGGTATGCACTCACTAATAAGTGGATATTAACCTAGAAAACTGGAATACCCAAGACATAATCCACACATCAAATGAGGTACAAGAAGAAAGGAGGAGTGGCCCCTTGTTCTGGAAAGACTCAGTGAAGCAGTATTCGGAAAAACCAGAATGGGGAAGTGGGAAGGGGTGGGTGGGAGGACAGGGGGAGAGAAGGGGGCTTACGGGACTTTCGGGGAGTGGGGGGCTAGAAAAGGGGAAATCATTTGAAATGTAAATAAAAAATATATCGAATAAAAAAAAATATATATATATATATATATATATATATATATATATATATATATATATAAAAGAACATTGCTACCTGGGTTCAGTTCTCAGTACTTACATGGTAGCTCACAGCAACATATAACTACAGTTCCAAGGGTTCTAATGCACTCTTCTGTATTCTACATGTACTGTACATAGAAACAAGCAGACAAACATCCCCACAGACAAAATAAAAATAATTAAAGATTTATTTATTTATTTCATGTTTATAAGTATACTGTAACTGTCTTCAGACATATCAGAAGGTAGCATCAGGTGCCCATTACAGATGGTTGTGAGCCACCATGAGGTTGCTGGGAATTGGACTCAGGACCTCTGGAAGAGCATTCAAAGCTCTCAATCACCGGGTCATCTCTCTAGCCCCCTAAAGATTTATTTACTAGCTTCTATGTGGCTATAAAACTACTTCTCAGACTCTTGAAGACCACTGAGCCTCTTCTCAATATATAAATGAGGAAGATCTGAAGTAAGAATTTTAATTATGATATATAATTATGATGAATATTTATAACTCATGGCATGAAACTTCTTCATATATAAAAATTATTTTAAAGATTTATCTTAACTATGAAACTATGAGTAAACCATCACATGGATGACTTAAAGTTCTTGGGTCTAATTTAAAGATGTAAATATTGATTTAGACGATATTTAGACCTTTAAGGACATAGTTTTAAATCTTCTGTGTACCTGTCTCTGGGTAATCATGGATCATTTATATGAAGTAATATAAACAGCAGGTTTTAACCTCAAGTTTCAGGTGAGGATAAGTTAACAGGGGAAGGAGGGTGTTTAACTAATGGGTGTTTAACAGAAAGGCCTTGGAGACAGAGGGCTTGGGTACCAGTGGCTCTTTGGTGCCAGTGTCTTCTCTTTCCTGAGACAGGAAGAATGTAGAAATGGAAATCTCTGCACAATGTGCATGGACACATTTTTATGTCTTAAGGTAAAGAGATAAGATAAACAGGTAAAATTTCCGAAGTAGATAAAATTCATAGATAATTAAAGGTTGCTTAGAGCTCTATCAGTGTTTCTCATAGCAGGACTGGGCTGAGACAGAGTCTCTGCTTGTCTGCAGGAGCCCTTCATTCATGCTCAGGAGAAAGCAGGATAGTCTTGAGGGTGCCATAGACTGTAAGTCCCAGCCCAGATTGACACCAGTTCTATTCAGCATACATGTTCAGGCAGTACAAGTTCTAAGTTGTTTTTACTCAGACTAGTTATTGGTCTAGATTATGAAAAGTAGTAGTGACAGAGAAGCAATTATTGCCACAGGTACCATGGTGACTATGGTGGAAAATGGAGGACTGTCTGAGCTATTATCTAATTATGTAGCTAGACAGTATGGTCTTGAAACAGAGAGCAGATTCACAGATTTCTATACCATATTATCATAAATAGCACTTAATCTGTTCTCAGAATATGCTCATCACCACGACCTGTGTGTGTGTGTGTGTGTGTGTGTGTGTGTTTGTGTGTGTGTGTGTGCCTGTGGATGCTAAAGGTTGATTGACATAAGCAATCTTCCTCTACTGTTTGCCACCTTACTTTTGGGATAGAATCTCTCACTGAACCCAGTGCTTGATGACTTCACTAGACTGCTTAGTTGCCCAGCAAAAGTCACAGGATCTCCCTGTCTTCACATCCCCAACACTGGGATTGCAGCCAGGCATCACCTTACACACGACTTTTACATAGATGTTGCGTGTTCTCATCCTTGCATGGTAAGCACTATGCTGACACAGCCATCTCCTCTGTCACACGTTGACATTTCTTATTTCTTAACGTTCACTTCAAGATGGTGATCTGAAAATATGCTTCAGCATTTCAGTTTGCATTATTCAGGGATCATTGTGTCAGCGAATCATGCTATATTTTAAAGGAAAAAACTTAATTCTGATTAGTTACCACATGGAAATGCAGAGAAAGGAAACAGGAAATGATGAGACAGTCTGTCCTTTCACCACTTTCACCACGCCCCAAGGTAAAGAAGAATGTCTGCTGTTTGGTTTTGGATGCAGGACAAAGGACTGAAGACTGATGATTACACATCAAAGCTGCCTGTCCCCCAGGTTCTTCCAGCACCCCTCAGTTAATACCAGGCAGACTCTGCCCAAACCAGGAACTTTCCAGTCCAGGGGCTGGGTTGCTCTTCTCCCAGAGGATCTTCCCTAAATAATCCATATTTTTGTTCTCCTCCTCCTCCTCCTCTTCCTCCTCCTCCTCCTCTTCCTCCTCCTCCTCCTCCTCCTCCTCCTCTTCCTCCTCCTCCTCCTCCTCCTCCTCCTCCTCCTCCTCCTCTTCCTCCTCCTCCTCCTCCTCCTCCTCTTCCTCCTCCTCCTCCTCCTCCTCCTCCTCCTCCTCCTCCTCCTCCTCCTCTTCCTCCTCCTCCTCCTCCTCCTCCTCTTCCTCCTCCTCCTCCTCCTCCTCCTCTTCCTCCTCCTCCTCCTCCTCCTCCTCTTCCTCCTCCTCCTCCTCCTCCTCCTCCTCCTCCTCCTCCTCCTCCTCCTCCTCCTCCTCCTCCTCCTCCTCCTCTTCTTCTTCTTCTTCTTCTTCTTCTTCTTCTTCTTCTTCTTCTTCTTCTTCTTGTTTTTCTTGTTCTTCTCCTCCCCCTCCCTTTCTCCACTCCCCCCTTTCCCCTCCCCTCTCCCCTTTCTCCCTCCCTCTCCCTTTCCCCCCTCCTTCTTCCCCTTCCCCTCTTCCTCCTCCTCCTTCTCTTTCTCCTTTCCCCTTTCCCTTCCTCTTTTTCTTCTTTCTCTCTCTCTCCTCCCATACATCACCCACTTTCCCCATTGGGGACTTCCCTGGCCTTGGTCCTTGGGACCAATGAATTTTCCAACCTGAAAGCAGCTTCCCAATAAAACTGCTTTGAATCTAATCTAATCTAATTTAATCTAATTTTTCTTAAATTGGCTCATTTCTTTGTTGGTGGAGAAATAACCTATCATCCATCTCCTCTATAGGGGGGCACACAAAAACATTTAATATCTAAATAGCACTATCTTACTAAAGGAAAAATCAAGTTTACCAAATAACATTGTTGCATGCCTAAAATTTATATTATAAACAAATCTAATTGTGTCTTCAACAGTTTGTCAAAGGATTAAGTTAGTTTATGATCTAAGAGTATTTAAAAATATTTTAGCCATGAAAATTATAATAATTCTCATTCAGACTAGAAAATCAATCCAGTTAAGTTTTGTGATAGACTGGATATCTACTTCACCTAGAACCAGATACACCTCTGATAGGCCCCTATCGACCTGTGTTCTATAAAAATGTGTATTAGTGTCTTGTTTGTTACACTAAATCCAAGTACCACCAGGCTCTTTCCATGAAAAAGATTAGTAAGCAGAACAGACCAAAGACTGAACTTCTGAACTTCGTGAGGTTTTTAATCATTATTTACCTCTACCAATAAATAGACTTGCAATTTTACAGTTCTCTTCTTTTGGGAATTCAGATAATCCAATTCAGATAATCTCAATTTTCTAGAGATCAGAAAATATATTTTTTTGTTTCAATTTTGAGTTTAATTAATGAAATATAACATAAAAAACACAGTTTATATTAAATATCAGCTTTGGAAATGAGGAGAGTGCTGGCTCTCCCTTCCTGCTCACACTCTTCTCCCCTTCGCCTGAGATGTTGCACCTGGCCAGGCCAGAGATCTCTGTGGAAAGCCTCCGGTACACAGGCCCACAGTGGCTCATGCCTCTAAACCCAGAACAAATGACAGAAAGGTACCAAATGTGAATCCATTCTGGACACCATAGCAAGAATACATCTCAAAAAGGAAAGTGGATCTAAGTCTGAGGACCTGAGTTCTATTCTAAGTCCACAGGTCAAGGAGAGAACTCTTCACTACCAGTGACCACCACATGTCCATCCTGTTGCAAGTGCACATCTGTACACACACTCAAATACATAAATGAAATAAAAATTATTTTAAAAATGTAAAGTTCAGTCACAGTCACTACTTAAATATCTAAATTTCAAGCAGTTAAAAAAATAATATTTTATTTGAACATACCATGAAGGAGAACCAAGGATGTAAAGAGTTAATAAAATCTTTACAGTAACAATTTTACACTCATTGCCTCATTCAGTATGAAAAAGTGAGTATTAGCTGCCCTGGATATGAACCTCCTGAATGGAAGCATATAAGGAAATACAACATAATATCATGAAGCTGAAATATTACTTCCATAGAAACTGCAACAGAATTCCTCAGTAATAAAACTGGTTTTTGAAAAGTATATCTTTATAATCTCACTTAGAAACTATAAATTCATTTTGAAGGGCCAACTTCAGAATGACCTTTCCCCAAGAGTATAAGGGTATCAGAAGAAGAGAGTGGGTGTGGAACATGTTGTGATATGACAGAGTGAAGTATGCCTGCTTGCCAGGGCTTTTTAAAACTGGAGGAAAGTTTTAGTGTGCATGCAATTCTCGATTTCAATGAAACTTTTGCATAAATCGGCTCAGCTGAGTTTTTCAATGTAGATTAGTGGAAATCAATACAAGGTAGGTTGGGAAGATTCAAGATGATCACAGTATGAGCTGCTTGAGATTGGTGGGAAGTTATGGAGCCTTCCAGTCATGACGTGAGGAAGGCATGTGTGCCTACATGTAGGAATGCACAGGTGAAAGCTAGCAGACTTGTTGGCTAATGGCTGCAGATGAAAATAGCAGGACATTCTGATGGTGGCTGGATTAAAATAAATACAAACAGAACAAGTGATAGCCCTTGTGTCCACTGCTCAGAAAATGTGCCTGGAGGTCTGAAGACAAGGAATCACACTGTTCTTCCTTTGCCCTGACTCCTTTGGAAAAGGTCGTTCTTAACCTTGTCCTTCAAATTGAATTGAGAGCCTTCAAGTACGATCCATAATAGTAGCTGACATTTATCAAAAAATTGCTATATGCTGCAGTCATCAATCCCTTAGAAACAATAGGCTATTAAAACATCAGCCTGTGAGGTAGGCACTGCTTTAGTTTTCATTTTAAAGGTGAGGAATGAAAACTTATAAAAATTAATTAGCTTTGCCAAGGCCACACAACTGGAAAGCTATTGAAAGTATTTTCGTTTGTTTTTATTGGTGCGAGGGTGTGAAGCCTGGAAGTCTAACTACAAAATGAATATTCTTAGCGAACACATTTATTAATTGCATTTTCTGTGGATGACTAAGGTTTCAGAGACAGGAGGAGGGAAATTAGATCTGTTTAGAAATATATTTAGCATCTAAATCAAAGAACCGTTATCTGGTCTACAGAATAACTCCAATGTAAAGTTCACGGATGACTAAAGTGTCATATAATTTTAAAGAGGCAGTATGGCTCTATACATATTAAAAATTCTTTGTGTTAATGCTATGAGTGTTCCCCTAATGCCTGGTCATTAGTCTTTGATAGGAAATTCTATTATTCTATTTGGTTTCCTTTCCCACATTTGAATCAAGATGTCTATATTCTATCAGCACAGAATGAAAATGGATGGATAGTCTCTGTGGACACTGGTAAGGTCTCCTGTTTGTATCACTATATTCTATTCTTGGGTTGCTAGAATCCCCATGAACTCAGGATCTGAAAAACACCCCAAATGAAGGAGTTTTTAATATTTTTGCTTTTGTTGACCCAGTAACAGTTTCTTTCTTTGGTAAAGGTCATCAATTTCCTTTGGGAATATGCATGTTCTCTTTTGCTTTTGCTTATATAAATTATTATATAAAAATGTAGTCTTCTTTGAAGTAGACATATGGTTCATATCATATCTTATCCTTTGGACTATAGTGATTGGCTAAGATATGGGAAGAAGACACAAACTAAGTAGCACCCAACTCAGAAGTGATGGAGATGTGGGGTAGTGTCCATCTGCTGGAGTGGGGGCTCCAGAAGTAAGAATCAACTTAGAACTTCCAGAAGTCAGGGAAAGTGTCCACGATAAAATGAAGTCAGCTTAGAGAAAAGCAGGAGATAAGTGAGATGAGTATTATTACTTGACCCTTGCTTCCAGACATGCTTAGACTTCCCTTAGTCAGTCACCATGCCTTGGCGGTCACTTAATCCAGCTTCACAATGGGACAACCTCACTGACAGTCTGCTGACCCACTGTTCTTTGTGATTTGATAAAGCTGGGGAAAATGAAAAGAATCCGAAACACACTAAAATCTGAAAAAAAAATCACCCTTTGCATACATCACATGTGTACAGTAGAAGATGATTTACTTAGCTGGATGTGTTGGTGCGTGCCTACAAATCAAAGTACTCAGCAGGCCGAGGCAGGATGAATGGGAGTTGAAAGCCAAGCTCAACTATACAGCAAAATATTGTCCTGACCTAAAATCATTGTTTATTCAGACTATTGGAAATAATCTGCTCCAAACTAATGGTATCTGAAAAGTACAAACTTAACTCATTCCTTCAAATTTTCTGTCTGGATTCTTTTAGATTTTCTTTGCATTGCATACATTAGTAAAGTAGACCCAGAAAAAAAGAAAATTGGCGTTTTAATTATTGCAACTTAAATTCTTAAAATCTCTGTACCTCTCCAAATATCTACACAACAAGATAGATTTCTGGATGCTTCAGTTGCTTGAGGAAGGTCATATCAGTGTTCCTTGGCCTGGACCCTCACTGCATATCATATATCACAACAACCAGCTCTTTTATTAGTTGTGTTGTTTTTGAAACAGGGATGTTTTCACATTGAAAAACTAGAAAGTTCCATTTTATGCTTTTATTATTTACATGCCCATATTAATTACTATTATTTTCAATTATGTGAATGCTATGACAATTGTTTGAATGAAATATCTATTCCAAAGACAGTGAATAGATCACAAATCTCTGAGACTGTGTATTTCCTTGACCTGCTGCAATTCATGTGCATGCGCACGCACGCGCACACACACACACACACACACACACACACACACACACATGCTCTCTCTGCCTCTCTCCTCTTCTACCAGTTTCCTCCCCCCGCCCCCTTCCTTAATTGCTCTTAGCCAGAAGGAGCTGAAAACCACTAATGGAAAGGCTTTAGTTCCCTGCATAGTAACTAAGAAGACTCTTAATACCCCCAGGGGTCAGAAGGGACTAGATTCTCAGCAGGGTTCAAAGCTATGACATTGTCTCTTGCTAATTAAAGCCTTTTGTGGAAGAATTTCACATCTTCTACTAAATCCTCTTCATACTTCAAACTGGAAAAAAAAAAGGACATTTCAGTTCATCGGAGGAAGAACTCATTTTGCAGAACCCATCCAGTGTTCTACGTCCAGGTGACAGCATGAAAGGTGATTCATTCATCAGCGTGAACAAAGGACATTACTAAGAAAAGCAAGCAAAGTGTACCCACCCACTATCCCCTGAAGGCAATATTATGGCTCAAAGACAGGTAATGTGAGGATTACATTTTGCCAGTTTCCTTCCACACCCGTAGAGGGAAAAATTAAACCATAGCTGATGTTCCATATATTTCCAATAAGACTAATACATTTTAATCCCAACACAATGAAAGCTGCTTTAGTGTGCCGGTTTTTTTTTTCCTTCCTTCATCTATTTAAATAAACACACAGGGAAATATTCCTGGTCTATGCTTACCTCTGTGTGATTAACTGTTTTGACAAGAAAACTTAATTGTATGAATTTATTTGAGCACATATAAAATCGAGTAAATATGGGTCAATACAGCAAAATAAAATTTCCTAAGCATTTTATAATCTAGCATTTTTATAATCCTAACCATTTTTATAATCTACTTAAACTGTAGTTTTATTGATAATTAAAAGAGTGAAATATGCTCTGTGCAAAAATATCAGAAATATAACACTTGTTTTAAATTTAATTTTTATTGCAAAAAATATCAGCAATATATTTTGATTATATTCTTTCTCCTTCCACAAACTCCTCCCAGATTTTTAAGTTAATTTTTTAACAGTTTCACTACTCAAATGACAGCCACTGTTCCTATTTTTTACATACCCACACACACATCCAAATATTTTCAACTATCAGATTGCAATGAGTGCTTGCAAAATGAAAACTAATAGTTTCGCAGATCACACTTCTCTCAACAGAGGATAATGAATCTCCCAGGCAACTGGCACTTTTTATTTTATAAATTATGCTCAGAAAAATACTTAGAGACACCCATTGTGAACTGTGCTCTCTCGTTCACACTACCATGGTCAAAATTAGAAACATCTACTGAATATATTTTCTATAGCCAGGAAGGTAAAGTCTAGCCCTGTCCATGTTCTCATGTGGTGTTGCCTGCAGTCAACAGTAAACCCGCCAGTGTCAACCACACAACACTTTCCTCTTTCCCTACTTCCCCTACCCAATATCATTCGCTCTTTCTTTCACATTTGAAAGGACAGAATACAGCAGTGATATAGGTGGAAAGTCCATCTTGGCGAGTCCTCCCTTGGCTGCTGAAACTATACTTTTGGTTTTCTTTACTTCAGCACTATGATAACAATGCTCTCCCACAGAGTTCCATCTGTAGCCTTTTTTCTTTCTGGGTTTCTTTCTCTGAAGTCTTCCTCTTTTACTACTATCTATTCTTAAGTCTCTGAGTTACACTTTTTATTTTTTTATATATATATTTCTAATTAAAACATAAGAATGTCAGTTCTACTCTTCTATTCTTCCCTCTAACATATCCCTTCTTCCCGGTCCACTTGCCACACCCCTCTCCACACCCCCTCGCCACCTTTTGCTTTGGTTATTATTGTTATACACACACAGTCTCTCTCTGTCTCTCTGTCTCTGTCTCTGTCTCTCTCTCTCTCTCTACACACACACATACACACACACACCACACACACACACACACATGCATACACACACACACACACACACACATACACACACACACACACACACACACACACACACTACACATACATGGCCTGCCTAGCCCAATTTTGTTGTTATGTGCATGTGAGTTCAGAAATGACCACTCTGCATTAAATAACCAATCAGAGACTCATGCCAGGATGAGGTTAATTTTCTCTCATCAGTTATTGGTCTTGGGGTTAGACCCTATAAGATATCCCCTCCCCCTTTAAAAATTGTTTCCAAATATACCCAACCTCTCCTTCTCTATGTCCCTTTTCACCTTCCAAATTATTACTAATATACATAATTTATCTATTTCTTTCTAGGACTTGAGGCTCAGCTTGTTAAGTTTTTAGGGATACAATCTCTGGAAATGAGTTAGGAAACAAAAGAAAAAAAGTCATTTTAAAGTTGCTAGCACATTGGTCTTCCAGGAGCCTTCCTTTCCATATTTGGATAAATAGTACTTAGCAAAGAGCCCATACTTTGGAAAGCATCAAGAAAGTTTAGTTTAACTGAGTTGAATTTAGAAACATTTCTTTCCCTTGAGCAGCTACTCTTTGTTCATCTTTGAACTGTTAATGACTGGTGTCAACTGTGGGGAGTGAACAGTGAAGAGGACAGCCTACCTCAGCTATCTAATCTAGTTGACATGCACCAGTCATGTTTAATGTATTGCGAATTGCTTAAGTTCATTATCAATAGCAAGAGTTCCACATCTGGAGCTGGAGAGATGGCTCAGTGGTTAAGAGCACTCACTGACTGTTCTTCTAGAGGTCCTGAGTTCAATTCCCAGCAACCACATGGTAGCTCACAACCATCTGTAATATAATCTGGTGCCCTCTTCCAGCATGCACGGGTGCATAGAGCACTCATATACATAAAATACATTTTAAGAAAAAAGAGAGATGGACATCTTTCTTTACTTTTATATTTCATTATAAAGTAATTTTTCTTTTCGAAGCAAACTAATAAGAAAGAAAAGGAACCAAGCAGTTTGGGACAGTAGCATACTTACAGTGCTAACTGGGTTTTGACTTATTTGCATATTACTGAGACCATGTGAAACTGAAGGTGATTTTTGAGTGTTGGATAGCCAGTTTGTAGTAGCCACAACCATTCTGAAGACATTGCTGATAGAGGGCAGGAAGAGAGTCATCCAAGACTCCTACTTAGCCAGGCCTTTATTATCATCTGGCTGTTGGATTAAGGGAGGAGGTCTTTCAAGTCCCAAAGGAGGGGATGTGGTAATGAATGGCATAGATATTCGAAAGCAGAATCTAGACTTTGACTCTTGCCAAGTATGGGAGTCATAGGAAATCAATGTCTGTTTATAGCTATTTGAAGATGAGTTCCTTTGAAAGTATTTCCATGTCTTGTTATAACACGAATCTACATAACACAAACATTGTACTGAGGTTGGATAATATAAATTATAGACTTGGTGTTATCAGAATTTTTTTCTGCTAATTTGTCACTTGAGTACTTTGAACATCCCTTTCCCAGTTGGGAAATGGTAATCAGTGTAATCCTGTGTGCTGGTGATGTTCCTGTTAACAGTAGGGAAGAACATAGCTTTGAATGTACTTTAAAACCCAACGCCCCCAATAAAACATAAAAAATGGAACTTAAAATTATATATTATTTTTGCATCTATTTTGGTTTTTTATAAATGTTCTTTAACAATTGTTTATTGGTTGTATGTGTGTGGGAATGTGTATGTACTTCCATGTGAAGACCGGAGGACAACTTACAGGAATCAATTCTCTCCTTCCACTCCATGGGTTCTGGGAACTAAACTCAGGTTCTTAGGTTTGGCAGGAATTGCCTCTGCCCCTTGGGCCATATCATTGCCTCTAGCTTCTCAATAGGACCATTTGATAATGCAAGGAAACTAACATAATTCTATTTTGAATTCAGTCCCCAAAATAACATATCATGATTAATTTTTGTTTCTATTATGTATATAATAATGTTTATAATCAAAAGGAGTTCACTAAAAATATTTTTAATTCAGGTTTTGAGCAGGTCCTTTTCCAGGTCACTAGTCCTTTCCTAATTTTCAAGTTCAATAAGCCAGCAAAAAGTACAAAGTACCCAAGAACATCTGTGACAGCAGTGTACATATACTTTAGAAAGGTAGACTAAAGATGCACAGGACAACACATTGTACTAGACAAATGCATGGAGGATATTTAGAATTCCATAAGCTTCAGTGAAAGAGATATTTATCTGCATATGTGAATTTGTCTTTTCCCAGCTTTGGATTGACACTTTCCTAGAAGCACACACTAAGATTCTTTGTTAGTTTTTCTCCTACATATAGTGTGGAAGATTCCATGATCATGTTTCTTCCACAAGAACATATAACATCTGTATTATAATAAACATGAGGCACAAATTTCATAAACCACAATGCACACTGTGGTGAGAAGTATTGTTTAATGCCTGACTTAAGAGCCGCCAATTTTAGTTAAGACTTTACAGAGAGAGAAGTAGAGCAGCAGTTAAGAGCACTTGCTCTTTTTGCAGAGGAGCAGGGATTAGCTCACAGCATCCATATCAAGAGGTTCATAACTGCTTGCAACTCTAGTTCCATGGGGATTAACAGCTTCTCACCTCCACTGGCATCTGCATGCAGGTGATGTATGTGCTTACACTCAGGCACCCACATGAGTCAAATAAATAAACATATTCTTTAAGAAAGGACTAAATGTGTCTAGGAGGGAATAGAAGCTAGATTTTAAAATTCAAGCCATGTTATATATTATCCAGCATATGCTATATAAGAATAAACTGTATTTCATGCAAGTTTGAAATGTTTTTTAAAATAGTTTTATATTTTCGTGGAACTTTCTTCTTTGCTGACAAAATAGAGATGGGATAGTCTACGGTTGTGATGCTGAAATTAATTACCCACCTTAGCAAAAGAAAGTATATTTTCAAATGTCTTTGTTGGCTAATTTTATGCTACATGTGTTCAGAAGAAAGAAAGTGTGTAGACTCCTTTGATTCCTTTGAAGACTCACAGTGTATCACACTATCTTTGACATGTAGTCATTATGTCGCTTATGAAAGTCTCTTTAGTTTCAATGGGAGATGTCCAAGAGATTTCATAGTAAGGTATCAATGCTTTTTCTGAAGGGAATTGCCTCAAAAGCATGCAATTTACTAACCCCTAGAGACATTTCATTCTGTAAATAGCTTCAAGATAGCTCTTCTTATGTTAATTGCAGCTGAGACTGGACTTAAGCACATCTGTAAAAACTGTAAAATTACCTCAAAACTTTCCTTTTTACAAAGGCACCTTCATTTGATCAATTTAAGTACCTTTGTAGTACTATCCATTAAGAGGATCTCCTTCAACACTGAATCAAGTTTTGAGAATCTATATTACACAAATGACAGAAAACACCAGAACATAAATACAAACAAGGCATTTTCAATTCTTTCTCCAGTTTGCACATCCCTTTGATAGGTCTATTTATTACTTTCATGTATAGACTTACACACTGAATAAGAGAATAAGTCAAAAGTTACTCAAAAATATTTTGAGCTTTAAGAATCCAAACTTTGTAAAGAGAAATTGAACATTATTAACCTAATGAAATTATCCCAAGAAATGATTAAGAACACAAACCAGATCAGAAAGAATCTAGAGAAAAAAGTCTTTAAAAGAAGATATCTATCCAAGCTGACAGGTAGTTGAGTCTTCATCTGTGACACAGTCGGTGCGGGGGTCACAGCAGTGGGAAAGATAAGCTGTATTGTGCCCTGTACACCAACTTTAGCACTTCTCTCTCTCTCTCTCTCTCTCTCTCTCTCTCTCTCTCTCTCTCTCTCTCTCTCTCTCTCTCACACACACACACACACACACACACACACACACACACACACACATACACACACACACATGCACGCACGCATGTACACACACACACACAAATGCATGCATGCACACACACACACACACACACACACACACACACACACACACACACACACGGAGAGAGACCTAAAAAAAATAAAATAAAATAAAAACCCAAAGACATCTTATTCCAAAGAGTCAAATTCTGGATTGCAACTAGAGTGGAGATTCAAGGCCATAAGTCTATCCTGATGGAAGCAGGCTTTCCTATGTCATTAATCTTTCATCTCAAGACAACCTTTCTTTTGCTGATTTTTTTCTTCCCTTTTTGTCCTTGTAGATGTTGAAAGGGCTTTTAGGTCAGATGCGAATGCACATGCATTACCGCTGACAGGCCTGTCAGTCTTCTCCTGTTTAAAATGCTCTTCGGCACTTAGCACATTGAGACTCATAATCATGCCCGTTCACCTTAAATTATAAATTCTTTAATGGCTCTTATTGGCCTATCTGAAGAGGACTACTGCCATGAAAACTGAACTCCCTGCTTTAGACTTTGAGCAAAGAGGTCTGTAACAAAAGGCATTAAAATCTATTATAAGGAAGATTTTTTTCCTCTCTAGGAAATAGTCTCATGAAGGAAAAGCATCCACAGAGACCACACTGAAGTGATTGCATGCATTTCTCAAGTTCTGTTGTACATATCTGTCTCCTAAACAGCTTCCATGGATCTAAAACAGTTGTCTGGCACAGTAAATCTCTGCAAACTGTGCCGTGGAAGTAAATGGTGGTGATTTATATTTACACTAGAAATCTCTCTCTCTCTTTCTCTTTTGTTGTAATGGAGGGAGAGCTGAAACTATTTCTATAGTTCTTAAAAACAGCCATGGAATTGCAAGTCACGACATAGCAGTTATTTACATAAATCTTTTCTTGTTATTTCCTTCCTTCTTATCTTGCTAATATTTATTTTGACTGCTTCACACAGTGACTTTGACTTCATCCAGGATGCGAGCAGGGCGAGGGAACAGTGCCACCCAGGTAGTTCTTAAAAACAAACCTCTCCAGTGTTTGATGTTCTTCTCTCAGTATTTCTCATTTGTACATTATCAAATGGTGTTTCATTTCTGTACTTGGAGCTGTGAATGCTTTTCAAGGAAGATTGTTGGTATTCACTAGACAAATGGTGTGTGTGAGTATTTTATCACATTTTCCAAATATCCTTGTCTTTACAGTTATGTTTGATGATCTGGCTTGGATTAGTAACTTGGAACTTACCTAGAATAAGGAATATTTTCACAAAGAAATAGGAAAAACTGCAGAGTCATTTCCTCCAGATATTCATAAAGGCCAAACTTGCTTCAAGTTGAATTAGTGTGGAAAATTTGTTCTGAGTTAATACTTTATTGATTTTGAGGGAAAATGGGCATCTTTGGGGTTATACATGAGTGGCTCTCCAGAAATGATCTCAGGACCAGTGCTACAAGAGAAATTGTCAGAAGTTCAGACTCTCAAGTCCCACACAGACCAACTGACCCAGAAATTCTTAGAGAGGAAACATAGCAACCTATGTTTCAACAGCCTTTATATCCTCTGATGCTCACTACCATTCAGAGCCAGTGGCAAAAGAAAAAGACATTACCCATTGTATCAACGCTCTGAATAATTTGAAGCAATAATACCACAAATGGGAGTAAAACTAAATAGTCAGTCACAGTTTTTATTTGAGTATCGTGGAGATGTTAAGTTAAATTTAAAAGTACAGTTTTAAAAACAGATACTGATTTGTACAAAAGACTTTCTTTAATGTTACTTGAAATACTTTCACTTGCTTAAAGTTTATATAAAGAAAGTGATTATAGCTTGCGGATATCAACGTAAGTCATGTATGTACTAAGGGTTTGAATTTCTGTTTAATATTTTTATATAGTTGCCTTACTCTGTTGGCTATCACTGTCAGCTACCCAAGCTATGTAGATTAAAAGTTAAAGTAGACTTTACCTACATATAGAGCCATCCTATTTAAATTAGTGTTTCTATAGAAACTATTCATGTTCTACAAAAATTCCAGAATTTGCTATGTAAGAAAAGCAAAGAAATATGTGAGAAATATCCTAGTTTTAAAATGACATAAAAGAGAAGATTTTGGATGCTGCTTTATAAGTAAGTCAATATGAGATCCAGAGTTCCTGGAAGAGGGTTTGAGGCCTTGAATATATAAGGGGAATTGATGATTACGGTAAATGAATGTAGATAGCATCCAGAAACTAATACTAAGGAGCGTCCAACTGTCCTTTCTATGGAAACAAAGATCTCCACTCTTCCCTTTACTCCTGGAGGCAGGTTATTGGTTCCATGTTTCTCACACCTGAGAAGTGGCCAGCAACTCCTTTTCCAGTCCTGGGGCCACAGTGCTCCTTGCTAGTTCAATAGAAGGAATCATAATCAGAAGTCAGAAGAACTGAACTCTGTCCTCTATCTTTATCTTTAAAACACTGAGAGAATAATCAATAACCACTCCCCACCTCTGTCTCTTCTTGTGAATTTTAATTGGTCTTCTAATCTATCAAGTGAAAGGATTCTACTAAATATGCCCAACAGAAGCCGTTCTCAATGCCAGCTCAGTCATTCTCTGTTTTCTTTTCCCTTTGTCTATTTCAGGAAAATTATTTCTTAGTTTAAATATAAGTTATCATTATTTTCAGAAAAAGATGATTTTTGCTGAATCCTACTTTTACTTACTCTCATTTATTCTTTCTTGTGAAAAAAAAACTACACATTGATTGGCTAGGATTAGATGTTAAACTTTTCAGTTATGAATCATAGAAAAGTCTCAGTTCACATTCATGGCTTTGACATTATTAGCACTGAACTTTAACCTCCAATCAACTTAGCTTGGGAACCACACAGACCTACCAGTCCAGGATAAGAAAAAAGTTCCATGGTTACCAAGCAAGTTGCATTTATTGCATATATTCATTAGAATACAGTTTTTCAACTCTCAGTTTTCCCAAGTATATGACAAGCACTATGATTTCATTTTCCAAGTACTTGTAAGCTGTTTTCTGGGTAATATAGTTGTGCCATATAGGTTAGATTCTTGTCTTTAAAAGAAGTCCCACATTTAAGAGTTAAATTGAAACTTAATGTACAGAAAATGTATGCACATAAACCATATTGAAATCCAAATGTAAGTATCTTATGCTTATACCTAGAAGAAATTAATCTAAAGGGCAAAACATCACCACCTCTTCTCTTTGTCCCCTTCTTGATCAAATTCAAACCAGTGAGAAAGCAGTACAATAACATTAAAGTAGTATGGTTAGAATTTCCACAGTCGTTGTTTTCATGCCCTGTGGAATTTCCCAAATATTAATGCATTCCACTCTGTAAGTGGTACTAGTCACTGAGATGTAGTTTACACAACATAAAATAAACTAATGATGAGAGAACTCCATTAATTACTTTCTTTTCTTTTTCTTCTCTTCTGTGATAGTCATCATATCAGTGATAAATAAGAAATAAATTAATGTGAGAGGGGAATTGGGCCACAGGTAGAATGAAAAGCTGAGCCACAGTCTCTCTATGTTTAAAATACACATCCACAGAAACCTTTGTGACCTACCTAAGGAACAGGTGTCCTACCTGCTTCTGTGTTCCTTTCTACATACACGCAACACCAGTGGCTCTTTCAACTCTCACCAGAGAAGCTTCTATGTTCAGTAGACAGTGATTAATACAAAGAGCCACAACTGGCAGAAGTATAGAAAATAAGAGACTACTGAATACTCAGCGCTAAAGGGAGCAGGTACACTGGAGCTGTGCTTCCAAGGCCCAGAGATCACTGTAGAAGCGGGGGTGCAGCTAGAAGCCTGAATGTCAGTATATTTACATTGGTGCTTAGTAAATTCATCATGACTTAAGATATCTGCAAAACTAATAACAGGAAGCTTCCCTCTTAACAGAATCATACATACTAATGTACGCATAACTTATTCTGAAAAATATGTTTTACAGAATTAAATTTTTAATCAAAATTTTTGACATTTTCTCAAAGATGTTTTAATTAATGTCTTAATTAATAATCCAAAAGCCACTGAACTCAAATCTAAGGAATGCCCACAAACTATAAGTTATGGCCATATGCTCTGAGTTTTGATGCTCTTTCTATGTGATGTTATAGAAATAATTTGAAGTGTGTATATGAGCAATAGATTGAAACAGCAACATGAGCTGTAAGATATTGATATTTCATTCATCCAAATTCCTATGAGATGTTCCAGTTTCTCCAATAAACCTGGCTTCACACGTTCCTGTGAGGTGGGCTGGTATACCTGACAGAGTAAGTAAATCCTCTTAGAAGTTGCAGTTACGGAAGGAATTGCCTGGTTAATTTTTTGAGAGGAAATGTATCCTCTTGAGCTTCTTGTACCACAAACGCAAGGTTCTCCCTGCACGCCTGGGGCTGCAAGGTGGGAGCATCTGGAACTCATTGCCAAGCAACTGCACAGCCTCCTTGGGTAAACACTGCCCTTCTTTCCTTCATCTTTTTTTCCTCTGCTCTTCAATTTAGAACACTAGCAAAAAATTGAATTTTGATAATCAAAATATTTAACAGACAAATGCATATCAAAAATTTCTCCCACCCCATAAAGCATAAATGACCAAATAATCCCCTGAACATGATACTTGTTATCTGACTACTGTGGAGGATTTCGTTCTGCAGTAGCTATCACATATTGATAAAGATGTTTCCAGCACAATAGATGACAGGGAATTCAGTCAAGCTTGAAGGGAAATATGGCCATGTTTTTATACTTGTGGCCTCGGCACTTAAGGAAATTATTGAATTCAGAGAGCACTGTCATGTGGTGGTTTTCTTTTTGAGGAAAAACATATGCACATCCAAAGAAATACCAAGATTTTCCAACTGCTATTAATTGACAAAGAGCTATTGTGTGTTTTTTGAAATGGCTGTGGTCATATTTTACCTTCAGATGTACTCTTGTGGGGTTGGGGAATCTGTGCTTGTTTTGATCAGACAATCTTTTCTGTGTTTTAAACTTTGTTCATATTCACAAACTGAAAATATTTCTGTTTTATGTAAAATGTAAGATAACTGTGTGGATTAAAAATCACTTAGTGCAGGCTAGGGAGATGGTTCAGAGGTTGAAAGCACTGACTGCTCTTCCTGAGTTCTTAGTTCCTGAGGTCCTCAGTTCAATTCCCAGGAAATACATGGTAGCTCACAACCATCTGTAATGAGATTCAATGCCCTCTTCTGGTGTGCCTGAAGATAGCTATACTGTACTCATATATTTAATATAAAATAAATAATTCTGTTTTAAAAATCATTTAGTACTTAGTAACAAATTTAAATGTACCATTTTACTGAAAATATGTAGATATTATTCTGAATGGATCTGATTATTTTTCTAATTGTGAATCAAATTACAATTGATAATTATTTAACACAAAATAAAGATGACTGGATGCACTAAGACCTCAGAAAATGGAAAAATTTCCCATTCTCATGGATTGGCAGGATTAATATAGATAAAATGGCCATTTTACCAAAAGCAATATACAGATTCAATGCAATACCCATCAAATTCTCAACTCAGTTCTTCATAGAGTTAGAAAGAGCAATTCTCAAATTCATCTGGAATAACAACAACAAAAAAAAGAATAGCTGAAACTATTTTCAACATCAAAAGAAATTCTGGGGGAATCAGTATCCCTAACCTTAAGCAATACTACAAAGCAATAGTTTTAAAAACTGCATGGTATTGGTATAGTGACAGGCAGGCAGATCAATGGAATAGGATTGAAGATCCAGAAATGAACCCACACACCTATGGCCACTTGATCCTTGACAAAGGAGCTGAAAACATCCAGTGGAAAAAAGATAGCCTTTTCAACAAATGGTGCTGGTTCAACTGGAGGTAAGCATGCAGAAGAATTCGAATTGATCCATCTTTATCTCCTTGTACTAAGCTCAACTCCAAATGGATCAAGGACCTCCACATAAAACCAGATACTCTGAAGCTAATAGAAAAGAAACTGGGGAAGACCCTTGAGGACATGGGTACAGGAGGAAATTTCCTGAACAGGACACCAATAGCTTATGCTCTAAGATCAAGAATTGACAAATGGGACCTCATAAAATTACAAAGTTTCTGTAGGGCAAAGGGCACCATCAAAAGGACAAATCGGCAACCAACAAATTGGGAAAAGATCTTCACCAACCCTACATCAGATAGAGGGCTAAAATACAATATATATAAAGAACTCAAGATGTTAGACCCCAGAAAACCAAATAACCCTATTTAAAAATGGGGTACAGAGATAAGCAAAGAATTTTCACCCGAAGAACTTTGGATGGCTGAGAAGCATCTTAAAAAAAATGCTCAACTTCATTAGTCATTAGGGAAATGCAAATCAAAACAACCCTGAGATTTCACCTTATACCAGTCAGAATGGCTAAGATTAAAAATTCAGGAGACAGCAGGTGTTGGTGAGGATGTGGAGAAAGAGGAACACTCCTCCACTGCTGGTGGAATTACAAGATGGTACAACGACTCTGGAAATCAGTCTGGCGGTTCCTCAGAAAACTGGGCACATCACTTCCAGAGGATCCTGCTATACCACTCCTGGGCATATACCCAGAGGATTCCCCAGCAGGTAATAAGGATATGTGCTCCACTATGTTTATAGCAGCCCTATTTATAATAGCCAGAAGCTAGAAAGAACCCAGGTATCCCTGAACAGAAGAGTGGATGCAAATAATGTGGTATATATACACAATGGAGTACTATTCAGCCATTAGAAACAATGAATTCATGAAATTCTTAGACAAATGGATGGAGCTGGAGAACATCATACTAAGTGAGGTAACCCAGTCTCAAAAGATCAATCATGGTATGCACTCACTAATAAGTGGATATTAGCCTAGGAAATTGGAGTACCCAAAACATAATCCACACATCAAATGAGGTACAAGAAGAACGGAGGAGTGGCCCCTAGTTCTGGAAAGACTCAGTGAAGCAGTATAGGGCAAAACCAGAACAGAGAAGTGGGAAGGGGTGGATGAGGGAAAAGGGGGGAGGTAAGAAGGCTTATGGGACTTTCAGCGAGTGGGGGGCCAGAAAAGAGGAAATCATTTGAAATGTAAATAAAAATATATCGAATAAAAAATAAATAAAAGGAGGTATTGAAGACCCTTATCACCTCTTCTGAAAAAAAAAATGGTTGCAATGTGAAATTGAACAGTTAATTGAAGTAGTTTCCCTAAAGTTTTTGGAAGAAATTTTAGAGCTAAAATATAATCTGGATAAATTGACTTAATTATATGCAGAATATTAAGCACAACAGATATGAAACACACAATTTTCTCAACAGCAAATAGAACCTTCACCAAAGTCAATCACATAGTAGGGTATAATTCAAGTCTCAACAAATACAGGAGAGAGAACGTGAGATAGAAGGAGAGGGAGGGGGAAGGGAGTGAAAGTTTCTTGTCTTTTATCATACCATACTGCAGCACAACTATAAATCAACAATAAAATAATCCATGGAAATAACAAAAATGTATGGACTTTAAATAACACATATTTAAATGGACATTGGTTCATCTAATAAATCACAGACGTAATTAAAACTCAACTAGAGACATGAAAATGGAAATTCATTCTATGAGAACCTCTGAGATCCAGTCACGAAAGTTCTTATGCCTATGGCATTAAGAACTAATGTTAATCTGGGAGATATCAAATAAACAACCTAATGATGCAATTTAAGGATTACAAAGGCAAAATAAATTAATTTCAAATACATTTGACATAAAACATAATAAAGATTAGGAATAACTTTAAGAATAAATGAAGGATACATGAAAACAACCAACCCATTAGTTGTTTCATTGAAAAATAATAATATATGTAGACTCTGAGCTAATCTGAGGAAAGAAAGAGGGAGATTGAAATTAATAAAATTATTGACAAAATGGGTGCAATTACAATTGATCTCAATGAAATTTAGAGCATCATTAGAAATTACTATGAAAGCTTATACTCTAAAAATATGGATAACCCAGAAGATATTTAAGAATTTCTATTATAATATTCAAGCATATTATCTACCCCAAATAATCCCTAAAAATGTAAATAACTTAAACAGACAGAGACGTTCAGAACAATGAGATTGAATCTGTCATTGAATGCCTCCACCCAAAGAAACTGCAGGTTCACTGCGAGTTCTAACAAGCTTTAAAGGAAGACTTCATGCCAATTCTTTCCAACCTATCTTACAACATAGAACACACATCAAATTCATTCTATGAAGTCATTATCACTTTCATGCTAAAACCAAATAAAGATCTTAAACAAGAGGAGAAAGATGAAGGAAGAAAAGAAAGAACTATAATAAGTGTTATACAAATATTAACAAATCCCAAGATAGAAACCACATAAATATTTTGATTTATGCTAGAAACCCAGATGATAAAATTTACCATGCCTTCATGATAAAACTTCTATCTATTCATAGAGATTTCAGGACTGGATGGAACATACCTCAAGCTAATAAAATCTGTATAAATCTATAAATTTATAAACCATAAATTTATAGCTAACATTCTATCAAATGAAGACATATTGAGAGCATTTTCTCTAAAATCGGGAATGAAACAGAATCCACTCCCCTTTCCTCTCTCTCTTAAGATTATATATATATATATATATACCCCATTTTTAATAGAGTTGTTTGTATATTTTGGATATTAACCCTCTATTGGATGTAGGGTTGGTAAACATATTTTCTCATCTTGTAGGCTGGCATTTTGTCCTGTTGACACAGTCCTTTGCCTTACAGAAGCTTTCCAAATTCATGAGTTCACATTTCTCAATTGTTGATCTTAGAGCCTGAGCCATCAGTGTTCTGTTTATGAAAATTTTTTCTCTGTGAAGAATTGAGTTGGAATTTTGATGGGAATTGCACTGAATCTGTAGATTGCCTTTGGTAAGAAGGCCATTTTTACTGTGTTTAAGTCTTGAGGATATATGTGCATGGGAGATCTTCCCATGTTCTGAATTCTTTGATTTCATTCTTCAATGACTTGAAGTTCTTGTCATACAGATCTTTTACATCCTTGGTTAGAGTTACACCAAGTTATTTTATATTATTTGTGACTATGTGAAGGGTGTTGTTTCCATAATTTCTTTCTCAGCCTGTTTATTCTTTGTGTAGCAGAAGACTACTGATTTATTTGAGTTAATTTTATATCCAGCCAGTTTGTTGGAGTTGTTTATCAACTGGAGAAGTTCTCTGGTAGAATTTTTTTTGGTCTTTTATGTATACTATCATATTATTCCCAAATAGTGACTTCTTCCTTTGCAATTTGTATCCCTTTGATCTCCTTTTGTTGTCTAACTGCTCTAGATAGAACTTCAAGTACTATATTGAATAACCAGGGAGAGAGTGGGCAGCCTTGTCTTGTCCCTGATTTTAGTGGGATTGCTTCAAGTTTCTGTCCATTTAGTTTGATGTTGGCTATTGGTTTGCTGTACATTGCTTTTATTCTGTTTAGGTATATGCCTTGAATTCCTTATTTTTCCAAAACTTTTAACACGTTGGGGTGTTGCATTTTGCCAAAGACTTTTTCACCATCTCATGAAATGATCCTATGGTTTTTTTCTTTGAGTTTGTTTATGTAGTAGATTATATTGATGGATTTCTGTATATTGTACATCCCTGTGATAAAACTACTTGATCATGGTGAATGATTATTTTGCTTTGTTCTTGGATTCAGTTTTTGATAATCATATAGGGCATTTTTGCGTTGATATTTATAAAGGAAATTGGTCTGAAGGACCAAAGAAAAGAAAGTTCTCTTTCTTTGTTGGTACTTTGTGTGGTTTAGGTGTCAGTGAAACTGTAGCTTCATTGAATAAATTAGGTAGTTTCCTTCTGTTTTTTGGAGTAGTTTGAGAAGAATTGGTATTAGGTCTTCTTTGAAGGTCTGATAGAATTCTGCACAAAAACCATGTGGTCCTAGGCTTGTTTTGGTTGGGAAAGTTTTGATGACTGCTTCTATTTCCTTAGGGGTTATGGGACTGTTAAGATGGTTTATCTGATGCTGATAATCAGGTACCTGGCATCTGTCTAGAAAATCATCCATTTCACCTAGATTTTTCCAGTTTTGATCAGTATTTGCTCCTACTTTGTAGTAGAAGCTGATGACTGTTTTTGAACCTCTTCAGTTTTGGTTGTTATGTCTCCCTTTTTAATTCTGATGCTGTTAATTTGGGTACTGTCTTTGCACCCTTTAGTTAGTTTGCCTAAGGAATTATCTATCTTGTTGATTTTCTCAAAGTACCATCTCAGAGTTTTGTTGATTCTTTGTGTAGTTCTCTTTTGCTTCTACTTGGTAGATTTCAGCCCTGAGTTTGATTATTTCCACCCATATTCTCTTCTTGGGTGTATTTGCTTGTTTTTTGTTCTAGAGTATTCAGATATTCTGCTAAGCTTCGAGTGTCAAATCTCTCCAATTTCTTTATGAAGGCACACAAAGTTATGAGTTTTCTTTCCTCTTAGTACTGCTTTCATTGTGTGTGTCCCATAAGTTTGGGTATGCTATGCCTTCATTTTTGTTAAATTCTAGAAAGTCTTTCATTTCTTTATTTCTTCCTTGACCAAGTTATCATTGAATAGAGCATTGTTCAGCTTCCATGTGTATGTGGGCTTTCTGTCGTTTTTTGTTGTTATTGAATCCTTAATCCTTAATCCATAGTGATTTGATAGAATGCATGGGATTATTTCAATCTTCTTTTATCAGTTAATACTTGCTTTCTGTCTAATTATATGCTCAATTTTGGAGAAGGTATCATGAGGTGATGTGAAGAAGGTATATTCTTTTGTTTTTGGGTGAAATGTTCTATAGATATCTGTTAAATCTAATTGATTCATTACTTCAATTCAATTCACTGTGTCTTTGTTTAGTTTCTGTTTCCATGATCTGTCCATTGGTGAGAGTGGGATGTTGAAGTCTCTCATTTTTATTGTGTGGGTCTGGGTATGTTGCACCTTCATTTTCATTAAACTCTAGAAAGTCTTTAATTTCTGAAGTATATATGAGTCATTTATTTCTGTTGGCTTCTGCTGCCCAGATTTGACTCCTGATTATTGAGTCTACCTCTTCAGCTACTTCTTCCCTTTGGGTGTTCTAACCATTTGCCTCTCCTCATCTCACCACTTAATTTTTTGATGGAAGAAGCAAAAAGTACTAAAAAAAAGCTCATTCAACAAATGACCTTTACAAAACAGTATTTTTACCTGCAAAAGTTGGGATTTGATTCTTATCTTTCACCTTGTACAAAAATCAATTTAAAATGGATCACAGACTTTAATTTATAACTCAAAGCATTGAAACTTTTAGAAGAAAACACAAAGGGCACTCTCTAGGAAATGGGAGTAGGCAATATTTATTTAAATTGATATTTAGTATCAATAAACTCTCCCATCTAGTTCTCATTACCCGCTTTCAAATTTATGACCTCTTTTCTCATTAATTATTAGAACTCATACATGTATGCATACATATGTACACATACCTATATATTCCTAAATAAATGAGACAACCTTCTCAGTCTGTATGATATTACTTGTATGCATATTAACACTCTTAAAAGTATGTAGTAGCCATTTCTAGTCCCTATTTTAAAAAACCAAACAAACAAATCAATTAAATATTAATATTTAAATAGAATATCAATAGCACAGGGACAAACCTTAAGTATCAATACATGAGATTACATGAAAATAAAATGGGCTTATACAGTAAAGAAAATACTAAGTAGTATTAACAGACAAAACATTCATCAATTATATGTCAGACATGGGGCTACCATCCAGAATTTACAAACAATTGCAGAAATTATATATAAACAAATAGATCAAATGGAAATGGAAATGAACTGAATAGACATATTTGTTTGGTTTGTGTCCAAGTGTTTGGGTCTGAGTTATATAAACTTGAAAGTTCCCAATTCACCCAGCACAGAAAGCTCAAGAAGAAGGAGGACTTAAGTGAGGTGCTATGGTTCCTCTGAGAAAGGGAACATAATACTCACAGGAGTAATAGGGGAGGCAATGTGTGGAGCAGAGACTGAAGTAAAAGCCACCCAGTGACTGCCCTACCTGGGGATTCACCCTATAAGCAGTCACCAACCCCCCCCCCCCCCGACACTAAGATAAGAAGCATGTACCAAAAGGAGCATGCATTGGCTGTCTCCAGAGGGGCCCTGCCAGAGCTCTACAAATACAGAGGCAGAAACTAGCAACCAACTATTGGATTGGGCTTGGGGTCCCCAGCGGAGGATATGGAGGGTGGTCCAGAGGAGCTGAAGGGGTTTATAGCCCCATGGGAAGAACAATGACTTCAGTCACCCAGATACCCCAATATTCCCAGGGACTGAACCATAAACCAAGGAGTACACATGGTTCCAGCCAAAAATGTGGCAGAGGAATGCCTTGTTGGGCATCAGTGAGAGGAGTGGTCTTTGGTCAGGGAAAGGCTCAATAGAGGCCCCAACAAAGGGAAATGGACTGGGGTGGGGGGAGGTGGGAATGTGTCTGGTAGAGGGGCATATACATGGAGGCAGGGGGTAGGAGGAGGGGTTGGGAATCTTTGGGGAGGGGGCTTTTGGGGGAGAAATTGGAAAAGGTTTTATCATTGGCGATGTAAAAAAAAAAGAAAGAAAGAAAAAAGTAATTAAATTAATTTAAAAAAAAAAGAAAAAAGAAAGTTCCCAGTTGGTTTTATCCATTGTTTCTGAGAGAAAATAAATAGGTAGGTATAGAGAAAGGAGGAAAGGGAGGGAGAGAAGAGGAGGAGAGGGAGGTTGGAGAAGGGTTAGATGGGGGAGGGGTAGATAGGGAGGAAGACACGGGGAAATGGGAAATGGGGAGGGAAGGAGGGAAGAATAGAGGGAGATGGGAGAGAAAGAAAGACAGAGACAGAGAGACAGAGACAGAGAGAGAGAAAGAGAGAGAGAGAGAGAGAGAGAGAGAGAGAATCTGATTGTGAGAAAACAAAGAAAGTGCTCTTCCTAATAACATTTGGGCCTCTGGTTATAGACCTTCCTTTGACAAGGGGGCCACTATCCCCTTGGGCTTTATGGATCTTCTCTGATCAGTATAAGTAACTTATTCTTTGCTTAAGCTATAACAATGGAGTTCACTACTTACAGCCAATGAATGAAAGCATACATACTATATGTAGATGTGCATAACAAGGGATCCTCCCAAATGTTAATGTAACTACTCTGGGCCCTTCATCTGCTGGTGTCTAGAAAAGTCTAGGTTACATAGCACTAAACAGCATAAAAACAGAAACAGAGCTTGTTGCCACATCTGCATTGTTAAGAATGAACACATTCTCAGTTGTTTTTAATCATATTTGAGACTAAAAGAGTTTTTTGGGGGAATCCTCACGCAGGGGACTCTGAAGTGTACTAAAAACAAACAGGCTGCCAAGCATCCAGGTTATTAGAGTGCTTGTCCTCACATGGGTTTCCCCAGCTGGGACCTGGCTTTATGTGGGTTCTTAGGAGGATCAAACAAAGATTTCCTTCTACTGAGTCCAAGCCTTACTTCACTATAAGAAATAATAATGACAATAACAAATGTAAGTCATAGAAATCAAGTCTCTCAGGAAATTTACTGGTCTCTGTATTTCTTAAAGTTTTTAGTCACCTTGACCACACAAAAAGCTTTGAGTCAGAATTCTTCTACAAGGTCATAGAGTGTGCATGAATAAGATGGGCTGCTTTGAATGAATGCAACCTTGCTTAGGAGGACTAGAGCCGACTTAATTTGGTTTTTGCCAGAGATAGTGATTGATTTAGGGAATCTGGATGAAAGTTTCTTTAGTGCTCTTAGAGTTTTCTTCATAGGGACAAAAAATTGGTATTTAGATATTTGGCCTCTTTTTTTAGTGGAGAGAAAAATCATAGCTAATTATAATTTTAGCCTAAATTACAGTCTGGATGATTTTCCCACTTTATCCCATGAAATCTAGCCTTTTCCCCCCTCTTGTTCCCTTGCTAATCCACCCATCATAAAAGTACAAGATGGCTATCTTAAAAGAGAAATTATTCAGAAAAGAATAAACTTGAGACTTTAATGTTCCATATCCACTGTCATCACCAGGATGTCCCCCTTTTAAAGCAAAGCAAAGTCATCAGCTCTTGTGTTCTGTTTGTAAACTAATGCCTTTATTAGTATGTATGGGTAGTCAGTGACTGGCTTTATGAAATGACATAGCTATGCATATTTGCTGAATAAATACTGCAGAATAGTTGGCATTGCACACATCCAATCTAGAAAAGGTGATAAATAAATATGTGTCTTTGAGCTCCTAGTGATATTTCATGTATATTTGAAATTTTATTCTAAATTGTGATTAATGATCACATCTTGCAGGCTTAGTATTGCCAAGAAGTCTTACAAGTTTTGTATACTTAATTTTATTCACATATTTTAAAGGTAGCAATAAAAACACAACATATAGTAAAGTTTGAAAAAGCATGAAAGATTATCCAGTATTTTTTCAAGTCTTGCCTACTTCTCAGTGATTTTGTGACATTATGTTTAAGTTTAAAATGACTGTGAGAAAGAGAAGTATAAAACAAGAATTCTTCTAACCTGTAAGCCTCACTTGCCCAAGGGCAGGTAACATCTTGGATTGCTGAGGGCTGCTCTTGTAATTGTCTAGTTTTGTATGAACTGCAAGTTTTCTTTTCTGTAAACAAGGTTGCTTGCCTCTGACTGCATATAGGTGAGATGTGTGTCTGGTCACACATAGGCAGGAAGTATGTCAATATGTGTGCTTGCTCTTGATTGCTTAAAGGAAGGAAGTATGCAGCCATGTAAGTTTTCCTTTATAAAACTAATGTAATTTGGAGTTGGTGCTCATGGGTATCCTATGCCAGTATCTGAATAAAAGCTCTTCACTGTTAAAATGTATTCATGGTCAAACTGGTGAATCTCTGAATGACCCCAGAATCATAACTATTTGCTATTTGTGACCCTTTAATTTCTAATTGCTTCTCTATGACCTGATTTCAACTACCATAATAACCTTCTCAATTGTCTGATAAAGGTATGTAGTGAATATTTGTTATTGATACCCATTCATTAAATGCCTGCTGATGTCTTAGCAGATAAAGACAGGAATAAATTAACTGTCAGAATTATTCCTTTAGATAATTAAACTTTAACCGGATTTCCTATGATAGAATCTTACAGCACCTCTAGCACCTTCTCTTTTCTGAATTATAACATGTGCAGTAAATGCTTAAAAGTAGAGATAATCCTAGCTCTCTACTGTTCTATCAGAGAGACAATCTCTTTCGTGGCAGATTCTAAGATTCCTGAATATGAAACCCTTACCATCATCAGAGAAGACAGAAGTTAAACAACTCCTAAACAAGGAACACTCTTTTTTTCTCTTTAAATATAGGCCCCAGGCAAGTTCTTTCAGCATCTGTATTTTCTTTAAGGAAGAGGTGAAGGGCCAACAAACTAGCTTCTAACAAGTTGACCCTAACTATTAAGGTGACCAGTCTCAAGGATAAGTACAGGGTTCTCAGTGTCTAAATGTGACTTGTTTGTTGTTAATATTTTGAAGCTCACTTAATAAATTTTATATGTGTATATGTATATGTATATTTAGAATACGTATACAGAGATAACATATATATGCAAGGTAAATTCAAACATATGTGTATATATATATATATATATATATATATATATATATATATATATATATATATATTCATCCTCTTGGTTCTGTTCCTCTTGAGAATTCTGGCCAAAACAGTATTATTTCTATACTCTCTATAGTGAGAAATAATTATGAAGCCATCTCTAATATGATTTCAGTATCAGAGAACACCTAGAAATATTTACTTCAATTATAATATTTTCCACAATGTTATATGAGTTAGGACACTGAGGTTAAAATTATGTAACACAAAAAATTAGAGACCTGTGATGTTGATTTTAGCTATAAGCCTCATAATAGACACTTCTCCACTATATCCCCAAAGTTTTAGAGCACTATGTATTAATTATGTCTCCTTCAAATTTTTAGATTAAAGCCTTAACTCCAATATGACTGTATTTGGAGATGAGTTTTATTAAGGTAATTAAGATAAGAAACAAAACAAAACAGTGATACTGGTGTGAAAACCTTATCTGTAGGGAGAAGTCAGTTCTAGAACCTTGATCTGGAACTTACAACTTTCAGCACCATGAGACTGATTTCTGTGATTTAAACCACACAGTCTGTGGTTTTGGGATGGTAGACAACCTGAGGTAGTTACAAGGGGCTAACCATATATAAATGTACATACTTAAGCATTTGAAATGCCTTGTGCCATATAAGCATGTCTGTAATATAAAGAGATTTATAGGTTGGCATGTGAATATGTCATAAATACGTGAAAAGAATTCTTGAACCATTGTGATGAAAACAATGTAAGGTAAATTCAGCCATAATAGGGCAGTATTTGCTCACATGTGTAACTCATAACTACTCAAGATACATATGGCTAGATACTCACGTTACTTCAAGGACACAACTAATGAAGTTCTCCAGTCTATTTGTTGTTACTTTGTATATTTATTATTGCTAGCCCATCAAATTAAGCATTATAACTTGGAAACAAAACCCAAGGGAAATAAATCTGTCTTCGACACATCATACTTTACAATGCAAAGCATAGCAAAGTCAAGCCATTGCAGGGATAAAATCTGAGTTATGGGAATTTCTCTGAAATGTTAGTAGGGAACCAAAATCAGTTTGGTTGTGGTTTCTCTTCAATAAACCAGACTCATGTGACTACATCGGTGTATTTATTATGTTTTCTCTGTACTGATCCTGTTTTTATCCTGTTTTGATAAGAAGAAAGAAGAAGAAGAAGAAGAAGAAGAAGAAGAAGAAGAAGAAGAAGAAGAAGAAGAAGAAGATAGTTTAAACCCAGTGCTTTTTGTTAGTCCTTAGTAATTAAAGTGCTTTCCAAAACTAAACCATCAAAGTAAGGAGGAAGACAGGATGTGAAGCATTAAACCTGGAAAAAAATTTAATAGATTATAAACATATGTAGAATCTGTTTTAAAATGAATTGATTCTGCCCAAGGCATTTGCATAGTCATAGTTTGTATATTAATTTTAGCTTGAAAGAGGTAGTTAGAGAGCTGCCTACCTTTACTGTACAGAGAACAAGTTTAGCCCACTTGTGCTTTCTGTTTTTCCTTCAGAAATATATTGAGTTGAGGAACTTACATAGCAGTTCCCTCCAGAACAACTGGGAAGTTGAAAGGTAGATAAAATGTGGTCCCAATTCTTCTGCAAAACCCTGCCAGTATTGACTTGGGAATGGCTTCTCTCAGG